>NW_007726149.1:302447-355330 GCF_000696425.1 Galeopterus variegatus
CCACCCACCCACACACACACGCACACTGCACAACTTTACTATTTTATTGTTCCACTTGGGGTTTACCATGGAAGTTTAGCTGTGAAAGAATATGCATTGTTGGTGAACTAGAAATGCATCTATAAGGAATGGACTTGAAACCACTTGAAATACTTGGCTCAAAAAATGGAGGCCATTTTTCTTGAGTTTGTTGAAACATACAGTGCTGAAATCTTCTACCCTTACCATGAAATGATCTGGAGCCTTGAAAGCTAATCACAGCAAGGAAAGAAAATTATGAATAGGTAAAACCAGGGGTTGGCAAATTATTGCCTATGGGGTCGCACCTGGTTTGCTGACTGTTAAGGTACAGCCTGTGAGCTATGAATCGTTTCTTTATGTTTAATGGTTCAAAAATATCAAAAGAAGAATAATATGAAATTAAAATTTCAGTGTCCATAAAGCTGTGTTGGAACACAGCCATGTGCATTCATTTATGTGTTGTCTATGGCTGTATTTGCTCTACAATAGCAAAGCTGAATAGATACCACAGAGACCTTCTGGTCCACAAAGCCTACAATATTTACTCTCTGGCTGTTTACAGAAAAGGTTTACCGACCCCCGAGTGAAACATTGCCTTTTCCTGTTTTCTCTTCTTTATCATTATCAGTACATTTGCGGGCACGTGTATATCCACATACATCTGTGTCAAGTTGAACCTGTTAAGTACTCAAATTCAATAATGCACACACAATTAACGTAGACCTTGGGCTGGCTGGTTAGCTCACTTGGTTAGAGCATGGTGCTGATAATAATAAGGTCAAGGGTTCAGATTCCTATATCAGCCAGTTGCCAAAAAAGAAAAAGAAAAATGTAGACTCTGTCTTTATTGAAACTTCTGATCTCAAATTATTTATTTCAGTGTTGGAAACCGACAATTAGAAGTGGACATAATTGTCTTACTGGTATTTCTTGCACTTTGGAACATTTTACATGCTTATTCTTTGCTAAGTTGGTCTGCATACTTTGGGCTGGAGAGTCACTTGTTGGAATGACGCTTGCTTTCCATAGGCTTTTAAACTACTAGTTCAACATGGATGGAAAAAGAATGAGCAATAGTACATGTGTTGCCTCTACCCATGTGTGCGGTGAATTGATAATCAAGTCAACAGGAGAATGCCTGGTATTTCCTTACAGTACACTTGAGCCATCTGGTCCTAATGGCTAATGACCTTCACTAATCTCTTTCCAAATGGAAAGAAAACTAGATAAGTGGATTTAGATATAGACAGAGGAATGGAGGTAGGCTGTATCAATTTGGAGTTTAGTTTAATCCAACTTTCTTATGATTTGACTGAGAGCATTGTAATGAAAAACCATAGACTGCCTTAAGTTCTTTACAGCAAAAACATATCAGAAGTATGCTGCCTTGCTTCTGAGTAATTTAGGTCATTGTGTACTTAAGCTTTGAAAATTATCTTGAAGAAATCTAAGCCTTAGTTTTAGATAACAAAGTTAACATTCCCATTTTTTCCTGGCAAAGAGATGAGAAGGGTTTCCTGCCTGAACTGTTCTTTCAGAAATATATTTTCAAGTATAGTTAATAGTATTTGGCAAATGATAAATACTCTATACTAAATAATTAGTGAGTGAAGTTATATACAATCCATGGTAATACTTGTTGCAAATAAATCATCATATTTGTTTAGCTGAACAATTACCGTGATCAGTACTGAATGTGAAGGACTGTACATGTTAAAAATAAGTGGCCTGCTCTTGAACTAGGTCTCAGAGGATAAACCTTTATTTCTATTTTGACATTTGAAGCTTATTTTTTCTGTGATAGATAATTAAAAAGCCATCAATTTGTACTTCTAAGAAATCTGTGTTTTACTGCCATAAATTCAATAAGCAAAGTTATGAAAAAATGGATTTTTATAGGGGAAAGTAAGTTTTTATTTTAGGAAGTCCTCTGAATGGTAGGAAAACACAATCGTGTTTATGAAAGGAATGTTTCTAAAGTTTGAAAAGGAAAAGTAATTTCTCTACAATTACAATTTACTATAGGGTTTTGATTTTTTATTTTGCTTATTTCTCCTATGTTTCATAAGTTATGTGAGACTTGCTTAATTGAAAATAAGAGCATGATGATTATCTGACAACGATGAGCTTTAAAGAAAGCAATAGGCAAAAGTTCATATACTTAATGTTGAAATTTGCCCAACGAACGTAGGAATGAGTGTATTTATCTAATTAACTGACATGATTGTATAACTCATCAAAGACTGGTGTGGAGGAGAACGTGCAGCCATCTGGCTAATTCAGGGCTGTTGTGTCGATTCTACATTGGATCACATACCTGACCATGGAATTTTCCAGTGGCTCCGCTAACCAGAGTCCTGGGTGCTTGACGCTTATGAAATTCCCAGTTCTAGTCACCAGTTCTCACCCCAGTACAGGAGCCATTAGCAGTCTCAGGTATACAGTGGGTGGATCTAGAGTTAGTTTTGTCACAAATCCCTCACCTGCCCACCTGAATTGTGGCTCAGGGCAATGCCCCCCTCTATGGCCTAGGCCCCGGGCTGGCAAACTACAGCTCATCTGTTTTGTTTACTTTTACTTTATTTTCATTTACTTATTTTTTAGTAGCTTTATTGCCTGTTTTTGTAAATAAAGTTTTAGTGGAACACAACCATGCCCATTGGTTTCTGTTTTGTCCATGGCTGCTTTGGGAGAGTGGAGTAGTTGTGACAGAGACCACATGGCCTGCAAAACCTGAAATGCTTACTATCTGCCCTTTACATGGGTTTTTACTGTTCTTCCTTGATCTCTCTGCCCAGACTCAAATTCCCCTTGGGGGCTAGAGCCGTGCCCTAGGTGTTTGCCAGCCTCACTGGGAGGGGAGAAGGATGGATATGATTGGGGGTCACTGTGCACACAGTCAGCCTGACCAGCACCCCTTTGGGGGTCTTGGACTGTTAGCACTTACTATGCCACTTGTAGGTAAATTTAGAAGCTTTCCGAAGTGCAAATGGGATTCTCTCAACCACCTCTGTCTACTTGCTCCTGAGGGCAAGATCCACATTCTTTATCTTCACCCTTGCGGGTTTGGCCCCTGTTTTCTTTGTTTCCTTTGGGTACCATATTTGCAGATGCTTGTTATTCCTTCTTCCCAGCCTTAACTTACTATTCAACCATAAACACACGTACACACACAGGCATGCACACACACACATAACTAAAAGGTGCCACACCCCTGAAGCTTTGCTTAAACTCTTCATTTTGTCTACAAAAATCTTTACCTTGCCCTTTTTCACCTGGACTACTACTGTCTGTCTTTTCTGTATCAGTTTTTAATCTAAGCTTGTTTCGTGTAGTCTTCTCCAACCTTTCAATCCTGGGTTAAATAACACGGCTAGCATCGTTTGTTAGTTAAGATAATCTAACTGCTTTAACAGATGAACCCCTCAATTTGTAGTGGCTTGTTTCTTGCTCACTTGAAGTCCCAAAGAGGGGTTCCTGTTGGGGTGGGGGAGCTCTGCTACATACAGTCACTAAGAGAATCTGGGAGGTAGAGGCTGTCTCATCTTTAGTATGAGATCAAAGTTGTCTGCACATCGGTGTTCAACTGACAGATGAAGGGAGAAAAACGGTGGAAGATTAGGTGGGAGGTTTTTAAGGGCCATGCCTGGAATTGAAGTACCTCATTCCACCCATATTTCATTAACCAGAACTCTGGCTGCACCTAACTGTGAGGGAGGCTGGGAAATTTAGTCTAGCTGTCTACCCTGTCTCTGCTGGACATCTTGTGCCCTACCCTTTTCATAACATTTACTCACTATGTGGTAGATTGCTCTTTTCTTCCCTATTCTACACTTCTCCTGAGTCCAAGCCTTTTCTATGTGACATTATAGTTCCTCCTGCTAGAGGTGGCATGTACTTCCCTGCCCATTGCTGTTGGGCTTGGCCGAGTGACTTGCTTTGGCCAGTGGAACACGGGCCTTTAAAGGCATGGTGCATTTCTTTTTTGCTTCTAACTTTACTATATGAAGAACTGCCTGGTTGAGTGTTTTGGTTCCAGAAGCCAGATTCACATGGAGTAGCACCATCCTGCAAACCCACGGGCATGAAAACAGATGCTTATTGTTGTATGACACTGTGTTCTGCTGCATTATTGTGGCAATGGTTGACTGGTATAGATTGTATCATAATTGAGTCAAATTTTGGATTGTGTCTCATTTATGAGCTCTTTGAGAGCTCTTTGTATTAAATCTCCTAGGTTCATAGTAGATACGGACTAGGTATTTGGTGGATTATGAATGAATCAGAGTGAAACTATACTGCATTCCACATGATATGAAATACTATCACCGATATGCCTGTTTCTGTACTTTATTCAACAGATTGGACTGCTCCTCCTGAGTTTTAGGATCTACTGTCACTGCTTGTTCATTGTAGCAATTGTGCACTTGGCTGTGAACTGCTATCTACTCCTACAGCTTGGGACCCAGCCCTGCATCCAGGCCCATATCCTCTCATTCTCACATTTGTTTTCTTTTTTTTTTTTTTCTTTTTTGTTTTTTTTCGTGTCCGGCAACGGATCGCAACCCTCAGTGTCGCGCCCGTACCGGACCGGGACCGGCAACGGGATCGCAACCCTCGGTGCTGCGCCCACACCTCGCTCAGCCAGTGAGCGGGAACCGGTCTGTATGTGGGATCCGAACCCTCGGTGGGAGTGCCACCGCGCTTCCCAAGCGGCGCACTGTAGCAGTGCACCACCGGGCCGGCCCCTCACATTTGTTTTCTTTCCCTTCCTCCTAGTCCTGAAAATCCTAGTATTCTCCAGTTACACACAGTGTGTCTCTCCTGCCAGGAGAGAATTGTGGATAATGTTTGTAAAAAATTTAAAGATTTGATAATGAGAGTTTTGTGTACTTAAATGTGATATGGAAGAACTTGTATCAGGGCATTTTGCATATAGAGTATTGGGAAAATGAAATCGAGAACTGGAAAGTGGAATACTCATTATACTAAATGAAAAGCGCTGTCTTGCTAAAGTTCACATATTTGACCTAGAGTTAGTTTTTATATTGCTCTTTTAAAATATCACACTGAATGAGCAGATTTTAAGAAATGGATCTATGTGAACTTTCCTTAAAAAGTAACAAGAATTAAAGCGGGGAAAAACAAAGGAAGAAAGAAATGCTCTATGCAGTGATATAGGAAGATCTCTGGATACATTTATTGCTAACTGAAAAGAGTGATGTAAAAAAATGTAAAGATGGGGGAAACTGAACATATATTTTTTCTTGTGTTTGCATTTAAATGACTGTAAGGATACACAGAAAACTAATTGAAGTATTTAACTCTTTCAAGTGGCGGTGCAGGGGGTTATGTGTGAGAAGGATGGAGTACATGGGGTCGGCGGTGGGCCCCATGTCCTCATCCACGCTTTACATCTTAATTTTATTTTTATTTTGAACCCTAGGAATATATTACCTATTAACAAATAAACTTGAATTTTAAAAATGCTAATAGGATACCCATATAAATCCAAGGGTCCAAATAACATCAACAGGTTCTTAACGTGTTTTTCTGATTGTAAAAGTCATACCTTTATTGTAAAAAGTTTTGAAAATATAGAATATATAAAGCAAAAGAAATATCAAAGTTGAAACTCCACCAGCTTGATATGAAGGGTTTAGCCCTCTATTTTCTTTAAACTTTATATCTATTTTACCTAGTTAATGTAAATACACAATTCTATACTTAAGTTTTTACACAGTATTATGTGCCTGTATAAATAAACATTCTTTATAAATATAAAATTAACAGTTTCCTTAATAATTCTCTGTTTAATTAGCATTTGTTCCCAGTGTTTTGCTCTGGATAACAAAGTAATAAATATCTTTACAGCTGAGTCTTTGGATTTTATGGGCAGATGTTTTTATGACATTCTTAATAGCATATTGAGTATTTCAAAACCCATAAAGGTCAGAGGGTAGCTTGAGATGCCATTAAAATGATATCCAAATTTTATGCTAAAATTGTGGACATTCTAGTTCCTCAAAGGAGTTAAAGTTGACAAGCAGCATTGTCATAGGAGTTAACCTAAGAGAAAGACTTGCGAACAGCTGGTGATGGGGAAAGCTTGAGTATCGGTAGCTGGAACTTCAGGTAGATTTTGAACAAGTCAGGCCTTTGTTTTCTTTCTTATTTGTAAAATGGGAAAATTATGTGATGTTCCCTTTAAATTTAATTCTGTTTCAAAAATTCTATTTTACTATAACATGAGCAAATTCAAAGAAGCTCATCTATGAGAACTTAGATTAAACTTCCATGAAACACTATGCTGCTGTATAAATAAAGAACAAAGGAACACTCTATGTAGTGATATACAACAATCTCCAGGATGTATTTATTAAGTGAAAATAGTAAGGCATGCACCAGTAAATATGCTTGTACTGACATAAAAACACTGAGAGGATACATAAAAAACTAATAAAAGTGTTGCTAGAATGTGGGGGTAAGGTGAAAGGAAATCTACTTAGACAAGAAGAAAATTGGGTAAATATGATCTCTCAAAATGTGGTAAAATATTGAAATATCCATCCTGGATGAAACTATAAGTTACAAACTCAGAGAGTTCTAACCTGTAATTTCTTAGTTTTCTCTATTTCAAATAAATAAAACATGAGATAGTTTAATATATTAAGGATATATATAAAAAGGTATAATAAGAATTTTAGATCTATAAAATTTTAATGATACTTTTTATTAGCAAATTAAGATAAAGCTGGAAGATTATATCATCATAAAAATGATCTCTTACCTTTTGTATAGAATTGAGCACTCTGAAACAAAATCCCTTCATTTTTACTATCTAGGTAAGGTTTTCTCTGATAGGAACATAGAAAAGTATTTTTTTGTTCCCCACCCCCCAACAGGGAAAGTTCATAAGTTTTTTAAACTTCAATTTTATTAATTTTTAATAGCAATCTTAAAAGTGTTATCATCTGATGATCTTCTGTTCACCAAAGGCGACAACTTGGCATTTTTTAGTGAACCACATCTGGGGATGTATTGATAGATGTTTCCTTTAGGACTGTAATTGGATTATGATGTCATTAGTTCATAATTTGGCTTTCTGGTTGAGATCACGTAGACAGGCTGAAGAATAGAGTACTATTTAACTAAGTTGATGAAATGTACATAGGAGGCAATGAAGTGTCCAATCCTTTGGTGCCAATGTGGTCATGTAAACTCCATAAACTTCCATTGATCTAGAATACAGTGATATGTTAAATAGGCTAGCTATTATAGGTATATGTGTTAACATTTTTTAAAGATCATCTGAACACAAGAAGATACATGCATAATGCTATACTGGACATAATTTATAGTTTTATTGCTAACGTAGAAGCCATTTCAGAATTATTGCTGTGTGTCCTAGGGCAGGGGTCAGGGGTTGGAAAACTATAATCTGTGGGCCCAGTATAACCTCTTGCCTGTGTTTGTATTAAGCTAAGAATGGTTTTTACAGTTTTGCATGGTTCCAAAAAAGTCAAAAGAGGAATAATATTTCATGACACATAAAAATTATATGAAATTCAAATTTTAGTGTCCATAAATAAAGTTATTGTGGGGCATATCCATGCTCATTCATTTATGTATTGTCTGTGGCTAAAACAGCAGAATTGAGTAGTTGCTATAGAGATCAAGTGGTCCACAAAGCCTAAAATATCTGCCCCTTTAAAGAAAGTTTGCTGGTCCCTGTCCTATGTCATTAGATATCATCAAGTCGTCCTTGTTGGGAAGGGAATTACAAATGAATATATTGATACAGATTTAGATATACAAATATTTTTACCTTTCTGGGTTTTTAAAAAATTCTGCCTAAATAGGACTTTAGACAATATCATTTGGCACTTACAGATGTTTTTCTGTATAAATGTTCCTACTGCAAAGAGTTTATTCCCTTATCAAATAGATTTTAAACAACTTAAATAGGAATTGTATTTTTTAAAATTAATTAATATATTTTAATTGACACATTGCAATTGTATGTACTTATGTGGTACAATCTGGTGTTTTGATACAGTAGTTAGTTAGTGTATCCATCATCTTGTGCATTTATCATTTCTTTGTGGTGAGAACATTCAAAAGCCTCTCCTCTAGCTGTTATGTAATATACAAAACTTAACTGTTATCCATAGTCACCTCGCTGTGCCATAGAACACCAGAACTGATTCCTCCTATCTAATTGCAATTTTGTACCACTTGGCCAACCTCTCCCCATCCTCCCTTCCCCTTCCCCTCCTCTGTTTCTGGTAACCACTGTTCTACTCTCTGATTCTATAGTATCAACTTTTTTTTTTCTTCTAGATTCTACATATGAGTGAGATCATGTGGTATTTGTCTTTCTGTGCCTGGCTTATTTCACTTAACATGGTGTCCTCCAAGTCCGTCCATGTCGCCACAAATGACAGGATTTCGTTCTTTTTTTATGTCTGAATAGTATTCCTTCGTGTAATATATACCACACGGGAATTGTGTTTTAACTGTTTATATTCTCCTGCCATGTTTTCTTTCTTTCCCACCCACACACACAAAATGTAATAAACCACACATGCTACACGGTAAAGGATTAAAAGCAAATTCCCCTTAATCCATTGCTTGCCTTGCTGAGACTGGCGGATGCTGTGAAGGGAAGTGTAGAAGCCACACTGGAAAAGTGGGCTTGCTTAAAAGGATAGATGAAACAGCAGCGGACGTGGACCCCCAGCCCTGCACTCCTAGGTTAGCCAGCTGCTATCTACTTCCATGGGAGTGGGCGTCAAACTCCACTACAATGTGCCTAGTTTAT
The DNA here is from genome assembly GCF_000696425.1 of Galeopterus variegatus. Lineage (NCBI taxonomy): Eukaryota > Metazoa > Chordata > Mammalia > Dermoptera > Cynocephalidae > Galeopterus > Galeopterus variegatus. Next base: position 311,293 of record NW_007726149.1, read on the forward strand.
TTAGAGACACATACACATGTATGACTTAAGTAGATACCATGTCTTAAAGTGAAACATGTCATCCTTAGTAGGTTTTCTTAATTTGAGTTTATTAGGTAAGATATTTTGGCTGCAAGTAAAGGAGTGCTTGACTAACAGTGGCTTAAACAATATATTCCTAGAGGTAGGGGTTTCTTGGATTGGGGTTCATTGACTCAGTGAGGTCAAGATGGATCCAGGCTGTTTCCCTCTTTCTGCTCCATCAGTCTTAGGCTTTGTCACCTCATGTGTGTAAAGTGGTTGCCTCACCTCCAGTCATCATGCCATCACATGGCTGGGTGCAGAGGCAGGGAGCAGGGGGTGGCTGAGCATTGTGGGCATTCTCCTGTGTGGCTCTTTCTTTTTATCACGGAGAAACATCTTTTCCAGAAGCTGAGGCTTTTCCCTCAGAGTCTCATTGATCAAATGGGTCACGTGGCCACACCTAGCAAAAGGCAACAATATCATCATTTCTGGCTCACTTTCTCAGAGACCCAAACACTCAGAATCAGGGTTCTAGTAGTATGGAGGAAGAAGGGAAGAGGAGTTGGGAAAGCAACCAACATGCTGTTTTTTTCCAACTATTTCTGTTTTATTCAGACATGCATTTAGAGAACAACAAGGCTACTGTTGGCAGAAGAAACACTTGAATTTGGGAGGTAGCTCAGAAGCACCCATGTGAACACCATGATCCTATTCCTGTAGAAATATATTATCCTTACTGCTTTATGGCCAAATTGAATGTGTATTCATTAGGATGTTGTCAGCACTGAGTAATAGAAAACATGACAAAAAATAGCTTAAAGAGGAAGACAATTTATTATTTTATGTAAGAAATACAGAGGTAGGGCCATTTTAGGGTTGGTTAACTGGATTCAAGTTGTCTGGTTTTTGACATCTTTTTGATGTGCCATCTCAGCGTGTTGACAACACCTCTTGTGCAGTTCCCAAAGGAAGAGCAGCCATGTTCCAAGAGGAAGAGGACAGAGTTCCCAGAAGGGGAAAAATCACACATTCACAATCCCAGTGTTTTTCAAACATGGGCTGCAACTTAGTGGGGGATGGGTCATGAAACTATTTCAGGGGGCTGCAATCAGCAGAATTAAAATTATGAAAATAGAGTGGAGTCAGATCGTGTCAGACTCAATATTATTTTCCAGAAGCTGAGGACCACCACTTGTGGTCTCAGAGTGGCTGCAGTAATTCCAGTTATCATGTCTTCACACAAAAAAACACCAAAGGTGAGGAGAGGGGAGCAGAACATGTTCCTTCCGTGCCTCCCTTTTTTGAGAGTGTGGAGACTTTTCCCAAAAGCCTTATGACAGAGTCCTCCAATCTTGCATCGACGAGAATTGTCACAATGTCCCATGTCTTTCCTAAATCTACCTGGTGAGAATAAATGCCATGGCAGGTTTAGACTTTCAGACATCAGCAAACTGTGATCCGTGGAGCAAATCCACCTCAACACCTGTTTTTGTAAAGAAAGTTTTATTAGAACGCAGCCATGTCCATTCATTTACATATAATTTATGGCTGCTTTTGCACTAAAATATTTGTGTTGAGTAGTTGCAACACAGACTATATGGTCCACAAAGCTTAAATTACTTACTAACTGGCCCTTTACGGGAAAAGTTTGCCAACCCATGTTTTAGAGTCCCAGTGATTTTCACCTGGGGGGCAGATGTTGAGAAATGCCCATCAGGTGCTTTAGTTGTTTATAATGATGGGGCAGGGGTCCTATGTCATATGGTGGGAAGGGACCAGGGATGCCAAGCATCCTAATAATGAGCAAAACAGTCCTGAATAATGAAGATTTGTCCCACTCAAAATAGCAACGGTACCCCACATTGATAAACACTGGCTTGTGTTAATTAAGAGTCAATGTCTAGGGTGGGAGAGGGCTCCAGCTCCCCCATCCCCATTCCACTGCCAGCCCAGCACATGGCCATCTGATTCCTCTGCAAAATTGAGACTCTGGGAGGAAAGGAGAGGAGATGACTGTTGATTGGGCAATCAAAAGCGCTGGCTCTGGAGAACAGAGAGGTTTTGCTAAATTGATGTCCAGAAAGGGATGGTTACATGGGTACCTGGTAATTACGGACTGACTCATCAGCTGATGACAGCAGTTGCCCTGATGGGGGACAGCTCATAATGCTGGAGTTGTACATGAGGGGGAAATGCTCTTCCCTGCATTACATATGCTGCAGAATCTGAGTTGACCAGAACTGAAAAGTTCTTTCATGCTTTTCTGTAATGAACTATCTCCAATAAGGATGTATTAATTCTGTGATTGAAAGTAAGTTTTTAAAGAAAATCATAAATAATTAGGAAATTAAAAATAATTTTCTTGGTGTTTATGATAAAAACCAATCAATTCCAAAACTTTGTTGTTTGGGTATCATATGGAAAAGAAATTTACAATCATAAATTTCTCATTCCTGAGTATTTTCTCATTGATTGAATAAGGTGCAACATTTTCTAATAAAAATGTCTCAGCTACACTTTTTCCATATCTTCAGCCATAACCACATTAAATGAAGGCATGGGGATGGGTATGAAATATAGACTGAGTATTCCTACGAGTGGGTAGGTGTGGATGCTCACGTATTAAACAAATCTAATGTTTGATGAGTGTAATACACTGATTCTTCTTTCCTAAAACCCACAGTAAACCATTTGTTTTCCATTGTTACCCAGTACAGATGTACACCGTGTGTGTGTGTGCACACAGAAACACACAATTAAAACAGAAGTTTCACAAAAATAGTACTGAGTCTGATACAATCTGATTCTGATCTATTTTCTTTTTTTTTTTTTTTTCGTATATTTAATTCTGCTGATTGAGGCCACTGAAGTAGCTTCATGACCCCGTCCTTCATTAAGTTGCAGCCCCTGTTTGATAAACACCGGGTTTGTGAATGTGTGATTTTTCCCCTTCTGGGAACTCTTACTTCTTCCTCTTGGGACATGACTGCTTTTCCTACAGAACTTCTCCCCCCCCCGCTCCACATTAATTGTCATATAACAAAGTGGCTGCTGATCCTCAGACATTGGGATCCAGGCTGAGTCAATGAGGTCTCTTGCCCAGAGTTTTCTGAACTTGAGCTGACAAAGAAGGACTTTGTACCTCTATGGTGGCAAGCCTTTAGGGATGTAAGTTCAGGGTTCCCTGTAGCCATAGGTGCCAGTTCCAAGGTACTTCTGCCTGACAGCCTGAGCCAGCATCTAGTGAGAGGTTAGGTGGAAGGACTCTGTTAGGATTGGAGCCTGGATCCAGCCATGCCAGAGGACAGTATATCTTGGTGCCTTTACTTATATAAGCTGATAAATTTTGCTTTTTTTTTCATCTAGTCTAAGATGGTTTCTTTCCTGAAAGGGCTTTAAGTAATATACTTTAACCAGCACAGAAATGGTGAGTCCTGGAGATGGCCTAGTACTGGTCTCCTGAGAGGATTTGGTTGGCAGAGGACCTTCTCAGGCATCTGGAGCGGCCTGAGCTTTCTGCAGCATACAGCCTTGCTCACCTCAGTGAGGCAAGAGGTGTGTATGCATTAGATGCTCATCGAAGATGAACTAGCTATATACATGTGTGGTGTGTGTGTGCATGTACTCATGTGTATAGATAGAGAGGGAGGGGGGGAAATGAAGAGGAAGGAGAGAAAGGAGGAGAAAGGATAGACAGGGAGAGATTTATTAAAAACAAATTGATCTTATCATTAACAGAGACATCTATTTTCTCCATAATTCTGCTTGTACTCTTGTTGGTACCTGCAGTACTTTCTAAGACTTGAGGGTGTGCATTGGTAGTAAATAAACAATTTATTGTTGAATTGGAGGTTATCAGACTGGGCTACAAGGCAAGGAAGTAGATAAAGCTTCCTAGTAGTTGTAAACAACTCACCAGAAAAAAAATCTCTGTCTCTCATTTGCCTAAGTGAGTGCAGTTGACACTGTAGACACACTGAATCTTTGATTCTCTAATGTATCTTGTCCAAATTTCTGTCCTAACATCTGTAATACTTGTAATTTTTTAAGACTGTTTAGTGACACATAATATTCATGCACAATTAAATCAGAAGTGTAGACTCAGTGGATTTTCAGTCTGAATATATCCATGTAACAACAACCCAGTTGGAGAACTAGAACACAACTTGAACTCCATTAGCCCTTATTGGAGCCCTTCCTGAAGTCAACTACTTATCCTGACTTCTAGTGCCTGTCTTTGTGAACTTAATATAAATGGAATTGTGTGATGTGTCTGCCTTCCCTCACTCAAGGAAGGTTTAGGAGACACATCTGTGTTGTGTGCAGTTGTAGTTCATTCATTCCATCACTGTACAGTATTCCATTGTATGAAGCAGGCCAATTTGGAAAGGGAGCATGGAGCACACGTATCACCTCTGCTCGCATCCATCAGTGAGAACTAGTTCGAAGGCCAGATCTAACCACAACAAGAAGCTGGGAATTGGCATCTCATGGGCTCATGAGAAAGAGAAACTGGTCTGGTGACCAGCTGACCAGTCTCCACCACCGAGACCTCTGACGTTCCAAGAGCTTTCTCTTCATGCTTATCTGAGAGCTCGCCATCTCCTCTGTGCTTGGTCCTCCTCTGAGGGGTGGGCAAAGTCTTGGCCTTACGGACTGTATCGTTTCCGTCTGACATTACTCTAGGCCACCACAATCATCTCCATGTTCTCTATTTTTTTATATATGGAACTTTGGCAGTAAAATATTTCTCTTTTATGCTGGGGAAGATTTGGAAGATAAATACAGTCGGTTCTGCTATAATGTGACATATGTGTTCTTAAAATTACGGCACTATGCAAATCGTGTGATAAAAAACACCAGGCTTATAGGGACAATGAGTGAGGGGCACATTTAAAATACTAGAAAACTTTGTCAGTGATACATTTAAAAAAAAGATAAGGTAATAAAAATGATAGCACAGTTTTACACAAATTGGATGGTTAAGAAATATGTAAATACTACAATACATATATCGCTTTCATGTGAAAATACATGAAGTTTGCTTGCAGAAGTGGGTGTCGGAAGAATTGCAGCTTGTGAGTTATTGTGAAGAGGTGGAAGGAGGGTATCTGAAATGGGAGAAGTTGTAACACCAGATGGGAATGGGCATGACTCCTAACACATGCTGTGAACTGAGGTAGCTGTAGATGTTGAGGGGACTGCGTGCACGTGTGTGTGTTTGTGTGTGTGTGCATACATGCATGTGTGTATTTTGTGTATTCTTATGCAGCTTTGTTCAGCTGGATGCAGTTTTCTGAATTCAAAGTGCTTCTCCCAGATGCAATTTTGCATAAGCAAGCATGAAATTTGCACTGTACCCAAATTATTCCCTAATGTATTAATCCCATTGAAACACATTCACATTCACAAAACAAGTGCTATAGCAAAACTGACTGTACCAGAAGAGTGCAGGTGGTTACACAAGTAGGCACATGGTAGCATGTATTAGTTCCAATAAAGTTCAGATTAGCACGTACCATCTTATATGTGGCTATTTTTATACCATGTTTTTTTATCACCATTATTCTCAAACCAAGTAATCTGCTTCTAGGCAATTAAGAATTGGGTGTAGTTTGGAAGCTGCTGGTGATGAAGTAATATGCTGATTTCTTTCTGTTGTGGGGGAGTTCCTCTGTATTCTTTTCAGTGTAACATTTTCTTCTCATTGGTAATCAACACAACTCATGAACCACCCTTCTTTCAATGGTTCCTCATTCCCTTTTATCTACATGGAGATCGCTCTCTTTTTTCCTAATACTGTTTGAAGATACAATTATCTTTTTTGAGAGGAAGGCAGAAAGGTATCACTGTATCACTCTCTTTAGAATATCCCTGTGTCCAACATAAGTGATAATTTCTGGTACAAAATGGATCAGTTTTATATTGCATTATATTTATTGACTCTGCAATGATGTTCAGGGCTTAGAATATTAGTATTATTATGCTCTTTGTATTGCTAATCACCGTGATATTACAAAGGTTAATACTAGTATTAATAAGAGTATTACTAATATTGTTACTAATATTAGTATTAGTATTAATATTTACTTAATTCTGCACTTTTACTATTACTACTTCCTAATATTTATATTAGTAGTTAATAACTTTACCAATTCTAGAACCTATGGTGTTATTACTCCTAACTACTAACTACTACTACTACCACTACTACTATTACCACTACTGCTGCTGCTGCTGCTATTTCTACCACATAAGTATCTAAAAGGCATTGAAGGCTTTCTGTATCCCAGGCACTTTCATAGGCATTTTATAGTATAGCTTGAGTATTAAATCTTGAGAACAACCCAGTGAGATAGGTTCTATTGTGATTCCCATATTACAGAGGAAGAAGACACTGAGGGTCAGAGAAGATAAATGGCTAACTTATCCAAGGTAGAAGGAGAGGCAAGACCTGATCATTGCTCCAGAGTCCCCCACTTGGAGCCACCGTGTGTGCTGCAGAAGTGAATACCTTCTACGATCACATGGAGCTTCCTTTTACAATAATTTTGCTTTCTCTCTATGACAGAGAATATTTATATTCTTTGTTGTATTTCATATATTTCCAGAGCTGGAGAATAAAACACTAATAGTCTCATTTCTAACAACGTGGGTATTAATGAAAATAGTTTCTTCCCTCTCTTTCAAAACAGAATGAGTTTTTTATTACCGCTACTAAAGGAAATAGAGAAATTAGGCATTCCAAACATCCCAGGTAGCCCTCTTTCTTGATAACCACCCCATTACATATTCCTTCCTTTCTTTGGGACCCATACTGCCTTTGTACATTTTGTTTCTGAATTGAATGAATATAATCTACTCATAATAAACAAAAACAAACAAATAATAAAAACAAATAGTGGCTCTCATGAGATGTCAGAGAATGTAAAAAAGTCTGCTGCATTGTAGAGGTTCATCTGAAATTCAGGTAAAACTAGTTATTTTCCTCCTGGAATAATTGTTGGAGGAGGGTCTGATTAACAATTTTCAGTAGTGTGTATAATTAACTCCAGGGTGGGAATTGGTTTCTCATATTCAACAATGTTTATCCAGTTGGTAACAAGGTACTCCTCAGAATTAATTGAAGTGGGGTTGTGTGGTCCATTTTGGTCCATTTTGGACCACACAATATCTAGCCCAAGAAAGTTGCTGGTGGTTTCTGAGAACAAGATAAAGAGCTTTGTAGGAACAGAGGCTTTGAAATTACTGCAGCAACTTCTCCTTGGAACAGGATGTGGTTGCATGAGGTGTGTTAGTCGGAAGACCAGATTCCTCACTCAGAACGCGATAATAAATTGGATCTAGACTGTTCTATAAGTAGATGCACATGTGTGTGTGTGTGTGTGACTTGCTTCCTGTTTATCGTTTCCAATGACATTTAAAATTAGTGCCCTTGAAACTAAGGACTACAAGTGCCAGGGAGAGTTAATCTGTGCAGCAGTGAGTCACACCGGTGATAACATATGCTTTCAGATTCACTGCCCACCATAGACACACTGATAGCAGCATCTGGAGTTTAGTCCCAGGCAAATCTGGGAAGACTCCTCTGCTTCCACCCCTAGCAGGTGGGATGTCCCCTTTTCTGTGGTGAATGTGGCACTTTTCCATTCAGGGAGATTTCTTCTTGACCCCAGTACATGATCTGCTCATGTTGCAAAATGGTGACATTTGATGTATTTCTTTGCCTTCTAATTTCAAATATGATAGGTTGTAGAGCTTATCCAGCTATAGCCTTCACCTTTGTAAATTTTCCACTACTAAGATATCTAGATTGACTGTATTAAGTAGGAATTTTCTTTCATCGTGTTGTGACCATCTCACTGGCATTGCCTTGATAGCTCCTCCTTATGACACATCCTGAAGAAAAAGAGGACGGAGGGAAGAGAGGAAACTGTTTCTGTGTACAGGTAAAAATCCAATAGTTGGTTGTCAGGTATTGGTTTCCAAATGATGAATGAAGCCATTAGGTTCCAATTAGGGACCCGAACTTCCCCGGTGTGTTGGTATCCTGCAACAGAGATATCTGGGATCTAATGACATTTGTTGGTGAGATTTTCCCAGTACTTTGAGCAAGATAAACTATTCTAATTATTCCTTTTCTTTCTCTGGAGTTGTGTCTCCCCGTGTTTCCCACTCTTTGGGCCTAACATTATTATTATTATTGCTTCTGAGCTCATTATTATTTTATCATTCTTGATAGTCATGTTTTTTCAAAATAAATTTCTTGGTTCCAGTGACCCTTTTGGGGGAAAAAAAAGTGGTGTTTGAGACTTTGGTTTAAAAGTTTGGTTTTGATAGCAGCCTTCATTCTGAGTCTCCTCACCTAGGTGAATTGTAGCCAGCAGGGCTTCAGTTGAGTGCCAGAGACTGTTTACACCTGCTGACCTGCTGTTCCTTTTGCCTCCAAAGATAGCACTATCCAAAGAATGCCTTTATGGGCTCCAGCATGTGTTGATTGTAGGAAAAACACCATCAGGATTAATTATACTACTCTTTCCTAAGGAACCACTAAACGTTGACAGAAACACAAAAGACACAGGCCTGTCTTTGATGACTTTGTAGCAGCTTCACATCAGCAAGAATGAGAGAGAGTAATGTTTCAAGGGAATTACGATAATATAAGTAACTATCAGGGGTCCCAGCTTTTGGCTTATAAGAGCCATTTTTACAGTCTCATGGGATTTGGTCTCACTTGCAAAAGTAGTTTGTGTATACGCTGTTGCCTTCTGTTTGAGAGAAGCTGGTAGGATGGGGGAATTTTAAGAGGGGGGAATGAATCAAGTGGTAGCTCCTGAGGGCTGGAAAAACTCCCAAGGGAACCCATCGTATTCAGGCTTTTAAAGACTTCTTATGAGATTCAAGCACAGAAGTTGTTTCTGTAGCTGATGGATGGTACTGAAATGCTTGTGAAAGAATTCAAGTCAGGGGGATAAGGCATTTGATTTTATGGGAAGATGATATGTTAAATATATGATATATGATATGATAAATATATATATTTAATATATATTTGAAAAAAGTTTTTAGCAAACAAATGTGTTTTCTGGGGATAAATAGAACACATCATCTCTGATGGGTGCTACTGTTTTTGAATATGTCAGTCGTTCTCAATGTGGGGTGGAGTGGGTGACTGTGCCTCCAAGGGACATTTGACAGTGTCTGGAGAAATCAATTTTGGTTGTCATTGGGGGAAGGGGATGCTATTGGTGCCTAGAGGATAATGTGACCATTATGTGCTGCTATACTCCCTATAATGCACAGGGCAGCCCCCCTAAAGAATGATCTGGCCCAAAAAGTCAGCACTGCCAGTATTGAGAAAGATGGTCTAAGGGTTTAGATGAGGCAGAGCCCACAGATGGAAGGTGTCTGGGAACCTGAGCAACTGTGTGGAGCAACCCCCTTACCTCCCATAATTTCACTGGACTGGGATAGTGAAAAATAAACTTGGACTGAGTTAAGCAACTGCTACTTTGGAGTTGATTTGTTATGTGAAATAGAGATTTAAAGCCAGATTTTTAAAAAAATCTCTCTAACCTGCTTTGTGATCAGAAAGCCATATGCATGCAACTTAAATGAATGAACACCACCTTGTTGTGATGCCATCAAACACAAAACAGTAAAGGAATATAACTTAGGAAGCTTTTAAAATGCTCTTTTTGAAGCAGAGGAAACAGATTTTATTAGAGATTAAGTGTAAGTTTCTGAAAGTTATTTTGTACCCTTTTGAAATTCTTAGAGTGTAAAGACGCTGATTACTTTATTAGGTCCCATTTCCCTTCAAAGTGTGTCTTTAATCTTCTTTAACATAGCATACAACTATTAAACTTATTATTCATGATGAGGCTCATATTTTGACTCATGTGTGAATGGAGATTTCTAATGCCAGTAGACAAGAGAGAATAATAAATAGGCTAGTAATATGTGTATGTGAGAAGAAGAATAGCTGGTAGTTTATTTTCCTGGACTGGCCAACAATTGGTATCATTGGCACATATGCCAAGTTTCATGGAATCGAAGAGGCCATCAATTTGCTAGACATCTTTTTGTGTGTACCATTAATAAATTAGATGTATGTTTTACTACCTTAGATTATAGGTTGGCAAATTGGCCTGTAGGCTAAATCTGGCTCACTGTCTATTTTTATATAAATAAAGTTTTATTGGAACAAAGCCACACTCATCCATTTACATATTTCTATGGCTGCTTTCCTGCTACAATGGCAGAGTTGAGTAGTTGCGAAGGAGATTGTATGGTCTGTAAAGCCTAAAGCTTATTACCATATGGCCCTTTACAGAAAAAGTTTGCCAAATCTTTAGACTTTTATACTTTTCTAGCTAACTTTTAGATGTAGGCATACATTTTAATCATAATATTTTTGTGTATACTGAGAAAGCGAAGTGGCCCAGAATAATCTGAGCCATGTGAGGTCTGCTAAACTTTTCAGGCCCAGGGGGATGGGGCTTCAGTCATGTCCCCGTCACCCATGTTTGGGGTAATTGCTAAACTGCACATTTTGGCACCTGTTTCCAGACTAGTTGCCACCCCAACACATATAAACTACCCAAATGTTATCACAAGTTGTACAACGTGAACTCCACCCTTTCTTTGTTGCAAGGCTCCTGGAATTTACAAAGAGCAGCATATAGCCAATCAATAGCTCATGTTATTTTAGTGAACCAGTGTAAATTCTTGGCAACTTTGGAACTGCCCCTTTAAGATTTTTCCCTTAAATACTACTGACTTCTCTTTGTCCTCTGGAGCACATATACAAGGTAACTTAGGTTTGTGTTCCATGGGCTGCAGACCTCAATCTTTAGCACAAATAAACTCATTGTTTTATATATTTTTGCCTTGGTTTCTTGCTTAGATGACAATACAAAAAAAGTGAAATATAAGCAAGCAACTTAGTTAAAATATTCCTCAAACTTCTATATATATAATATATACAACTTGACCTATGTGAATCACTGTCAATGAAGATTCAAATCTGAAATTAAAACCATGATTTTCCATAAAATATTTTCCTTGGTGCCATGAAAAGTCTCGATGATGCAGCATTTCTTTTTTTTTTTTTTTTTTTTTTTTTTTTTTTTTTTTTTTTTTTTTTTTTTTTTTTTTTTTTTTTTTTAAAGATGACCGGGAAGGGGATCTTAACTCTTGACTTGGTGTTGTCAGCACCACGCTCAGCCAGCGAGCTAACTGGCCATCCCTATATGGGATCCGAACCCGGGGCCTTGGTGTTATCAGCACTGCACTCTCCCGAGTGAGCCATGGGCTGGCCCAATGCAGCATTTCTTGAGTGAGTACTTCATGATTGCTTCCAAGATTTTCTTCCAAGTTTCTGAAGCCCATTCTGCATGCTTTGATGCAGCCACATTCTTCAACTTCCCAGAAGTTTTCCACGGAATTTTTTTTTCAGCAACAACTAGGTCTCCTATTCTTTTTTCGAATGGCCTTCAAATAGTTTGTTGCCTGTAATGCGGAGGAGTTGTGGTTGTCAGTCATGACCCCAGAAATAACCAACCAATTGTGCTTGCTCCAGATGGGCAAAGGTTTGAAAATGCCATTCATTGTAAGATGAGCCTGGAGACTTTAAAATGCAAAAGGCATGTGCCTCTTAGAATCCATGAAATACGGTTGGTTGGTGGTCGTTTCCCAGCAGATAGGGAATGGTTTGGTTTCTGGTTGGTTAACTGAGGGGAGAGAAGAAAGAAAGAACTCTGTCACGTGTTCCTGCAGGTCTTCGTAAGCCAAGCAGTACCTGTATACTTGAATTTTTCCATTTTCTCTTTGCTTTACTTTATCAAGCTGAATAGACTTCCTACCAAGGCTCAAAATAAAACCTCATGGAAATGTTCTTCATAAATCTCTACATTTTTAGCTGCTCCGCTCTTCTAGGAGCCCCAATAATTCAGATTGATTGCAGTGATGCTTGGGGGTGACAGAGGAGCTGGACTCCCACAGCTCTGGAAGCTCAGCCTCGGAGCCTGTCAGCCTGCTGCTTCAGCAGCCACAGGATCCAATGTGAACTCTGGAATTTAATCTCTTTCCTCTTTCCTGTATGTAACATAAATGTCCTGTGAAAAATCTAGAAACGCCTTGTTGGTTTAACACGATGAGATCATTCTTTGAGTGGCTTTCCATTCACTGGTGTGGTTTGAAAGAGCTGTGCCTAATGAGCAGGTGTTTCCACTTGTTCTCAGATTTCTACCTGATAGTGCTGCACTTAGAGAAGTTTCCCACGGTGAGTGGTTGTTAGAAAGCATCTGAAGTTCCGTTAAGTAAAGCTGTTCTTCCTTGTCTCAGGGCATCCCAACTTTTGGGGTCTTTTTGTTTCCCTTGCAGTTGGGGTCATAAGACTCTGTAACCCCAAGTACAGCAGATGAGGGGCTGCTAATTTCCAGTACTCCCCTCATGGATGGGACCCCATAAATGAAAAGGTGAAGGATTCAAGCAAGTAGGGGGCCTGGGAAGAACATCCAGCTTTGAAACTTATCAGGTAAGGATCAGGGGTCAATGGTAGGGCCTTTCTACTGATTGTGTATCCCAGTTGGGGGTGCACGTTCTATTTATATTTTTATTTTTTGCTTTATGACAGATATGGTTATATAAGCAGCTTTCAAAATGAGACATAAAGCTTTTGATTTTCCCTTCCTTTGCTTTTCTGAGATCCTGGAGGCTTTTTAAAGAGCTGAGGCTATTTCACAGCAAAAAAAAAAAAAAACAGAGAAATCGGTTACACTTTAGAGTAGAGCTTGGTGTGTGTGCTTTTAACCTGTTCAAGTTGAAGAGCGAGGGTTGCACGGTTGCAAGGTTGGTTGCAGATTCAGTTTTTCAGAGTCAAAACCAAACAAAGCCAAAGCCATTGTAGACTAGAACCCAAAACCTGGTTGAACTGTTCTCTATGCAAGCCGATGCACTTTATACCATCCAGTCACCACAACTTAAGGGTAACACGCAGGTATCTTGGGTTCACTAACTTGTGGAAACGAGGAAGGTCATATCAACAGTTACTGGAGACTTGGAGATGAAAGAAAAGACTATCAATAGTGAAACCCAATCTGGTTATCAGCTAGGGCCATTCTCAGAGCTCAAGAGGCTGGCCCCTCCCTGCTTGGTTCCTAGTCATAGCACAAGTCCCAACTGCCGGTTACACACCTCCCATCAGCCCCAAACACAGACATAACACTGGTTGTGCTGATTAGTGCAACTCTCTTCCCTTGAATTCCTGTTGGCACAGAGAGCTGCCATATCAATTCATCATGGCCTGATAGTTGGTACATGGCTAATGCTTGGCATTTGCCATGTCTTCACCAATGCATAGGGTGTCTGTAGAAGAGTCTAGGTGACTGATGAACCACCAGGCTCTAGTTCCTTTGTTAAGGCCTTTTCTCCAGGGTGAAGTGCAGATCTCAGGCCTTCCCTAATATAGGGAAAATATAGGAAAATGGTCAGGGCTCCCCCAGATGTTCAGAATCTTGCTGAACATTTGATGTAAATATGTAACTGTGCATGTGCACCCAGGTGTTCCTTGTCTAATGTAATTGCACATGTGTGCCCAGGTGTGTTTTGGTTGTCTGACTCACACCCAGGTGTCCTGGGTTATAGGACTTGAGTATAAAGGACGAATGGCTCTGATCTGTAGCCCCAGTGCCCCCCCACGGTGGGCTTAGCCATGGGGAGGCTGCTGCTGTTGCTGCCAGGGCCCCTGAGATCCTCTGGGAGGCCACTGCCATTACTGCTGGAGGCTGCTATAAGCTGCTGCTGTGGAAACTAAGGGAGCTGAGGACTGAGCTCATGTCGTCTGCCAACGGCTCCCAGGATCTTTCCCAATTACCTAGCTCATGGACCTGCATGTAAGAGGTCTGTGACCCAGTCCGTATAATGGATTTGAAGGGTGTGGGCCCTAGCCCTAGCTATAGAATTGACTATGTCGGCAGGATTCTGACAATAGCCCTAGCCAGACACCTAATTACCTTCTCCCTCGCTCTCTCCTTGGAGCTACTTAAACAAGACCTTCTGTGTGTCCACCAGAATCACCTTGGAGGGCTTGTAAAGCACAGACTGCTGGGCCCATTCCCAGGGTTTCTTAATCAGCAGGTCTGGTGTGGGGCCTAGGAATTTGCATCTTTCAAAAGATCCCAGGAAATGTCGATGCTGCTGTTCCAAAGACCTCACTTTGAGAACTAAGAACAAGAGGAGAAGAGAGCAAGAACAGAACAAGGAGTAGGAAGGAGGAGAATCAGACACTGGAAGGTGAGAGAGACCTCCAAGGGCCATGAGCCGGGGAATACAAACAGCTTCTAAAGCTGAATCTAGAAACTGGACAAACGGCAGCCAGATCCATCAGAGAAAAAGAAACCTTTCATTAAAGGAAACGTTATCTGCAGTGATGCAACTCTGCCTACACCCACTTTCTTTCGCCACTATAGCAGTTTTAGCATTTCAAACATTCCCTTTGCTAATTATAGTTTCCACTTCACATTTGCATAACTAAATGGTCCATTCAAGCAGCTTGTGCCAAATAACGTAATCCTTTGTCCAAAATGTGTATTCACTTTCTACCCAGAAGAACCCCAAACTGCTGCAGCTCTTGGTTCCAAAGATATAAGAACCAAACTTTGGGCTGAGCCCAGGCTCAAGGTCTCTATGCCTTTTTTTCTGACCAGAAGTCTCTGGAAGTGGGAAGCCTTTTTGTGCTGAGCAAACTTCTGCTTAAAATAGCTAGGGTTGTATGAGGCAGATAATTGGAAGATATTAACAGATCCTGCATCAAGAGCGTAGTGGTAAATTAAATCCGGGCTGTTCTCCAGCAGATATTTTGGGGGCATGGCATGGTTGCCTCCTTGCAACCAGCCACAGTGGGGTGCGGTGCTGTGGTGGAGTCCACAGGTGAGCTCATCCATCTTGCTCCAAGGACCACCAGCTTTTCCCTGTAGCTGTATCTCAACAGGGCCAGAGAGAAAAATGGTTTTCATATTCAGACTCAAGAGGGGCAACCCAAGAGAAGGTCATCTGAAGTATGAACAGAGTGTTGGGAAATGAAGTATATTGGGAATGTCATTTCTCTCTTTAATTACATTGAATTCAACCTGGCTTAGCCAGCACCTGCCTAACAGGTGGTGTGTGCAGGGAAGAGGGTCCCTGCTCTTACCCTTAGGATCATTTAAGAGTTCCAGGGGTTAAGTAGGCCAGGAACACTCAGTGGGGCCTCTGGTCTTTGTTTCCTCATGACTGCGTCTGAGATGCTTATGGCCCAGGATGTCTTTGTCTGCTGTCCCTCCTGATGAGCTTGGCCTCTCAACCTTCCCTGCAGTGCACAAGGCCACAGATCTTGGTGGTCCTTCTCTAAGCTACCACCTGGATGGTCCCAGAGGACACCTACCTCTGGAGCTGAGAGAAGGCCTCCAGGGCCCCACTGACCCTGATGTCTATCTGTCCACTGTCCCACACTGGGGACTTTTACTCTTTCTGGGGCTGTACTCCTCTCTTCTCCCTCAACCTTTAGAACTTCTCCAGCTCTAGACCTTTGCAGGCTTAGGCTTTAGTATGGGGGTCAGCAACCCCTTTCTGTAAAGGGCCAGATAGTACATAGTTATGACTTCACAGGCCTCTTTCACAGCTCTTCAACTCTGCCAGTGTAGTGTGTGTCAAAGCAGCCATAACTGGTAATGAATGAGTGGGGGACTGTGTTCCAATACAAATTTTTTTATGGACACTGAAATTTGAATTTTATGTAACTTTCATGTGTCATGATATATTATTTTTTTTCAACCAATTAAAAATGTAAAAACCATTCTTAGCTCTTGGCCTGTAGACTGTAGTTCGCTGACCCTCCCTTGCTTTAGGAAACCAAAGCTCCTTATTCTGAACTCTCTTCAGGGGCAATGGATGCCTAGATGGCCAACAGAAGATATAAACAGTTCCTCAGTTTTGGGTTTTGTTTGTTTTCAAACGTATTTCAAGTCACTCCTTGCAGTCTAGCCCTAGCCACCCCCTGCTCCAACTCCTCCTTCCCCTGGGACCCTTTGTGCTACTCTAGCAAATCACATCTGGTCATGCATCTGCAACTCGGTGGATCTCAAACTCTGGTGTACTGTAGAATTACCTAGAGAGCCAAAAAAGCCCTCAGAGGCCCCGAGAGAAGGCCTGAGCCTTTATATTTTTTACCATGTTCAAATGATTCTAATGCTCCCCCCAGAATTTGAGACCCACTGGTAGCAATATGTTGTTTCATGCCTTCCTGCTATGGAATGGTTTATCTCCTTCCTTCCTCTGGTCCACTTAACCTATCTTTTAAAAATGCAAGTCAACTGCTAGTGCTTCTGGGCAGACTCACTGATCCCTTTCTTATTTGGTGTTCTTAAAGCAAACTGTTTATACAAAGGTACTTCAAAAGGTTCATGGAAATATTCATATTATCTTTTAATTCTATTATTTCACAAACCTTTTGAAATACCCTTATATCTTTATAATGGCACAATTTAAGACCTTACTTTGCTAGTTGTGTGTCTTCCGAACCAGTATGGAAGCTTCCAGACCAGACTTTGTCTCCTTTGATATTTGTTTCTAACATAGATCTTTATTTCTAACATACCAGAATCTAATATAGACTCAATAAAAGATGACAGTAGAAGTGAATGAATAAATACACCCAGAGAATGGAGGGCAAGGAATGAGCAGGTAATGAGAGGTGTCGATAGAGATTTTTAGTATTTATGTCTTGTTTTCCAGCTTTTACTGCAAGCAGTGATCTGTCTGGATTTATTTTGCCTCCTCTCAATTTCTAGTTCCTAGTACACTTTAGTTTACACTCATTAAATGCTCTGGGTTAGTGATTCTCAAAATGTGGTCCCTGGACCCATTTTATCAGCATCATCTGTTAGAGATGTACCTTCCCAAGCTCCACCCCAGACTCACTGAATCAGAAACTTAGTGTTTTCAGAAGTTTTCCATGTGATTCTGATGAGTCCTCAAGTTTAGAAACCACTGTGCTTCACCAGGGGTTCTTAAACTTAGCTTCACATTGAAACCATCTGGGGAGTTTTAAGAAACAAAGATGCCTATATCTCACCTGGTGATGTGCTGGCAATATTTACTGACTCCCTGGAAAATAAAGAGCCCAGACTTAGAGTATTTGCCCGTTTCCATGGTGTAAATAGTCTGCCATTGCCAATTTTAAACCACTAATATTGATGTCCCTGAATGCAGAGCTGGGAAGATACATGGACTGTCAACTCTTGTAAGCTGGTAGGAGCCAAGCCAGCTTCAGCTCATATTGGTTCCAGCCTCAGAGATCCATATTAATTGGTCCATGTTGTGACTTGGACATTGGGATGTTTTAGAAACGCCCCAGGTGATTCCAATGTGGAGTAAAGGTGAAATAAATGTAGTAAATATAATTCCTCTCAACCAGCCATGGACAAAATACTTCCTACTCTTGATTTAATCCCCTCTCTACTTTGGCAATGACAAAGTATGTTATGTAGGGAAGTCACTGATTTAAAAAAAAAAAAAAAAGTCATGTAAGAATTTTATGGGTGGTGTTATAAAACAAAGGTCAAGGGTCCAGATCACTGTCCAGTCCAGCCACCAAAAAAACAATTTTATGGGGGCTGTATTTCACCAAATTTTATTTTCAAAAAATATTAATATAAATGTAAGACTAAATGTGATGTTAAAAATCTATATAATTAAAATCAAATCTAGTATATGTTCAATAACAAATTTTTATTTTTAATAAACAAGAAAATATAGAAAACACAAACAGTTCAACTACTGAGTTTGTCTTAGAAATTTCACTTCTATGTAATCAACTAATACTATACAATATTTATGAATATATAGACAACACTCCCACCTGTACGTTATCTTTGGTCCATTTGTGCTATGTCATCTGCAAGCAAAATCCAAAATGTTAATATTTGAATATTAAGTATTTAGATCTTCTTGTGTTCGTTTTTTTTAATTGGAACAATTACCACTAAATGGCTAAAAGGAATAGGAATAATGCTAGAAACACAAACTTGCAATACAGTGCAGTTTCAGACAACCTTAGCTATTAGTTTTCTTCTTTTAGACAGGAATCCACATTCCACGTGGACGTTTTTCCTGATCTGTTTTTGGAGATCCTGAAGATGTCTCTTCTGCAACAGCTTTAGCTGATTTCTGTATTGGCTTCGCTACAGAATTATTAGAGCTAAAAGCTATGCTTCTTTTCGGGGAAGATTTCACATTGCAAGTTTTAGTCCCATCTTCTGTTACCTTTTCCCACAGCTTGACCTTTGCACCATTATTTGGTACAGCTTTTCTACGGCTTGTTTCTTTGGCTGCAGGAACATCGCTGAGACCAGCTGGCAAGTCAAGATTGGTTGTTCCTAAAGCTTTCGCTGCATTGGCTTTTGCTATTTCTAACAGCTCCTTTCGATCTTTTTCACTTAAGCGAAAAGGGGTTCTGCTCCGAGACCTGGTCCTGGATCTCTTCCTCCGCCTGCGGTGTTCCTCCTGGTACACCTTGCGACCAGAGCAGTAGTGGTGTCGCTCCCGTGCGATCGCGGAGGCCCTTCTGTAATACGACCCTCCCGGAGAGTGCAACCTGGTACGGGATCGGGGTCGCGATCGGGATCTGTAGGGCAAAGGAGACCGGTAATACCGCCTGGACGGCTCACAGCGCCGCTCTTGGTGCCGGCGGCTGCGGGATCGCGACCGGTTCTGCGAGTAAGATGGCAAGGAGCACCTGTACTTCTGCTCATGGTGCCTTCTGGAACGAGACCTTGATCTCCTTCTCTGGGGCCGGTTCCGACTGCTGGACCATGACCGCCTCCGGGGATCGGACCGTGAGCTTCTGGAATTGGAGCTGCTCCCGAAGTGCAACGAAGGCTGGCCTGACTGCGACATCGAAAGAGGATTGCTCTGCGAAGAGCTTGGACACGTATCCTTCACGTAGTTGGATATCTCAACTACCTTTTCTTGAGAAAGGACACTTTGCCACCAATGCCTCCCTCAGAACGGAGAGAAAGTCCAACAGAAGGCTTCCTCGAAAAGCTGAAGACAAAGAGGCGCGACCCACACTTACTCGCTCTGAAGCAGGAAGCTCACAACCCCAGCTTCCGCTGTCGCAGTGGTAACTGAGCGGCACTTCCGTTGAAGCACAGAAAGGACCAGAAGTCAGAGGTCTGCGCATGTGCAGAAGCGTTGGCCTCAATCAAATGTTTAGATAATAAAATGTGTTTGAGAAAATTTTTCTCTTCGTTACAAGTTTATTTCAAGACAGTGGTTAATGTTAAGTACGTTTTAAAATTGATTTCAAATATTCTAAACATTTGATTAATGTGTTGTTTAAACTTTAAGCAAAATAGCAGTGTTTTGTATTCTGAACATTAGAATAAACTACAATTGGAATATATAATTTCGCTCAAAGGCAAAGAAAATATAAAGAAATGTGGCATTTTGAAAAAAAATCTAGTATTAATGAAAAAGGTAAACTAGTAGGTGATTTTTCTCTTACGTGGTTTGCATAGTCATGTCTGGTAAATGCACTTTCTCAGATCCTTGGGAAGAAAAATGGCTTAATAAGAGCGACAGATATAAAATTAATTAAAATAAAAATGAATCGTTTATTCTAGTGTGACATTTGGTTATCTGATGAATAAAAATAAAAAGCCATTATGAGTGGGTTGTTTTTCATATACTTAGATGAGATCATCACTTAATGAAAAGATGCTATTAATTAGTGTCCATTAAATAGAAATAAATTGGAAAACTTTACCTGCTGGATTATAGGTGTTAGTGATTAGATAGATTTTAAACCAATTACTCATTCTAAAATATGGACAAGGGAAAGTTGATGTGGTTTTTATGAAACAAGGTTGACCAAGAGTGGATGATCACTGAATCAGGGCAGTGGTCACATTGGAGATTTATTAAATTATTCTCTCTACCTTTAGGTATGTTTGAAATTTTCCATAAATTAAAAAAAAAATTATAGTTTTATTGTTTATACCTGGTGTGCTAGGCAGAGTGAAAATATAGAAAAATGCAAGAGACAGTTCTAGCTCTCAACATTCAAGGAAAAAATAGACATGTTCTAACTCACTTATCTGGCAGTTATATTCATAAATTTTTCAGATGAATAAAGTTTGCTGCTTATATGTGTCCAAACTTTGAAAAGTAATTTCAGTAGAATTTTTTCCAAGGTGTTACCCCCTGCTCCATGTTTTAAAATTTGGTGTAATGAACATATTTTAACCTTTTTCTGATAACTCAGGTTCATTTTCACTTTAGACATAAATCTGATCAGTGCTATCTGTGGTGATTGCCTTAAAGATTGTTCATTCGATCAACATTTACTGAGCTTACGGAGTGCTGACAATGGGCCAGGTATACTAGTGAACAAAGGAGATAATACTGACCCTCATACTACTTATGTTCTACTGGCTCTTGAGAAGTTTAGGGTGGCTTAGGCAAGAAGAGACACCAAAAAAAATTTTTTTTGGCTCTCCTGTCTTTTTTTTGAAGTTCATTTCATTTATCTGCTTTCTGTTTCTGTGTCATCACTTCTGTTACCTCTTGGTTTACCTACTGCTACAGTCTGGATGTTTGTGTCCTCTCAAAATTTGTATGTCAAAACTTAAACACCCAGTGTGATGGTGTGAGTCTGATGTGAGCTGGGGCCTTTGGGAAGTGATGAGGTCATGACGGCAGAGCCTGTGGGAACTTGTGTGCCCTTCCACCATGCGAGAATGCAGCAAGATGTCATCTTTAAAGCAGAGAGCAAGCCCTCACCAGACACCAAATCGGCTGGTGCCTTGATCTCAGACTTCCCATCCTCCAGTATTGTGAGAAATTTCTGTTGTTTATAAATTAATCAGTATAAGGTATTTTGCTATAGCAGCCTGAATGGATTAAGATGCCTACTGTAAGTGATTTTTTAAAAAAAAAATTAATTTAGATGTTCTTCTCCAGCATTGAGGTCATTTCTATTCTAGTCTGCATGATAGGATCACTAAGTTAGTCATAAGTGTATGACGGTACTTCAAAAAATATGTGGAAAAATAGAATTGAAAGATAATATGAATCTTTCCGTGAACTTTTTGAAGTACCTTCGTATATAAAATAAGACACAGTAGTCTTTGCATGAAGTCTTGAGTTGCTGGTTGGGTGGCTCTTGCTTTGTTATCCCTCACCCCCATTACTTTTGTGTTTCTGTGGTTCTAGATAGCTGAGGTCTCTAGATGCATGGTTCATTCATTTGGTATTTAACAAATAGTTATTAAGCACCTACTCTGTGCCAACTAGTATTCTAGGAGTTGTGGATACAGGGTATAAATATGGTGTATGCTCTGAGAGCTGGGAAAAGGTGTAGGAGTTTGTAATACTGTGTGCTAGACGGAGAAGCATTTGCAAGGGCACCTCATGCAGGCTGGGGATTGGGGGTGGAGCTCAAGGACAGCTTGTGGAATCCTGAAGGGGATGGAGATGCATTTTAATTGTGGAATAAAATTTGACATGCCTCTGAGACGTGCAAGTGGATATATCTTGAAGATAGTTGGCATTTCCATTATCTGTTGTTGCATAACAAACCACCCTAAAACTTAATGGCTTAGAATACCAACAATTTATTATGTCTCACAATGCAGTGTGTTCTCCGGACAGTTCTAGGTTTGCTTTTGCTTGAGTTCACTCATCTGACTGCATTCATTCAGGATGTGGCTAGGCTGTTAGGTCCAAGAGAAGTTTACAAGCTTATATGGCAGTGGCTCCCAGCTGCTGGTTCTTCTCCACACTGTCTTTGATCCTTCAGGACCATAGATTGACTTCCTTCCTTACATGGGTCCTCTGGGCAGCATGCTGAGGTGGTGGAGCTTAATGCCCAACTTTGGAAGATATATAGTGTCATTTCAGCCACATTCTTTTGACCAAACAATTCATGTGATCAACCCAAGTCTGAGGGATGTGGAAATAGACTCACCCTCTTAATGCGAGGAGCAATAAAAGCACCTTGGAAAGTGTCTTTGCACACAAAATGGGAAGAATTCATGGCCATATTTTGTTATCTCCCACAGTTGCATAGATACATCTGAATCTCTAGAGAGCAATTTGGATGATGGAGATTTGGAAATTACAGTGCATAGATTAGAATGGCCTGCAAATCCAGGCTGCACATCAGGATATGGTAAATAAGGGAGATTTTTCCATATGATCTACATGGAAGAATGGCAATTAATCATGCAAGAAAGAGATGCCCGCAAATGTTGGGCACTCAGCTTCATGGAGAAATAAGACTGACAACACTAAGGAGTGAAGAATCCAACCTTACTTCCTGAAGTGATTCCATAGAAACTAGGTCAAGTCAGCTTTCATCCCTGGTTCTAACCACAAATTCCAGTGCCCCACACAGGGATTTCTGATGTTCAATAAAGAAATTTGTAGTAAAATTAAAACTTAATGAATTTCCAAATAGCCTCTGTTGTGTTCTAGTTTGTATGCTGTCTTGCTTACCTAGCCTTTTTCAAAAGTGATATGTTTGTTTCTTTCCCAGAATTCTTTCAGACATGAACTGGGTTCAAAGCCCGCATTTGCCATGAACTGTCATGGACAAGATGGACTTCAGCCTGCCAGTCATCTGTTGATATTGGATATGAGAGAAATGAGGGAATTCTCTTGAGGCAATTGTAGCAGAGCCTTGAACAAGATAATATTGCTTACAGAGCATGAAGAGTTTACTGTTTCTTAGTGTTCTTAACCCTATAATGCTGTACCGACCAATACAGTAGCCACTAGCCATGTGTACATATTTATATTTAATTTAAAATGTATTGATGTACATAAAATTAAAAATGCAGTTCCTCAACTGAACTAGTCATATTTCAAGTGTTTAATAGCTACTCATGACCAGTGGCTGCCATCGTGGACAGTGCGAATGTCGAACATTTCAATAAATGTGGAAAGTTCTATCAGACAACACTGCTTTCACTTTTCCTGTTCAATTAAGAATAAAACTGGTAATGCCAGTTTTAGATCCCCATGTTGAGGAGTGAATTAATAGTAGTAAAGGGTAATTTCCTCTGTGATCTAAAATACCCATCACAATGCATCACAGATCAATTAAAACAAATTTTAGAAGGAGACTGGGGATAGGGAATACGATTATGTTTGAGACCATTTGTCTGTAAGTAAGATGTAGTTAACATATTGATAGAATTAAAGGAGATAGCACCAAGCTGGAATGAAGGACCCAACTAACAAAATAAAATCTAACAAAGAAAAATGTAAATGTTTATATGGTTGGTTTAAACCAGGGGTTGATAAACTTTTTCTGTTAAGATCCAGATAGTAAATATTTTTGACTTTGCAGGCTGTACAGTTTCTGTTGTAACTACTCAACGCTGTCACTGTAGTGTGAAAACAGCCATAGACTATGTAAAAAAATGGATGTGACTGCATTCCAATAAAACTTTATTTACAAAAAAAAAAAAAAGGTGGTGGGCTCGATTTGGTTCACTGGCTGTAGTTTGCCGATCTCTTAAAATGGTCATTTATTCAAGTTCAAAAATGAGGTGGCTTGGCCTAATGACTATTCACCTGACAATATCCTCTAAGTCTTTAGTTGGCTAGTAGCTTGGCTTGAGTTAGTTGCTTAAGTTAATGCCATTTAGTCTGCTTTAATAGACACGTTCCATCCAAAGTCAAGGAAGGAAGAATTTAATTGTAGTTCACATTGGGGGTTTGCATTCAATCTGGATATTGGCAAACTAGATACTGCCTGGGATGTTCATAAACTGGAAACTGAATAAAAGGGGAATGGAAGGAACTGGGGTCTAACTCAATAATAAAGAATTGTTGCAGGATGTGAATATAGCTGTCTTCAAGTATTTGAAGGTCTGTCATGTGGCAAGTGATGTGATTTATCTTAATAATTCTAAAGATTAGAGATAGAACTTATAGGTAAAAATTTATAGAAGAAGTAATTTAAAAAACAATATAGTTGTTTCAAAATGGTCTACCATATAAAGTAGTGAGTTTTCCACAATGGAAGGTTTTTAGAAAAAGGATGGATAATCATCTATGAGCTGGTTGAAGAATTTGTTCCAGAATTGGGTGAGAGGTTGGAAAGATAACCATCTAAGTTGTTACACTATGAGATTAGAATTAGTTTTCATGCAGAGTAATCTCAACCCAAAGTAGCTTAAAGAAAGAGAATCTGTGGGCTTGCACAACTGAAAGGTCTCAGGATAGGTCTAATTTGACATATGGCTGGATCCAGAGGTCTTACCAAAGTCTTTCAGCAGGACTGACTATAATTTGTGGGCCCTGGTGCAAAATGAAAATGTGGGGTCATTTGTTCAAAAATTAAGAATTTTCAGATGATGCCAGCGTAGTATTAAACCAAGTGTGGGTCCTCCAAGGTGCAGGGCCGTGTGAAACTACACAGGTTGCATGCTCGTAAAGCAGCCCTGTCTTCATGTTCCAATCTCTATCTCTGCCTCTCGGCTCTATTTTTCTCTAAGTTGATTCATTTTCAGGCAGCCTTTTCTTCACTGGAAGCTTAAGGATTATATTTTTATAGCTGTTAAAGAGTGTTTTTCTCCCCTGGTGACACCAGCAAATGATACCAGATCATTTCTGGTAGACTTTTCTCATCTCTGTACCCAAACACATGGTGGCACTCCCTTTGGCCAGGTTAGGGTGAATTGTCTACCCCTGGAGCTGAGAATAGAGTCAGCTCTACTCAAACCATAAAGACTAAGCAAGGAGGGGATAGTTCCAAAATAAAAAACAGGGTGGAGTTACTTGAAGAATGGATGCAGATGATTTCAATAATAAATGTCTACGCTGTTTAGTAATCACCAATTATTAGCGATATGGAAGAAGTGACTCAAAGTAAGAGAAAGTCTTAATCCAGAGACCTTGTCAATCAATATACAGATTATTTTTACCCTAAAGGGGTCTATAAATTTAATTCTGTTTTTTAAGGAGTAAGATCAAGCTTTTTCCTGCGTCATGTATATTCAGTATAACATTTGTATTCTTAGCATGAGCTGCTTAAAAACCATTAAAATTCTGAGATCCAACACGTATTGCCCTGCCTGGAAATTATTTTAATGCAATTAGAAATGTTGCCTGAAACCTAGATATATTTCTTAGGCCCACCTTGTATCCAAAACTTTGTTCAGTTTCATAGGGGAAAAATACAATATATATATATAATTGTTAGTCATCACTTTTTTTTTTTGATCAGTTCTACTCCTAAACCAGCATGCTGTTTAATAAGCTCTGCCCAAAAGTTGACTTTTTTTTGGTGAAATCATGAGAAAAATGCCTGGAAAGGCAAAGAGAACCAGTTAGCACCAGGACCGTAAAAAATATGTAATGGATTCATCACCTACGCAAATCAGTTCAGCCAAGATTTTCATTCGAATCCAGTGAGATCTGACCTTGTTCTTCCTGTCAAATTCGACGCTTTTGGGAAACTGAATAAACTAAAAATTTTATTTCAGCCAATTTGTAAGGGAAGGGAGAGGACAACTGATTACCATCAACACTTGCCATGGTTCCACGCTGCTCATGGAGATCGCTGTCCTAAAGTCTGTCATACTGAGGCAAGTTAAACACAAGGTCTCTGGAGCCAGACTTCTGGGATTTCAAGTCTGGTCCTGCCACTCACGAGCTGTGTTTCCTTGGGCTAGTTTACCTCTCTGAGCCTTCGTTCTTCTCTGTAAAATGTCACTGCTGCTATCTATGCATAAGTTAGCACCATGAAGGCAATAGAAAGCGTTTGCCTCCCTAGGTCCACCACAACTGCCAGGAGTCACAGGGTACGTTTTTCTGGGCCATTCAACCGGGACACTAGAATAAAATAAAAAATGAGATGGAGATTAGAAAATGAGATGAGGATGCCTTGACTTGCTCTTCACATAAACAAGTTATCCATTAGTAATATGCTTGGCTAAGCATACATTGGCGTCCATATTTACTGGTTGACTTCACCCCAAATCTGCCCTTAGCCAGCATGGCTCATCCTCCACAAATCCACAAAGCACACATTTACATTCATTGAAAGTCCAAGATGATAGTCTTCGCGCCTCCTTTTTCCCATCTCAAACAAAGGTCCTCTCGAGAATAAAGAAATCCACAAGTTTTTGGAAAAGAGCTATTTCAAGGAAGAATCTTTATTTTCTGATCTTTCACCCAAAGATTGAAATATGGTCTAATAATTATACCAAAGAATTTTATATCTGAATTTTGTCAGTTTATAGGTTTATGCTTAGCTTTGGTTGGTATTGAAGATTTTAAGTATAATAAGGGCTTGAATCTCTGACCCTCTCCTCGCAACCCTCCATGTCTTCCAAGGACATAGCTTTAACGTTTCTTTTCACTGGTAGGCACTCATAGTCCATGGCTTTTTAAGACATACACACCAGTGTAGTGTTCTTCCGAATATAAATAGAAGTATTGAAAATACTCTTAAAACTTTCTAAATTGACTTCCTTGAACCAAGTTAGAAATTAAGGTTGGGCTGAGGTGCCTGTCTTTGGCTCATTAAGTCTTGCAGTGTTTTCTCTGAAATGGCAGGTCTCCTGGGATAAATCAAAGAAATGTTTTCTTTAAGTTCCCTGAAAATCAGAAGGGCACAATTTTCTGATAATTTTTAATTATTCTCTACTAGGACTGCACATTAAAAGTGGAACATATCACTTGGGTAGGTAGAGAAATAAATGAAAGAAAAAATATATATATTTATGATTGTATTGACTAGCAAAGTAGTCTGCAACACAGTTGGATTTTTTAAAAGCCCTAAGCTACTTTTCCATCTTTGCTAATGGAAATACACTGATTTAAAATATACCACAGATTTAGAGAATAGAAATAAAAATCCTGAACACCAAACAAATGCATGTTTGGAGGAAGCCTTTAGAAATATCTGCCTGCCTAGGTAGGCAGAGATTGCACTCAGCTGCCTGTGAGCCCCCAGACATACGGCATTGCATGGTAGACAGCCATTGAGTTTGATTTCCAAGTTCAAATCATTGTCTCTGGTGGCCATTCACTCATACACATGCTGAGAGGAATAAATGCCCCCATTGCATGCTCAGCCTTGAAACAAACTGCAATAGAAGCTGTCACCCAGAGCTATTAAAAATTACAATAAGATTTCTTCCAATGCATTATTCTCCATGAGCCAAAGTGCACGAGGATCGTACATTTCTTCTAGTAAGTGCTCATGTACAAACTAAGGTCCTCTTTATATAGGAATATTTCATGCTCAGACATAGGTGAGGCAGCTAAATTCCTCAGCTCCTATTTAAAAGAATTCATTCAAGTCTTAAGATGAATGGTGTGCATGTTCACCATGGAAGTCATTATTGAGCACAGGTGAGCAGATGCCTCACCTGCAAAGATTTTATAGGCCCCACCCCACACCCACTGAATCAGAATTCTGGGGATGGTGTTCTAGCATGGGTACAAAGATAACACCCCACAAATGAATATCATTAAGACTTACTGGAGCAAGATGAAACCTGGAACCTTACCTACCACCATTAGACCTAATGCTGGGGCTGACTCTTCCAAAGGTCTCTCCAAACCCGTCATCACCCATCCTCCCCACTCCTATCTTTCTTTTCCTATTGGCTTACTCACTCCCACAATTCCTGGAATAGAAAACACCTCAAAGGGACAAACTGTTCACTGAATCATTTTAAAAACGTCATCACAAATGTAAGCCGTTTTGGCATCATGTAAGTATCAAAGGAAAAAATGGAATGCTAATAGTGGTGATAGTTTAAAGAACTCAGTTTATTCCCAGAGGTCCCATTCATCAAATATCACTACACCTTTATTGCATATTCACAAGAAATCATTACGTTTTGGTAGTTTTTGAATTCCATTACCCGAGGTCATAAAATTTTCTCTAATAAGAAATCACGGCTGTCAAGTCCAGTCGGATTAAAGAGAATGACAGATGATCTGCAGTCTTGGAGATGATGTTTTTGGCTGCTCATTATTTCACCTATGAAAGATGATTAAGTGATTATAAAAGGAAATCCATAGGTGCAGTTACAGGACCCCACATCGTAAATAATTTTGAAGGTGGGTAGTCTGCGTTTTTCATGTCTATTATTGTTTACATGCAGTTCCTTGAATTGTCCCCACCTCAAGACATTTCAACTCTACTTCAGGTAAAATGCCTTTAAAAAATTTCACCTGCCATATGCAACACCATGACCATAAAATTCATAAGTCACATCCTTCCCTGCTAATAAGCTAGAATGCCTCCCTATCATGGAGCGCATAGCACACTTATCAAAGAAGCAATGATAGCTAATTTTTCCTTTCTTACTTTCATATTCATAGTACATGAGAGTGGCCAGGATCTTTATTTTGGAAATGGCTCCATATAATTACTTAATTGGTTTTTTAAATGAAATCTCCCATAATGCTCGTTGGTGCTAATTCTATTGTACTTATTATATGTCATGTAATAATGCAATAGTATCCCAAAGAGAGGGCTTAAATAATTTTTTATGATGACAACATCAATATATTTGGATGCCTTGCCTATTCAAGATTGGCAACAGTGACTTCCTACCAATGAAATATTAACTAAAGCTGAAGCTCAAATACATCTTTGCATGTGGCATGGTGATAAAAAGAGAATTTCATTAAAAGAAAATAAATGATAATTCTTCCATTCATACAGTGAGAATTGGGTTGTGAATTCTGAAAGGAAATAAGACTATGTTATGATTGTCTTTTTGTGTGGCTGTCCCCTCTCCACTTGCACCATTGCACAGTATCTTTTTTCTCTAACTTTTCAAAGAAGAGTATATCCACAAATGTGTCATATCTTCATATTTTCCCTATAACATTTTCTTTATTTCCCAGTGAAGACCATGAACTTTGGGGGTTATAGAGAGCTAAACTGAGGAGTATTTGGAAAACCTGAATTTATCTTAACTGTATATGAAATTTGGCATAAATTTCTCTCTTCCTATTGTTGAAAGAAAATATAGTGGAAAAGATGGCAATTAATTAAGTCAATGTGATTTTTGGAGAGACTGTTTTAGAAGATACTGACCACCTGATGATAAACAAGAAGTATACCCAGGTCCTTATGCCTTGAATGTTCTAGCTCATCTGCCCCCATTCCTATGGGTATTTCTCAGCAGGATTCCAGTGTCACCTTGTTTTTGATGGTGCCTTCCCCAACTCTTCCCTACTTTCATGTGTATTCCAATAGACCTTCATAAATGTTTTATGTTATCAACCATACTGCATTCTATATAAGCTGTTTCCAAAACCATGTTTCCTACATGAGTATGAATGTCTTTCCAGCAGAACTAAATTAAATTTATTTTTGTACTTACAGTGACTTTACAACAGACTGCCTGGAGAAGAGGCAGTGGTCAGTAGTGTTTGTTGAATGGCTGCCCAAATTTAAGAATAAAAATTGGTTTTTAGAACTACAAAAATCCTTGAAAATATTCACCTGATAAAATACTTGGGCAGTATTTTTTAAAATGCAGGTCCTGGTTTGCTAGTGACTTATGAAGTCAATTTGAGTGAGTTGCAACCAGCATTTTATAGTGAAATAGAATAGAAAAAAAAATAGAAAATATCAGAATCTATCACGCATAATAAAGATATTGTCTAAGTATTGCTTTGTGTAAGAAAGTGTTGTTTGTTGAAACTCTTATTTCTATTTATATATGTATCTGGGAACAATTCAAAAAGTTCATGGAAAAATTGAATTAAAAGATAGTATGGGGCCGGCCTGTGGCTCACTTGGGAGAGTACGGTGCTGATAACACCAAGGCCATGGGTTCGGATCCTATATAGGGATGGCTGGTTCACTCCCTGGCTGAGCATGGTGCTGACAACACCAAGCCAAGGGTTAAGATCCCCTTACTGGTCATCTTTTTAAAAAAAAGATAGTATGAATCCTTCCATGAACTTTTTGAACACCCTTTATATGTAACTACACAAATATACATGTGTGTATATTGGGCTGTTTCTGTGTTTGTGCATATGTGTGTGTGTGTGTACTGGGTTGAAATTTAAAATTTGTTAATTTTTTGTGAGTCACAGTCAAAGAATGATGCTGTTCTAGATTACAGAGACCCAAGCACATTGAGAGTGCAGATGGGAAAATGCCTCAAACATACAGTGGTTATTGGTATCCCATATTGCAGATACTCAAAACCAGCATTCTGGCATATTGAGGAGTACCAATCAGTTGTGAGAAAAGGCTAGAGTTATGTTTATGTATTGAGTCTGTATCATTCAAGCCATAGTATCACATAGCAGTGTGACATAGCACTTAGGAGCATGGATCTAGAGTGAGCTGACCTAGACTGGAATCCCAGCCTCACAACACACCAACACCATGGGTTTTGGCAAGTTAATAAACCTGAGTCTCGTTTCCTTGTTTCTAAAAGTGGCACATATCTACCAGTTCTCTATAATGGTTAAATGAGATGATCTGGATCAGTGAATAGTGTGGCACCTAGCATTATCATGCAGTGCATGTCAGTTGTTATTATTCATCTCTATCCACTTACTAGCTGGGTCTCCTTGGATGGCATATGAGGGTACTTCAAAAAGTTTGTGGAAAAATGGAATTGGAAGATAATACACATCTTTCCATGAACTTCTTGAAGACCCCTCATATTTTCCATCTCTGCACTGCAGCTTCTTCACCCATAAAATGGAGAGGGTAATAGCACCTACCTCATAGCACTGTTTAAAGACGATTAAAGGAATTAGCAGAGGGCCGAGCCCGTGGCGCACTCGGGAGAGTGAAGCGCTGGGAGCACAGCAGCGCTCCCGCCGCGGGTTCGGATCCTATATAGGGATGACCGGTGCACTCACAGCACTCACTGGCTGAGCGCGGTGCAGCTGGTCTCAAAAAGGACAAAAAAAAAAAAAAAAGAAAAAAAGAATTAGCAGAAGTGTTTAAGGTTGTACCTGGCACACAGTCAGCACTATATAAGTCATAGCTGTTGTTGTTATTGTATATGTTTGGCTCTAAAGAACATTTTGTCATTATCTTGTAAGAATTTCACGGATTATGGTCTATTTTCAAAGACCTTTACAAGGAATATGGCATTGAACAAACACTTCAACTGAGCACAGGATGGCAAGCATTTTGATTTAATACCTAGCTTCAAAATATAACTGAGTACATAAAACACAATTTATTTCAATGAAATCTTTGCTGGACATTCACCAAATAAAAACACTGCCATCTCTTTTTGTCCAGCTTATGTTTTGCTAGATGTTTCTTTGCTGGTGTGTAGATGTATCTTAACTAGCAACAGTAACAGTATGATGAACAATTAACACTGGGGGGTGGTACCTCAAAGTCTAGCATTCCAGAAAGTAGTTTTTTTACACACGATTTTATATAGAATCTAGCATTTTGACCTTTGTTCTTCTTTAGTTAAAATGAAATGATTAAGCAGAAGAAAAGAAATAATAAAAATTAGAGCAGATACCTGTGAAATTGAAAACAGGAAATCAATAAAGAAAGTTTAAAATAACCCAAATGCTGGTTCTTTGAAAAGATCAATAAAATTGATTAGCCTATAGCCATGCTAAGAAAAAAAGACAGAAATTACTAATAGAAATGAAAGAGGTGATCCCATGGATATTAAGAAGATAATAAAGGAACATTATAAACGAACTCTATGCTCATAAATTTGATAACCTAGATGAAATGGACCAATTCCTTCAAAGACACAATCTGCCAAAACTCACACAAGAAGAAGTAGATAATCTGAATAGGTTTACCTATATTAAAAGCATTGAACGAATAATTAATAACCTGCCAAAACAGAAAGTGCCATGCCCAGATGGGTTCACTGGTGAATTCTACCAAATATTTAAGGAAGAAATTATACCAATTTTCTACAATCTCTTCCAGAATACAGAAGCAGAGGGAATATTTCTTAACTCATTCTAGAAAAGAAAACTACATACCAACATCTCTCATGAACATAGATGCAAAAATCCTCAACAAAATATTAGCAGATCAAGTTCAATGATGTATAAAAAGAATTATACACCATGACCAAGTGGGATTTACTCCAGGTATGCAGGACTGGTTCAACTTTTGAAAATCAATTAATATAACCTGTCATATCATAACAGAGCAGAAAAATCACATGATCACTTGCAAAATCTAAACCCATTGATAAAAGTTCTCAGTAAACGAGG
Source organism: Galeopterus variegatus (assembly GCF_000696425.1). Classification (NCBI taxonomy): domain Eukaryota; kingdom Metazoa; phylum Chordata; class Mammalia; order Dermoptera; family Cynocephalidae; genus Galeopterus; species Galeopterus variegatus. The sequence goes on from NW_007726149.1 coordinate 343,558, forward strand.
AATAGAAAGGAACTTTCTCAACTCAGTAAAGAATATCTATAGAAAACCTACAGCTAACATTATACCTAACGGTGAGAAACTCAAAGCTTTCTTGCTAAGATCAGGTACAATGCAAGGATGTCCCCTCTCACCACTGCTTTTCAATATTGTACTAGAATGTCCTACATAAGTCAATAAGACAAAAGAAGGAAATAAAAGGTATACAGATTCAGAAGGAAGAAATAAAACTGTCTTAGTTCACAGATGACATGATAATCTATGTGGAATATCCAAAAGAACTGACAAAAAAATTTCAGGAACTAATAAGTGATTATAGCAATGTTGCAGGATACTAGATTAATATAGAAAAGTCAAGCTTTCCTATATGCCAGCAATGAATAAGTGAGGTTTAAAATTAAAAACACAATGCCATTTACATTAGCACTGAAGGAAAGAAGAAATACTTAGGTAAAAATCTAACAAAATATGTACAAGATCTATATGGGAGAAAGAACAAAACTCTGATGAGAGAAAACAAAGAACTAAATAAATGGAGAGGTAGTCTGTGTTCATGGATAGGAAGATTCAATATTGTCAAGATGCCAGTTCTTCCCAATTTGATCTATAGATTCAATGCAATCCCGATCAAAATCCCAGTAAATTATTTTGTGGATATCAACATTCTGAGTCTAAAGTTTTTATGGAGAGGCAAAAGACCCAGAATGGCCAACACAAGAACAAAGCTGGAGGACTGACACTACCCAACCTCTAGACTTACTATAAAGCTAAAGTAATCAAGACACTGTGGTATTGGCAAAAAAAAAATAGACAAATAAGAGATCAATGGAACAACAAAATAGAGAGCCCAGAGATAGACACATGTAAATATAGTCAACTAATCTTTGACAAAGTAGCAAAGGCAATACTGTGGAGCAAAGATAGTCTTTTCAACAAACGGTGCTTGAACAACTGGATATGCAATGCAAAAAACAAACAAAAAAGAATTTAGACACAGTCTTTACACCCTTCATAAGAAATAACTCAAAATGGAATATATACTGAAATGTAAATGAAAAACTATAAAACTCCTAAAAGATAATAATAGAGAAAACCTAGTGACCTTCGGTGTGGTAAAAACTTTTTAGATACAACACCAAAGGCACAATGTCTGAAAGAAAACTATGATAAGCTGCAATTTATTAAAATTAAAAACTTTTCTCCTGCAAAAACACCATCAGAAGAATGAGAGGACAAGCCACAGACTGAGAAAACATATTTGCAAAAGATATATCAGGGACTGTTGTCCAAAATATACAAAGAACTCTTAGAATTCAACAGGAAGAAAACCACCCAATTAAAAAATGAGCCAAAGACCTTAACAGGCACCTCACCAAAGAAGACAGATGGTAAATAAGCATATGAAAAGATGCTTTGAGTCATGTGCCATCAGGGAAATGCAAATTAAAACAACAAAGAGATTCCACTACACATTTATTAGAGTGGTCAAAATCCAGAACATTGACACCACCAAATGTTGATAAGGATGTGGAACAACAGGAACTTTCATTCATTGCTGATGGGAATGCAAAATGGTACAGCTACTTTGGCAATTTCTTACAAAAACACACCTTGCACACCTTGGTATTTACCCAAAGGAACTGAAAAAATATGTCCACACAAAAACCTGCACAACAAATGTTTATAGCAATTTTGTTTATAATTGCCAAAACTTGGAAGCAATCAAACTGTCCTTCAGTAGGTGAATGCATTACATCTACACAATGTAGTATTATTCAGAACTAAAAAGAGATAAGCTATGAAGCCATGAATTGACATGGAGGAATCTTAGCTACATATTAGTAAATGTAAGAAGCTAATTTGAAAAGGTTTTCATACTTTATGATCTCAACTATATGACATTCTGGAAAAGGCAAAACTATTGAGTCAGAGGTGGCTGGTTAGCTCAGTTGGTTAGAGTGTTGTGCTGATAAGACCAAGGTTCATGGTTCAATCCCTATACTGGGCAGACGCCAAAAAAAAAAAAAAAAAATCTATTGGGACAGTAAAAGGATCAGTGGTTGCAGCCAGGGGTTGTGGTGAGGGAGGGAGACAGGGATGAATAGATGGGTCCCAGAGGATTTTTAAGGCAGTGAAACTACTCTGTGTGATACTGCAATGGTGAATACATTTTATACATTTGTCCAAACCTATAGGAAGTACACCACCAAGAGTGAATCCTAATGTAAACTATGGAGTTTGGGTGATAATGACATGTCAATGTAGGTTCATCAATTGTAACAAATCACTCTGTTATGGGAGTTTGATATGGGGAGGTTGTGTGTATGGGGGGTGGGGCAGGAAATACGAGAGTACTTCAAAAAGTTTGTGGAAGAATATAATTAAAAGAGAATATGAATGTTTCCTTAACCTTTTTTTTTTTTTTTTTTTTTTTTGGTGGCTGGCAGGTAAGGGGATCTGAACACTCGATCTTGGTGTTACAACACCACTCATGAACTGTTTGAAGTATCCTCCTATATGGGAAATCTCTGTACCCTCTGCTCAATTTTGCTGTGAACCTAAAACCTCCCTAAAAAAAAAAAGTCCAATAAAATTAATTAAACTAAACCAGATGAACTATTTTCTAGAGAGTTTTCCCCTCAAGCATTAGCTTGCTTGGGGGTTGGTTTTTGGTTTGAATTTGCTGCACCTTTTCTCTGCCAATTGAAGCAACTGTATCACATTTTGAAACATAACTAAGATTTTTGGCCACATTCGTCAAACTGAGACTCAGAGCCCTGTGGTGGCACTGCTGTGACTGGCCTTCATGCCACTGGATACCATATGACATGGCCATTCCTGATGATTTAATGAACTCATTTTTGTTATTACCGTAGTGGTATTATGAGATGTGGTGTTTTTTTAGTTACCAATAGGTGTTTTGCAACTTTGCCCGGAGCAAGCTGTAGAACGGCAGCTGATAACTCCATGGTACGTGTGAAGATGGCAGCCACGTTGGCATTGGAGTGAGGTCTGATGCGCGGTGGTAGGAGGGGTTTTGTGTGCTTTGTGTGATCACTTCTCCTTTACCTTGCTAGTCAAGCATGACAGAAGGATTAGCCTCCTCGCCATCTGCTTCCCTAACTCTAAAGATGACAGCTTGGGTACATCTGTAGTCAGTATTTCCAAGTTTAACTAAGTGTGTACCAAATGTTGAAGAACACTGATTTCCAAATGACAATGTCCATCAGAATCACCAGGAGGGCTTGTTATCATCAGATTGCTGGGCCCCACCTCCAGAGCCTCTGATTCATTAGGTCTGCAGTGCGGCCTGAGAGTTTGTATTTTTGAGAAGTTTGTACGTGGTGCTGCTGCTGCTGTTCCAGGAACTGCACTTTGAGAACCGCTGCTCTAGAAGGTCCACGTGCAACAGAGGAAGAACTTAGTGGAAGGTGTTTTACCACCACAGGGCTCTGAGTCTTAGTTTGAGGAATGTGCCCGGGAAGCATCATGTGCTTATCCAACTGTTTTTGTTTTTTCAATAGATAGATTGCTAAAAAAAAAAAGTTTTGTTGTGAAAAAAATATATATTGAGTGTTCCAAATAAAAAACTTAGAGTGTGCCACTTCCTTAATGCATTGGGAAAAACGGTATGAAATGATAGTAAAGAGCAGCAGGAGGTGGAAAGCATTGTCAAATAAGAAAAACGGAAACTTTTGCTGCCTGGTTACAAGTCAGTTCTTGTATTTTTACACCTATTTGTTCATCTCAGGAATTGTTAGATGATTTTCTAAACTGTGCTATCCGCCAGTTTTATATACATCATAAACTGCTAAAGTAGATCTGTTGACCTTGAAAACTGTCATTTGTGTAAAAAGTTCGATGGCTGTCTTGAATTGTTGGTAATTAACTCTTATTCTTCCTCCAAAATATTATAAAATATTCATTTAATTACAAAGATTTAGCTGCTAAATATTCAGTTAGTTAAACAGAAATATATGCCTTTCAGAGAACATAGGGCCCCAGGCTAGCGTGAAGTGGCAAGTGAAAGAGTAGTCACCAAAGGACTTACGCTCATTGGATAATTTCAAAATTGGCTATTTCTTTGGTAAAAATCTGACAAGTAAAGATAGGTGAGATCCATATCTTCTTCTCCATAACCTGACTAGTGGGCGATTTTCCAGTGTTACAATGAAAGCGAGTATCAGATCAAAGTTTGCATAAATAATTAGTGAGCTGGCAAAAAAAGAAAGAAAGAAAGATAAAAAAGAACAGACCTACTACCTATTCTTGTGAGGTCAGTGAATTACCTGTGCAGTACCTGCCTGAAGAGTTCTCTTTGAGAAAGACACGGTCTCAGGCGTCTAGCTGGACCAGGCACCAAGTGCTGGGTGGGGGTGAGGGATTGTGCACAAGACCAAACAGAATGCTAGAATTACTCTTGGGTGTTTGGCTGTTGGTTTTGCCCAATTCTTACTCTTTTCTCATGCAAGGGCAGTAGGTCTGTACCATCTTTCTAGCTACTATATTTCTGGAACACCGCTCATTTCATCAATGAAACATGATTTCTGACACTCCTTATGCTAATTAGCGAGCCCTCTGGTGCAGATTTAGATAACACATTTGAAGTGCTTGCCTTGGCTGCCTCTGAAGTGTGGATTCCTGATTAGGGGGCTTTAAGTATGATCTCATTATCTTTAGGATATGAGTGAAAATGAACTTTTGTGCCCATACACATATCACTGTTTTGTTCCAGTTATAAAAGAAGCTAGCAGAGGTGAAGTGTCAAGTCCTTCATTTTTACCACAGTGGGACTTAAACAATTTGGGGTGCTTCCCCATCATCAAGGGAATGTGTTACACACGTTGTGGGTAAAGGAGGAGGTTTGAGGGCTATTACTGTCTACTGAAGAAGTGTTAGAGAAAGTTTGGATGCCTTATATATGATTTAGGTTAATATTTAAGAAAATGTTAGAAAAATGATTATAGCACTTAGAATCTCTACAGAGAAAATCTAACAAGAGCAAAGGCTGAAAAAGCTGGGTGGATCTTTTTCAGAGGGAATACTGTTTCTTTTCACACTTCTCTATTCCTAGCATGACACTTGGGTAATGCTGGTAGCAAGCCCTGCATTTAATTATGGAAAACAATGCTAACATGAAGTTCTTAGTGCCAGCTTTCCCTTTTTCTCCAAGATCATTTAATTTGCCAAATAACTTGAGTGAAGGATTGAAGCTGAAAGGTTAATAGAAGCCATGCTGCCCTTGGCTTAATTCTGTCCTCTCTATGTCATTTGATGTTCAGCTCAAACTTTTAAATTCAAAGACATGGCACATATGTGTGTGTGTCTGTCAGTCTTACACCTTAAATACATTGTATAAATCTTCTGAGTTTTAAGTAACAAGCAGATGAGTCAAAATTGAAATGAATTTGGCAACTTATTTCACTGAATTTGAAATTTGTTTTGCATCCCCTACCACCCCAAGCTCTCAAATTTACTGACTGTCTGGAAGGGCACTAATGTGTAAATACCAATCCAAACAGTAGACTATTGGGACAATGGGACTGTTTTGGGGTCCCAAAGATCACCTACATGTTTGGTGATTTTCTAGAAGGACCCACAGGATTCAGCATATATAGTGGTACTTGTGGCTTTCTTTATTATACCTACACAGCAGGAATACACAGTTGGATCAGTAGGGGGAAAAGGCACAGGTCGAGTCTGGAGGAATCCATGTGCAGGCTTGGTGCTTTGTCCCTGAATGAGGCCACCCAGAGAGCTCTCTCCCCCAGCAGGCAAGACCATGCAACACATGTTCAGTTTTTCTGCCTAGAGAAGCCCATCTGAGATTCAGAGCCCAGAGTTGTTATTGGTGTCTAGTCACATAGTCACAACGACCAGCCACAATTACTGAAATTCCACACTCCCAGAAAGAAAGCAGGGATTAAGTGCCACAGCTGGGCAAAACAATCTTATAGTGTAGGGAACTTTTCAGAAGCTGAGTCCCCAGAAGCCAGCCAAGGGCCAACTGTGCCAGCTGACCTTTGTGAAGGTAACAGTTCACTTCTGCTAGGTTAACACTTTCCTGCGGAGATGTATACTTTTTTAGTGCTATTGTCATATCTTTCATATAATAACCTGTAAGTGCATGTTTGAATAATTATATTAGACCATTAGTACCTTGAGGCCGGAAGTCATAGGCTGTTTCTTGTTTCTCTGGCACCCAGAATGACAGGTAAACCTAAAGGGAAACCCAATGAATGTTTGTGGAATGTCTGAATGAATGGATCAGTGGGAAGTGGATTTTAGCCCTGTGTGTAAATTAAAAGTTGGATATTAGACTATAATTTAACTGTGGATATAATTTATAGATGATAAAATTCTCATTTTCTGACCCAGTTCTAGACTTTCCAGCTAACTACTAAGGACTTACTGTACTGTATAATTTCCAACTTCTGAGTCAGTTGCATACCAGTGAGCCTCCAAGGATAAGAATGGCCAAGGTGGTTAGGCAATGCTAACGGAGCCACCTCGTATCTCATTGACATTGGCAGAGCCCAACTTGCCCCAATCCCTACTGTTATTACCGCCATTGCATTCTCCTTTGGGTTTAGGATGGAGCGAATGAGTATCATGAGGAAAAGCTTATATTTAGAGCAGAATATTACAGTAATCACATCAGAGATGAAAAAGGAAATAAGAGAATTTGGCTGTTTACCACCCTGTCTGGGCCAGTCAAAGTGCAAGAGCCTGAATCAGGCTTAGTAGAGTCTAACCATCTAGTTAACCTCAGCATCCATCTTAGAAGCAATTGTATTAGTTAGTTTTCTGTTGCTTATAACCGCATACCTGAAACTGGATAATTTATAAAGAAATGAAATTTATTACTTACAGGTTTGGAGGCTGGGAAATCCAAAGCCGAGGGGGTGCATCTGCTGAGGGCCTTCTTCCTGGTGAGAAATTTCTATGAACAGGGTATCTCATGGCAAGAGGCTGAGCAAGAACATTTCCACATGCTTTCTTCCTCTCTTTATAAAGCCCCCAGTCTACTCCCTGATAATCCATTAAACCACTAACTCATTATTCCATGAATGGATTAATCCATTCAATAGGCCAGAGTCCTCATGATTCAATCACCCTTTAAAGGCTCCACCTTTCACATACCATATTGGTAATTAAGTACAACATGAGCTTTGGAGAGGACAAACATTCAGATCATAATAACCAATTAAGAGGTGATTGATCCTGTTGAGTACACCTGAAAGAGAAAACATTTGTTTTTTGCAAAAATAAGCTTTTTACTTATATCTATGGATAGATATTTGTATCTATCTATATATCTATAGATATATAGAGAAGTTTAAGATATGCACGTATCTATATAGATATCTATATAGGAGCATGGAGGTGCATGTGGCCAGGTCAGGATGGAGGGCAAATTGTTTATGAAACAGAGCCTCTAAACAGAAAATCAGCAGATATTTAAATGTGTGTTTTTCTTTCAGATTTTAAATTTAATTACCTAGAATAAGAATATGTAAGAAACACTCTTACCATTGAACTGGATTGAATCATTATGAACGTTAGGAGCCTCTTTAACCCTCTATGAACTGTCTTCACAGATGTGTAGGAAATGCTATTATCGAGCCACATCAGAAAATGGAATATTCTAGTTTTATCACATATTATGGTTTAATGAAAGTTAGCATGTTTGTCTTATATATATTATCTCTTTTCAAATGCATATATCTAATTATGTATTTTTTTAAATTAAAAATTACCACTGAGTTTTTTTCTGAATATGGGGAACATATCTGTACTGCTTTACCCTGATGAGCCTTGGGAAGCAGCAAAATGATCATGCATGGACTCTGGATGTCCAGGGGTGACCCCAGCATGAGCCAGGTCATGATGCTGAAACCTTCATGTCCTCAACCATGATATGGGTATACAGACCCAGTGAGACAGTGACTCACTTGCCAACTGTTAATTATTAAAACAATGTAAGAGATTACTGTGGTTGTTATAGCACTAGCACTTACATATGTGGAAGCCCACAGAAATATGCCTGCTCCTGGTCTTTTGCTTGGTTTCCACTGATTGCTTTCTGAAAAGAAACAGGAAATTTGGGTGAAGGCAGGAAAGAGAAGTGGGCATATAGCGTGACTGGAAGCTGAAATAAGGAGCCAACAAGTGTGAACTTGGATGCTGGTGCAAGTTCTAAGTTCTCTCAAAGACCTTGCTGTAATATCTGGCTATAAAGATGATTTTTCCTGTGTGTGTGTTGAGGGTGATTTTTGCACGTTGAAAAGATTATTTAAGGGAAATTTTGTAGACAAACTTGATATGAAATGTATTCAAGTTACACATTCAAAACCCTATTTTTTCCTTATTTTTAAAAAATTTCTAAATCTAGCAAAAATGTTCACTTGTATGATGACTTATTACAACATAATTAAGTGATCTTAAACATTTAAATGGTATTTCCATATTTCTTTTGAAATCCTTCAGTTGTCTGACAAATCCTTTCAAGTATTTAAATAATTTATGTAAAGCTAATGTTTTAAACTTATAGATGTGTTTTGTCCTCTTAAATGTTTCTGTCCCATTCACAAACTGTCTTTTAACTTATAAACCCAAAATCTAAACTGGTTACTCAAGTACACATTTTGAATTAGAATTCCAAGGCTAACCTATTAGATATTGTCTATGCCAAATTCTCTTAAAGATTATAAAGCACTTATAATAACAAATATACGCAGATTAATTCTAAACATAATAACATAAAACAAATATATTAATAATACCATCATTTCTATACTTAATTCTAAACTTTTCTGGAATTGAAGGACATCCAGTAAGGAAAAAAAATATCATTCTCATACCGTCGGATTGGAATTCCCATCCTGATTCACTCAGTTTTCAATTCAGGCAGAGGGACACAGGTCTGGTCTTTATTCCTGCTTATGACACTGATGAGACATAGCAGTTGCTGTTAATATCCTAATCATTTCTTGACTAGTGCTTCTCAATCTTTAATATGCACACGAGTCACCTGGGGGCTTGTTAAAATGAAGGTTTTGATTCAGTAGGTCTGGGTGGGACTGTGATTCTGTATTTCTCATAAGCTCCCGGGTGGTGCCTGTGCTGCTGGTGCGGTGACCACATTTGAGTAGTGAAGCCTCAGGTTCCAGTGGCATTTTACATAGTTCGTCGATCTACTCCTCCTCCACTGAGATATTTAACTTCCTTCACAGTTTGATGAGTTTTGCATTTCTTTGACTCTTTTAAGACATTCAAATTCATTTCCATTAGACTCTGCATACTTCTCCAGGGTTTGTGTCACTGTGGTCACACAATTAAAAGAACCCTTGGAGAATAAAATTATTCTGACATATTTAAAGGGAAGAAAATGATTGTTTTGAAATAAATGCATAGAAATATATCTCCAGAAAAAAAAATTAGACAGGATGGCAAATAAGTTTGAACTTATTAAAAAAAAAAAATGTTTGACAGGATGGGGGATAAGTTTCAACTTAAACTCTGTTGAATGAACGCAAGGTTTTATAAATGTAAGGTACAGCATTTTAAAAAGTCGGTTCTTGTATCTAAATGATTTTTATATTGTTTCTAGATACTTTGTACTGATTGAAGATATTATACAGGAGCAAGGTATTTTGTTCTTGTTTTTTAAAACATAATGACTGTGCCTCCTCTCCTTTCCCCACCAGTCCATATTGGCAGGAGATACAGCTTGCTGAATGACTTTTCCTGTCAAATATCTGAGAAGCAAGGGACCTTGTAGAGCATGTGAGCTTTTTAGTTAAACTAGCTAATGCCAGGCCCAAATTCTCACTAACATTCCTCCATTCAATAAAGTAGACAATTTAAATTTTAGGGAAAAGTGTGTATGTGTATGCATGGGTACGTGTGTGTGTGCATTTTTTCTTCTTTAAATGCCTTTGGTGTGGAGAGTCTGAGCAGGCAGGCAGTGAGCCTCTGCTTTCTTCAGTTCTGAGGCCCTTCAACAAAAGGACTGAATAGTACATCTCTGTTACCTGCCTGGCCCTGTAGGCTAAGTTTGCTACCTCACTAGCAATGGGTCTGCTGATACAGTGTTCATAGGAGTGTACCTGTGTACAACCTGCCAGTAATAGGTTTCTGCATTTGAATTTGCAGGTATTCTGACCAAGCAATTCCACTTCTAAAAATCTGTCAGGTGTACAATTTTGTTCAAGGATGTTCATTGTGCATCATTCACAATAGCAAGATACTAGAAACCACCTAAGTCTTCATCAGTATAGATCATTCATGCAGTTGGAATACTACACAGTCATTACAAATCTATATTATCATCACGGAAAAAAGCTACATGGTGTATTGTTAAAAGAATAAAGCAGACTACAAAGAAGTTGTTATAGTGGAATCCTGTTATTGCAAAAAAAGAAATAATGTGTGTGTTAAACTATAATTTTCAAAACAAGGTAAAATAATAACTCATACAGATATAAAATGAACACATGCTAAAGACTGTTATTTAACTTATTACTAGTGAAGGAACTGGTAAGAGGTGTTACAACAGTTCAAAGGAGGATCCAAAGAACAGACACATTTATGGATCAGAAATATTGAAATGAATTTGCAGATGTTTACAAAAGTGGCTTCTTGCACAGTGGATAAGGGAGTCATTTTTCCTCCACCTTATAGAATTTATTCCCTTGTCTATAGACAAGTATTATTTGTCAATGCTATCGGCTGTCTACAACTTACAGAGTTGTGAAATAGTTCTGCAGGCAGTGAAAGTCACAGAGCCCCTATACAGTCAGAAGAATCAGGTAACTTGAAAAGGTGTTTACAAGTTCAGAGCCATGCATAGTTTTCCCTTAAAGCACATATTTACCCTACATGAATGTATATATTAAAGCCTGAAATGAGAACAGAAAAATAAGTTGTTATCTATGGATGGTAAGATTTTGTGTGATTATTTTTGTCTATTTTTCTGTATTTTCACAGTATTTTTTAAAAAGCATGTAATATTTTTTATAATCAGGGGGAAAAAACCCTTCTCTGTATGGCAAAACAATTACAAATCACCTTCTCCTGTTTTTAGTAAACCTTTCAATGATAACAATAAAAACACAAAGGCTGTGCTGTGTATCTGCTGCCTGTGAGGTACTGTGATTAATGGGATGAGAGTTGAGGCCCTGAGAGTGTGGGGTGGTCTGCATTCCCCATGCTAACCTGCTATTTCTGGTAGGTCCTCCAATTTATTACTTTGTGTTCAGACCTAAAATATTCCTACTTGTTAGAGATGGCGTTGAAACCAAGGTTCATTAGCAGGTCAGAGGTGCTTTTAGCTTTAATGCTCAAGAAATAAAGTGCCAAGAAATTGCTGATGTTTTCTGTGCCTTTTAAAGTTGAATCAGGAAAAATCCTGTTTACTAATAAGCCACTCTGGATGGGAGGGGGAAGCAGGACAGTGGCTGCGCGTGGTGTGTCAGAGGGGAAGATGCTTCCCATAACTGTGTGATGACAGTTATTAATGACTTGGTGTTTCAGAGTTCATGCAACCCCCTCTGGTTAATGTGCTTATTTATAGAACTGATTTGAAACTTAAACAGAGCTGTTTCCCCAATTTTACAGTTGTTAAAGCGATAATAAACATGCTGATGGCTTATATTATTCCAAAAGTATTTGTCTAGGTATCACTTACTGCGCAGGGATTTGTTGTCTTTCTCTGCTCTGGTTTTTTTTTTTTTTTTTTTTTTTTTTTTTTTTTTTTTTTTTTTTTTTTTTT
>NW_007726149.1:355578-361597 GCF_000696425.1 Galeopterus variegatus
TTTTTTTTTTTTTTTTTTTTTTTTTTTTTCCTTCTTTTTTTTTTTCCTTCTCATGCCATTGAACTTCTGGTATAACTCTCATTTCCTTACATTCTGCCAAACTGCAGCTCTTTTTGGGTGCCTGGTTTTTCTTACAATCCTCATCCTGACTGATGAGAAATTTGCAGAGACGGCCCACACATACAATACAGTTATGAATCTTAATGCACGTCAAATCTTTTGGGTAATCCTAGAAGATTATATTTATAGCCTGTTGTATCAAAATGATTAAGATAGCCTCATTAATTAAATGGCAGTCTCTCACTCTTCTTTAGTTTAGCTCAGAGCTGTTGTGCATGTTGATGCCAAAATGTTTTTGTTGAATGAGTGATCTGAACAATGTTTATTCCTATCAGACTAAGCATCGCCTTTCTGGAGTATTCATGTGAGTGGTTATGTAAGCCTTCTGCCCTCAGGAGGAATGACTTCACCTGTGAGAAGCATTTGGGGGACCAGTACCCACATGCGATTTGGAGGTTTGGTTCTAAGAACACTCATCTCCTACAATACTGGGCATCCTTCCCATCATGCTCAAGGCACCAGCCCTTAGGGCAGGCTGGCCTTGGGAGAAAGGAAGCAGCAGGCAGAGTTTGTCTTTGATGCCTATACTAGGTTAAATAGTGTCACCCACAACTGCATGTCCAGCCAGTACCTGTGAATGTGCCCCTATTTGGAAATAGGGTCTTTGCAGTTATAATCAAGTTAAGATTAGGTCATATTGGGTGGACCCTAATCCAAAGACTGGTGGCCTTAAAAGAAGGACATGTGAAGACACAGGCACAGAGACACAGAGGGAAGGACAGCATGTAACAATGGAGACAGAGATCGAAGTAATGCAATGGCAAGCCAAGGAATGCCAACGATAGCCAGCACGTACTGGAAGTAGGAAGAAGCAAGGAAGGATTATTGATCTAGGATCTTCCCTTGCATCTTCAGAGGGAGCATGGCCCTGCCAACACTTTCATTTCAGATTTTTAACTTCCAGATTGTGAGAGAATAAACTTCTGTGGTTTTCAGCCATCCAGTTTGTGGTAAATTGTTATGGCAACCCTAAGAAACGAATGCAATGTCCCCCATTTCATGGTGGTGTTCTCTTTCTTACTTAGTGTCTCACTCCTGAGGTATCCTGTATGCTTATCTCACAGCTTTGCTCATGTATTAGTCAAGGTTGAATAAGGTAAGCAGGAACCACTCTAGGTATACTGAGCAAGAAGGGATTGAATATGGAGAATTATCTGCTTACACACTGCTGGAGGAATTAGGTAGCAAAGGTCGGGAAAACTCTTGCCAGTATCAAGAACTCAGAAGTGCAGGGAAGGCAAGAAACACCACCCAGTATCTTAGCAGCCTGTATCACTTAATGGGGTCATTCTCAAGAAAGTGCTTGGAAGACACCAACAAAACCCCACACATGTCATCCGTTGATGGTCACACATCTGACTCCAACTGCTGCCAGGAAATAATGTCCTCTTTTTCTCATACCCTGTCAGGTCTCCGTCAATGACTGTCACTGGCAGAAATATAAATGGAAACTCTGCTGCTAAGGGGAGCTGGGAAATGTTTCCAGCTCAGAGCTTCCAGCCCCAGTGAGAGTAGGGAGAGTACTACTGGGGCAGGGACAGAAATAATACAAAAGACCATATCCTGCTTGCTCAACTTAGTTCCTTTTTCCCAAAACAAAAACAAAAGTACTTGCTTCTCAGAAAGACCTGTTAATCTATTCATTTACACCGAGGTATTACAGACCAGTAATACCTTGAAATGTTTTGTTTGTTTTTTCTCTCCCAGGACTGTTCGTACTTTCAAAAGATCAAAGGTTTAATTAAAAGAAGTGAATCCATCCAATTGAAGCTTGGTTGGAACAGGGACTCACTAACAAATGTTCACTGAGGGGTCCTCAGAGATACAAGGAAATTTTAGATAGAAATTTTTGCTCTTGGGGGTTTTAGACTAGTTTGGACATCTCTCTGTGCATGCAAAGATATTTGATTTTGTTGATCTTTTGTTTTTTACACAGATATATAAATGAGAGCTTCACTCTGGTTAAATGAGGCATATTCTCCTCAATTCTCTCACCAGTGATTTTCAACAGGGAGATTCTGATTCCCCCTCTCATGCCCTTGGGAGACCCTTTATGATGTCTGCAGACATTTTTGGTGTCAAAACTGAGGCGGGGTGGGGGGCAGTGCTACTGGCATAGAGTGGTTGAGGCCAGGGATGCTGCTAAACCTTCTACAGTGCACATGGCAGCCCCACAACAAAGCCCACAATGTCAGAATGCCACACTTGAGAAATCCTGCTTTTTTACTCTATGTGGTTGGGGCCAAAAAGTAGGGTGGATTTTTACTACGGTGGCCCTCTTCCAATCCAGGCCTCTCTGTCTCAACCCTGGGCTGTGGTGGGGCTCCGTGCCCTCAGGTACTCTTTGAAGCTGTCACCAGCACTGTTGCCACCTTCACTGCATCACTGTCCTCTGAGGTACCCTGCCAAAATGCAAGGCCAGTGTCCTACCCCCGTTTCCCAGTTCAGAACTGAGGTGCTGGCATTGTGTACCCTCCCTCTTAGCCACTCTTGGCTTTTGTTCAATTCTGTGGTCCCCTCTTCCCACAATCTGAGCACAGCCCATCTGTCGGCTTGCTCCTGTCAGCTGCTGTGAGCTTCCTTCTCCGGAGTGGAGTGTCCTCACATAGGCCTGTTCTCTTCTCTTCCCATTATCATATTCCCCTTCACCCCTGCCCTTTGCCAAATATTCTTTTTTGGTAGGGAACATTCTTCTTCTTTTTTTAAAATTTATGTCAAATATTCATGAGATACAAAGCTGATTGTCCCCCTCCTGCCCATTATGTGGGGGCCAGATTCATACTTGGGGCATATCCATTACCAGAAATTACTCTTGTACCCCATGTCCCCAACCAATTATCCCCCAACCTCCCTCCCCCTCCCCTTCTCCCCTCCACTCCAATTTGTAGCCCTAGGAATGTTCCCTCCCTCTGTTGGATCACAGCACTACTGTGGTCTTTCTTTCCTGCCTTCCTTTCTCTCTTAGCTCTGTGCTTTGCTTGTTTCACTCAACATAAGTTTCTCTAGGTTCATCCATGTTGTTGCAAGTGGGAGTATTTCAATCTCTTTTATGGCAGAGTAGTATTCCATGGTGTATATATACCACAGTTTCCTTATCCAATCATCCATTAATGGACATTTAGGTTGGTGCCGAATGTTCTGTAGCTTTAGATTCACTGAGAAAAGCAATGGCATAGAAATTTACTCTTCTCCCCAAATCCCACCCAGATCATTTACATAACATTGCCCCTCCATGCCCAAAGTACTTACCCTGAATTTGCACATGTTGTAAATTGCCCCATTCATGAATTGGGTTAATGATTGTATCTCTTTGTTCGGTTGCTTAATGCAGGAGGAGTCACATCTCTGGGTTACAACAAAGACTGTAAATTCTCAGAGGGCAAAAAGAAGGTCCCCATAGTGCTCTTCCATCAACCTGGATACAAAACCAAAGCTAATTAGATACTAAAGAAAGCCTTTTCAGTGATGAAGGTGATGATAATCCAGGCCTGAAGGGACTTTGGAAACCCACAAAGCTGGTTCCCAGTGCACTTAGGTGTACTAAATCATCCAAGATATTTGAGGATCTCTCCAATTTACAAAGATTTCCAGAGAGGAAGATTTCCAAACATGTTCCAGCTATTAACCACCATTAGGAAAGGCTTTCCTCTATCTAAACTAAATCTGCTGCATCTTAAGGAATCAACATTGTGTAAAAATATGTAGTAATAAATTTTGAAATATTGTATGAGTTAAGATTTTCTTTATATATAAGAAATTTATATAGTACAATTTCCCTTCCAGTTAAGAGGATTCTTATTTTTATCTGAAGAAATTGCTAAGCCAGGGCTTTTGGCAAGGGGATTGGAATTCAGGATAAATGAGTAGCTTGAGAAAATGATAGATTGTATGAGGTAAGAAAAATAGTTTAATTCTTTCTATATACTCTCAGGGTGTTACTGCACTTAGATTCTGACTTAGATTGCTGAAAGCTCTTTTAAGATGACACATATTGGAGTGTTTATTTCTTTAAAGGAATCATCTCTCCTGTATTCAAATGGTTCATTTTATTGTTTCCTGCATAACTTCCTACAGGGCTGCTGTTAAATTATGCAGCTTCCCAGGGCAGTTCTGGCTACCTCAGCACTACTCCTTTCATTGCAGAAATGAATTTTCAAGATTTGTGCAATTTATTCAGCAAACAAGAATTGAGCCTCTCTCTGTGCTCTGACACCATGTGGGCTAATTATAGATTCAGAGAAGACACTGTCTTGACCTGCAATGGTCTTTAGAGTTGAGCAGAAAATTTAGGCATGTAAAGAAGGAAGTTCTAGAAAGGGCTATGGGCTCTGTGATGGCAGTTTGTGTAAGATACAATGGGAAACATTTGGTACATAACTTTCTAATAAGTATGGTTTTCTGTCTTCTTCAAGAACACATGACTTTGAGCCAAGGTAAAGCTGGTGACAAATCTGGTCTTTATCACTGTATGATCTTTCTGAGCCTCAGAATCTACCCAATCACATCTGCCTTAAAGATTATTGTGGGGACTAAATTAAATTAAGGTAAATTAGATAATGTGGTTTGAAAGTGCTAAGAAAAGGTCCCAGTATGGGTAGGTATGTAATAAATATTGTTTTTGTCTTCTCTCTTTGATGATTCAAGGATATTGTAAGGACTTTTATTTACTCTTTTTATTTCCAAAAGGACTTCCCAGCTTTGAAATTACCTTTGGGGACTCTCCCAAGTCATGAGTCTAAACCAACACCACTACAGAGCCTGAAGACTCATCTTTCCAGCCTTCTTTGCAGCTAGCAGTGGGGTATATGGCCAGTCAGACACACCAACACCTGTCCTTGAATTAGGAGCTCATGGTTTGGAGAAGCAGGGGCCACCAGAATCCATTCTGATGACCAATCACGTTGGCAGCACCTCTGTATCTAGACTTTGAGGTCTCAGTTGCTGCAGTTCTAGCCGAGGCAGTGCAAGTCCAGCACTGGTGGTGTCCACAGTGGAAATTTCAGTGTCCGTCCTCAGTGGCAGCCGCTGTAGTGTCTTTTACCATCCTCATCTGCGATGTGACTTTAAATGTTGACCTTGGGTGCATTACCTCCAACTCAGGTTCTTATAGTGTTCACAAACCAAATATCCTTTAATTAATCCCTTTTGAGCTTGCATTATCCACACTGTGTTTGTGTTGCTAACAACTAGAACTTCTGACTGGTAAAAATATTGTTATAAATATCGTAATGATTTTGTTTGGTTATACTGTTCCCTTCCATATTAAATAGACTATTATAATGATCCCTTTTCAGTTGGTTTGCATTTTTTATTTTTAAACCTCTCTGCATCTTCCTTTACTGTCATATGTCATTTGTTGTTAGGAAAATAACCATGTACCAGAGTTTCAATTTTCTTGATGCTAGATCTGTATGACAGGGAGATAGATATACCTTGTAGAATTGCCAAAACCTATAATGCCATATGCAAGGAGGAAACAATTCAGACTTTCTATTTTTGGCATGGAAAAAAAAGCCTCACCATTCTTCATTACCATACTATTTTAAAAACTGACAATCAAGACCATAACTGTTTGCTTTAGATAGATACTTCTTAATATTTTAACCAAGGCTGTGAAATTGAAAAAGGGGATACCCTTTAAAATTTTTTTTTAAAAAGAAACAATCAAGGGGCCGGCCCAGTGGCGCACTGGATAGTGCGCTGCTTGGGAAGCGTGGCGGTGCTCCCGCCCGAGGGTTCGGATCCCACATACAGACCGGTTCCCACTCAGTGGCTGAGCGAGGCGCGGGAGCAACACCGAGGGTTGCAATCCCGTTGCCGGTCCCCGGTCCGGTACGGGGACAACACTGAGGGTTGCGATCTGTTGCCGGACACGGAAAAAGACAAAAGACAAAAGACA
>NW_007726149.1:361996-394321 GCF_000696425.1 Galeopterus variegatus
CGGAAAAAAAAAAAAAAAAAAAAAAAAAAAAAAAAAAAAAAAAAAAAAAAACAATCAAAAACAAATCCCCGAGGTTCTCATTCCAGTATTGGCAGTGTACCTTATATTGTACTAACCATCATTGGACTATCTTCCTGGTAATAATTATAAACTCAAAATTATAAACTGTAGAAACAATTATTTGAAAGCTATTTGGAGAACAACAAAAGCAAGCCAAAACTGCTGGGGATATAGCTCTTGAACGAAGAGGAGCACATTAGGTAAGATCCACACTTAAGTGGCTTTTCCTCTGAGGGTGCTTCCCAGTTCATGTGGCACACAGGGATAGAGCTCAAGCAGAAGGTGGCATTCTTATTAAGTAGAGGAGTCAGAAGTTAGAGTTCAGGGCTGCCAAAACACCTGGAAATTGAAATGGGGAATCCTAGAAATGGAAACCCCAAAACGTACATACAAATCCCTGGTTTACTCCTAAACTGTGCATGTGTAGGTGTGACTTCAAGGAACATGACAGGAAGCAGTAGTTGGAAAGCTAAAGACCTGAGCAGAAATTTTACCACTGCTTGGTGCTAGGAAGACAGAGATTAGAGCTCAAATCCTGCCAAATAATAAGTGTTTGGTAAACAGTTCAGGGTTTTCATTAGAGCCCCAGAGTAGCCATGTGTTACGAGTAGGGACCATGTCCCAGAAATGAGGACTATGCCCTTGAAATAAGGATGAAATGAAATAGACCCATTCTACAAAGACCTAAAAACAAAGCCTCCACAGAAGGCAAAACTCAGCACTCTTCAAAGGAACTTAACAGAATTCAGATTCTATACGACATATCATCAATAATGTCCAGTATATAACTGCAAATTGCTAGATATGCAAGCGGCAGAAAAATGTAACCCATAATCAAGAAAAACAAATAGTCAATAGCCAAAGACCATGTCACCTAGATGTTGGTATTAACAGACAAGGACTTTAAAATAACTATTATAATGTGTTTAAAAATTTGCAGGAAAGGATGGATATAATGGGTGAAAAGACAGGGAACAACAATAAAGAGATGGAAAGTCTTAAAAAAAAAATAATCCCAGAAATTCTACAACAGAAAAATCAAAATTATATCTTTGGTATCCTATTCACTTTTGTGTCCTTTCTAATGCCTTTATATTAAATAGAATTGTTTTTGCATAGCTGTTTATTAATTATTGTTAAAAGATAAATTTCTTTAAACCCATAAATTTGTATTTCCTCTTTTAAATTATATAAAAATAAGCAGATAATACTTTACTCTAATGAGATGTTTACTGTAAATTAAAGTAATGATGAATCTAAGTGATTTTTAAATACAGTTAAACAAAATATTTTAATTAAGCCACTTTACCCCCAATTAAATACAATCATACATTGCACTTACTGCCATTGTAAAATGTACCATTGTAAAGAGTAAAATTATGAAAAAATTCTATTTGGGAAATCTTTGGCAAAATTATGAATCCTGTGGAAGAAACTATAATAATTATAAAGGTAGGATCATTCTGGTAGGATCATTTTGCTTATTTAGAATCAGCTAAGTGAAGGGGGCCGGCCCGTGGCTGACTTGGGAGAGTGTGGTGCTGATAACACCGAGGCCACGGGTTCAGATCCCTATATAGGGATGGCCGGTTGGTTCACTTGGGAGAGCGTGGTGCTGACAACACCAAGAGTTAAGATCCCTTTACCAGTCATCTTTAAAAGAAAAAAAAAAAAAGAACCAGCTAAGTGAAGTAAGCTGGCTTTCAATAAGGTGTTTAATTTGTTGATTTTAATTATTGAATACTGAAACTATTTGTGAGATTAATGATTGCATTACTCAACATGATTAACCTCTAATAGATTTTTGATTTTTTAAATTTGTGTAGTTAGTTGCTAAATTATCATTTTTTTCAGCCCTCTTATGAATCAGTCCAGTCTACCTTGAATCAATATATAAAGTATTTCTAACCATAAAATTCTTTCTTCAAATATCCACAATATAGTACAGGAGGTTTTAATCCAGGGTTCTTAAAACTAAAAGCAGATATCCCCATGTTTTTATATTTTATAGAGTAGTGATGTTTTGAAAAGTAATTTTTTCCAGCCGCAAAAAAAAGAATGTAAAAAATGTATTTTTGATATCAACACTAATTTTTTTTGCCAATTATATGTTGACTATTTGAAAGAGCAAAATCAAAAACCAGTACATGTACTATCTTCATTCAATAATAGAAATGACTTTATGAAACTAAAAAGTAATTTAAGTAACCACAATATAAAGAGAAACTGAAATCCTCTATAAGCAAGGACTGCAGATATTTTATAGCCATAGCCACATCTATTTACATATATATCACAAAGACTTTATTTTTTTTCTTTTTGCCACAAAATGTTGGACAACTTCTCACTTAACCCAAATCTTCTGATTATTATTTGAAACCCCCTGCTGTAATGTGATGGGCTTCTGTTTGGTGGATGGGCTTGATTGGTGGGGGTGGGTGGGTCTGTGGATCTCTTTAAAATGCTCGCAAAAATTTATCTATCTGTACACTTTGGTACTTTTCTGGGAAGAGGGTTCCTAACATTGAGATGATTATCAATTGTGTCCTTGATTCCAAAAAGGATAAGAATCTTTACTAATGGTCTTTTTCACTTGACTGTGGTGAATCCTTCCATTTCCTCATTGCTCCTAACTTGTAATAATTGGCAAGAGAACTCAGTTTAAAGGGGAATTTATTTGTCATTTCTTAGAATCATTTCATTTATAAGAAATGACGTGAATCTTTTCAGTATTAGATGTTCCTCTTGTAAAATATAAAAGCCACTACTGCCATGTTTTCATGGGTTCCGCTAAAATGATAGTTGCTTGGTTTTCTTTCTGTGGTAGCTCCTTTGTGAATAATTGTTTACCCTGTGACTTTATGCATATCAATGTGTTTATACCCTGCTTCATTAAAAAATATATAGATATATATTTAAAACTGCTTACAGATACAAGCAGAAAACAATAAGACAATATGTAAAGTAAATGATAAAAGCAAGTAAACAAGAAATATAGAACAAAAGGAAAGGTGATATGAAGCCATGTGTTAGTACTTATGTAACACACTAGAACGTGTCTCAAAGAACAATTCAAAGTTGGATCCAATCTTCCTAGTAGTCAGTACAAAGAGGAAAATTAGTTGGGTTAGAGGGGGAAAGAACACAGGTTCAACCAAACTAGCTTGGAC
This sequence comes from Galeopterus variegatus, assembly GCF_000696425.1. Taxonomy (NCBI): domain Eukaryota; kingdom Metazoa; phylum Chordata; class Mammalia; order Dermoptera; family Cynocephalidae; genus Galeopterus; species Galeopterus variegatus. The sequence continues at coordinate 365,227 of NW_007726149.1, forward strand.
CAGCAGGGGCCAGCTTGAATGAGCACAGTCCTGCATGTGCCAGGTTCTCTGCTGGGCAAGGGGGATATTGCATAAAGAGAAAGTTGGCCCCTGAGGAAGCTGACAGTCTCCTTGAGAGGTCAGCAGTAACCTTCAGTTTGGGAAGTGATGACCCTGCAAGGCTGCCTTCAGAAGCGTCTCACCTAACTGGGATTGTGAGATGTGGACTTGCGAGGATGGCTTTCTTGGGGGATCACCAGGCAGAAAGGATGGACAAGGGTGTCTTCAGCTTCTGGAAAAGACTAGGGGAAATAGCTCTATTTTTAAAAAGTAAATTTTATTGTGTATATTTGAGGTTTACAACATGATGTTATGGGATACATATAGGTAGTAAAATGGTGACTATAGTGAAATAAACACATCTGTCATCTCATATAATTAATTTTTTTGTGTGTGACCAGAGCAGCTAAAATCTGCTTCTTTAACAAAAGTCCCTGATATGATACAGTTTTTACTTTAGTCCTCATGTTGTGCATTAGATCTCTAAGCTTGTTCATCTTACATATTTGCTATTTTATGGCCTTTGACCTATTTCCCCTCACCTGGTAGTAACCACCATTGCATCCTCTGTCTGTGTATTTGAGCCCTTTTTTTCACACTTGAAAATAGCTTGGTGTTGCTCCTCAGTGAGCCAGTCTGATATTCTGGAGACTCCACAAGCTATCATTGTGTGTTAATATTGGAAAACACCAACCTACCCCAACACACATCTAAAAAGAGGAAAATAAACCCAGACAACCTGCAGTATGAATTTAGATGTATGAGACGAAGCGACAGCCTTAACATTCACCAAATTTAAAGACGACATTGAATGGTAAGTTATATTTAAAAATATCAAATACTGAAATATTAAACTTTCAGTAATATGAAGGTTTTAAAATGTCAACACTAGACCTTTGAAAAAAAACTCCGCTGATATAATTTCAAAGTGACAAAATTAAATAGAATATCTCTGAAAGGTACTTTTGTTAAAATGAAACAGTGTTTGAATTTAGTGGGTGATTGTTCATTGCTCTGGCATTACTTCTACGTTCTCAGTAAGGTCCTGGGAGAGAATAGCTCCCTGTAACATAATGGAGTTGGACTGACTGGCATTTTTGTAGTTCTCACTAACAGGATTGAGCACACCAAGACTTGGATAGTGCTGGTTGCTGGAGCCTCTGGTTACCTGAATTTTCTTTGATAAGCAACACCATCAGGAGCTCTGGCAAGACATGGTGGTATGTAAGACTGGGCAGAACAGCTCACGTCTTCTTCAGACTTGGATGTGTCTGCTGCATCCCCTGCATTAGTTGCCAAATCCTTTCTCCCTTTTGCTGCTTTTGGTTTATGGATCTGTTTACCAGCTAGTGAACTGTCTGATGTCCTAGGGAAACCTCTGCCTGTGGAAAGGATTCTTTACAGTAACTTGGCTTTAACTTCATGCTTAGATTACTAGAGTTACATTTGCAAAAAACTTAGTTTCTCTTGTGTTTTGAAGTTCAGCATATAAATCGTATTCTATTTTTGAATCTAGTCAAGTGAGTACAATCACCTTCATGTTTTCTTTAATTGATTCCAGTCAAACAAATTATACTTATTTAAATAATCAGTCCCATTTTCAAAGGTAGCGAATAAATTCTCTTCAATTATTTACGATGCCGTTATGCATTTAATATAGTATATTTTCCTTTGAAGTACTTCCAGTGACCTCGTAGGACAACTCAATATGCAAACAATCAAAGGTTTCTAAGTATTTAAAAGTACTCTTATAAATATAATAGATTAAACTTACAAAGCAAACAAGCTCTGTGAAATGTTCCAATTCTGTTTAAAGATATAATCAATTTTATTATTGCTTCTAACAAATAACAAGACTAATCTATTAGAGTTTCTTAAATCAATTATATAGCATAGATTGTTCATAAAATTAACTCAAAAGTACTAATTTTATGAGTTTATGTTATCTCAATTGTTTACTTAATTCCCAGTGTTGATAAGTTATATATCGCTATGGCAGAATCTTCCAGTTCATCCCCTATATCCATTCTTTCCTTCCTCTGTAATAGGCATTGGCCAACTTTTTTGTAAAAGGCCAAATAGGAAATACCTTAGGCTTTGTGGGCCACATACAGTCTCTATTGCATATTTGTCCTTTTTTTAAAACAACCAGTTGAAAATGTAAGAAGCATTCTTAATCCTATAGCCATGCAAAAATAATCAGGGGGCTGAATTTTGCCTGTGAGCTGTAGTTTGTTGACCCTGTTATAGAATTTTAAAATCCTTTAATTTTTTTTAAGCTGGGCACATTTCCCAGACTCCCTTGTAGCTAGGCAGCCATCTGACTGATTTCTCTCCTCTTTCCCTCAGAATGGGATGTAGCCCTAGTTGGGCACCATCTTGGAGTGGAGGCAGGGACAGTACTAGGGGAATGGCAGAGCAACAAGATGGAAGGAAGCTGGGATGCACACATTATAGGATTCCATAGAACTTTCACAACTTCATGGGAGAGTGTTGACATGCTGGCCTAGGCTCCTATGTGAGAGAAGAGTAAATTTCTGTCTTATTCAAGTCACTGCAACCTGCAGCCACATCTGTTTCTTAACTAATCCACTTTCTATGGGGACAGATTTCATACCTCAGGGGAGCTCTGATTAGTGAATCAAACATTCATAACCACCATATGGTTGTCAATTTTTTGGTAATTGCTTTCAACTTTGCCTTATTTTTGTGATAAAATCCTGCACCCTTCATCCACATCTAAAGAAATTCTAATGCTATTTCATTGGATGAATTCTCTTCATAGTCTGTTAGAAAGCCCAATGACATTGTTTTGATGCCCTGTTTTGTGTGTTGGTTGTTTGGATGGTTTCTCCTAGGAAGGCAGGCTGTTGTGTGTGAGGACATAAGTACTCTTGACTCTCCTTGTGTAAGTTGTGACCTAAGGCATAAAGGACATCAGGACTCCACTCTGAAGCCTCTGCATCAAGTCTCCCTCATTTTTTTCCTGGGATCCAGTGCCTAACTGTTACTGGTCTGGCCATTGCCACAGCTGCATTTTTTCCTTCGTGCTATGTTTCTGAGCCTTGGTTTTGATAACTTGCTCTGACTTCTCAGATTCTTGAGCTCTGGCATATGTTGGCTAGTCTTCCAGAATGAAATCTGCCCCCGAGTCTCTGTTCCAGAATAAGGACCCCTTAAGGAACAAGTACTTGGCACACAGTAGACATTTAATAAAAGCTGATTCTATTTTCCTTAATGGTTTTGAAAACTAGAATAAAGTCATAACTTTTGGTGACACTTCTCATTGCTGGCCTTAAAAATAAAATTATATAATATAAATGTATATTGCCAGATTAAATTGATCTCTTCACACATAAAAGTTGAAGGATGGATGGAAAACATCTAAAATTTATGGAAAATATGTTGTCATGAAAAAGCTGGAACATATTTTCCCCAAAAGAAACATCAATCTCCTGAGAGTGCTTTACTTGAGTGGCTCAATTTTTGTTGTAGGTCCCTGATGACTGATGACATTTAATCATTGTTGTCTGATGGATGTTTTTTCAATTGAGTTTCTTGTTGGATGACTATTGACCTATGGAGTACCTAAAAAAATATCCTGCATCTCAATGTTAAGAGTGTGGACTTTACATATTTAGAGAAGCTTTCACATGCTGCTTTTTACATGCAATCTTTGGATGCTTTACTTTGATCTGTGTAAAATGAGAAAGAGTAAAAATGTATGGCTCAACAAATTCTGCTAAGGTGACTTCTTGCATAATTTATGAAACTGGAAATGTCTTCAGTGTTTTTTCTCCATTATTTGTTTCATCTATTATCCTTAACTTTATCTTACTGTTAGGTATATATTGAAGAGTGCATTTTTCTCAGTACATTTATTTAACTTACATTTAAATTTAGTTGAAAGTAGAATTAGGAATATTTCTTGAGAATATGTAGCTATTTTATTTAGGTATATTGAAATTTAAGGGACTATTATAACATATTTAATTTTTCTATGATGTCATATTATATTAACTTAATAATTTATTAATTTATCATCAAGTTGGAAGTTAATTAAAATCAGAACTCTTTAGCAATATGAATGGTTGAAGTTTGTCTCTGTAAATTTTTTCTTGGTGACTGACATTGTTGAAGTAGCTCACTCTTGATTATTGGCCTTTAAAAATGCCAAATAAACTTCCCTAAAAAGTACAAGCTTAATGCAGCATATTAGTATCTTATTATCTTAATGCAAGATATTCTCTTGCTATTAAGCAAACATAATCACTTAGCTTTACAAGACACCAGGTTCCCAGAGTAGGGAAAATTGCTACTTAGTTTGTCATAGGAACTCAATTTATACATATTTTATGTATGTTATGATTTATATCCTGTTGTAGATCACTGTAATACTTACCAATAAGTCACAGGTAAAAACACAATATAAAATTTGTTTGTAAGAAATCCAAGTAAGGAGTCAGAAGAGACCTCGAGGCAAAGAGTAATTTTGGAAAAAGAAGGACTCTATATAACACAAATTACAACAGCAGAATTGAGTAATGACCAAGACCATATGGCCTGCAAAGCTTCAAATATTTGCTATCTAGCCCTTTATAAAAAGTTTGCTTACCCCTGGCCTGCAATGCAGTTTGTGTATTCAACCATTCCAGTTGCTACAATTGTGTAACCAATTACCTCAAATCTCAGTGGTGTAAAACAACTATTTATCATGCTCGTGGATTCCATGGCTCAGGAATTCTAATGTGGCATAGCATGTCTTCTCCGTGATGTCTGCTACCTGGACTGAGGAGATTCAAACAGCTGGAGGCTACTCAGGCATCACTCCCTAGCTCTAGGTGGTCTCCTCCAGAGTCTCTTCAGCCTGGTAACTCCAGGCATCCTGATTTGTGATGTAGGCTCAGGGTTCCCATGTGCATGTTCTGAGAGAAATCCAGATGGAAGCTGTTGCACCTTTTATGACTAGCCCCAGAAGTCACACACTATTAATTCCTCTGTATTCTGCTGATCAAAGTAGTCACAAAGATTCTCTCGGGTTCAAGCAGAAGGAACACAGTCCCCGCTCTCAGTGGGAGGGTGTCAGTGTTACATTATAAGAAGAGTATGTGGGATGGAATGTGTATTGGTGCAACTGTCTTTGGAATGTACAATCTATCACCCCCACTCTAGATATTTTACTACCTCTCAAGACCTTAACCAGGTACTAACCATTTCCTGGGCTAAAAAGCATTTTGCCATGTGCTACCTCATCTCTGAAACCTGTGCTGATCTTCACATCTGGAAGTCATATTCATCTCACTGTTTCCTCATCCTCTGTTAGTAGCAAACATCAAATTTTAACCTAAGCCCTGAAGATTACTACCAGCCTCAAGCACTGCTCCTTTTATGCATGTTATTATAAATGTGTTTCTTTGCCTGCTTGCTTTACTGAGCTAGAGTCAAAGCTTAAAATCTGGAAGTGTCTTCCTTTCTTCCCCATGCCTAAGCAAGGCCTTTGCTCTGCCCTAGGTTGAAAAGTCTTCATTACCCCTTTCTGGAGTCCTCAGAAATTCTAAGTAAAAGAGATGCAGGTGCAAGTCTGGGTTGATGTGAAAAGTGTGTGTGATAGGAGGGGACCAGGGGACTTGTTTTGAAGCTGAATTTGTAACTGTATTTCACAAACAACTAAAAAACACCAATGAACATTATTTAAAAATTGTGGGTGGAGTAGATGTCTTTGTCATCTCTTGGTTCTGCCAGTGACTCCCTTATAATTGGACTCTCCTATTTGCCAGCTGTAATTTTTTGTTGTCTTGGGAAAGTGAGTTGTGTCAGTCCATTTTCTCTTGCTCATAACAGAATACCTGAAACTGGGCAATTCATAAAAAAAGAAAATTTATTTCTTACAGTTTTGGAGGCTGGGAAGTCCAAGGTCCAGGGGACACATCTGGTGAGGGCTTTCTTCTTCTTTCTTTCTTCCCTACAGACTCCCATGGCAACACTGGCAATCACATGGCTAGAATGGGCAGAGAGTTTTCATGTGCTCTCCTTATAAAGCCATCAATCTACACCCACGATAACCCATTAAAGCATTAACCCATTACTCCATGAATGGATTAATCCATTTATGAGAGCATAGTCCTCATGATCCAATCACCTCTTAATGGCCCCCACCTTTCAACACTGGCATATTGGGAACTAAGCTTCCTCAAGATCTTTGGTGGGGACAGACATCCAACCCATATCATAAGCTTCTGCAGGGTTGCTTTAAGATATACAAAGAGAAAGGGAAGGGCGAAAAGAAACTTAAATAGATCATAAACACCATTTGATGGTCTTCAATCCAAGTCTGACAAATAATAGTGGGTAAAGGAAAAAGAAGCTTTCCTTAAAAACTTGAATTTCATTTCTTTAAAGAAAAGTAAGAAAGGAGGAAATACATTTTTGATGTTCTGCCATGTAGGTACTTGGGGTAATAAGCTTGATACTCTTAAGTGGGAAACTAGATTTTCATTACAGTTTATCTCAGAAAGTAATATTTTAGTTATATCTTCCCTTCCACCCCGCATAAAATTTTCCACCTAAGTCAGAGGTCAGCAAACTATGGCCTGCTGGCTAAATCAAGCCCTCCACCTGTCTTTGTAAATAAAGATTTGTTGCAATTCAGTAATGTCTATTTATTTACATGTTGCCTATGACTGCTTTAGCACTATAGGGACGAGACTGAGTAGTCCTGATTGAGATCACATGGCCTGCAAAGAGAAAATATTTACTATCTGGACTTTCACAGAAAATGTTTGCTGACCCTAAGTATATGTTGCCATTTAAACTAATTTTTAGATTTTTTTCCATTTAAATGCCAGATAATACAGTGAATCACCTGGTGAATTTTATTAGGAATATATTTAACTTTACACTGAATTATGTATTTACTCAATATAAAGGTGTCAAGAGAAGCTACTGCTTAATTTTGGTACTTGTATGATCGGACTTGAGAAATAAATTTTCTAAAAAAGGATTTTGGTCATAAATGTACATTAACATCCTTGTTTTTTTTAACATCTCAAAAGAATTAATGAGAAAAAGTAAGAGGTCAAGACAAGAACTTATGAATCTATGAGATGAACTCTTTGGAAGAAGAAATTAAGATTAATTATATGCTATTAATGTATAATGGTATTTGGTTTAAAAGACATTTGTGAAAAGATTTCACATAACTTTCAAAAATGATTGCAGTAGTAAAACTCCTTGGTTATAATAACAAAATACTAGGTAGTGTTGAGATCTGCAGGCTGTGATGATAGGGGTCTTCACATGGGCCTGGAGTGGTGGGAATAAGTGGCCATCACTTATGAACTGCTGTGCAAAATATGGGTGAACTATACTCAGAGAAGAGTAGAAACGTGTCTAGTCAAAGAATATAAAGTTGTCTGTGAATTTAGTTATGGAAGTTTATGTCATCCATAATCAGGGTTTATAGATCTCTGTTGAATTTGTTTTTCTCTACTTCTACCATAACCCATCCTCTCTCCCAAATGGGAGTAGAGGAAATAGATCAGCTTTAAAAATAGCGAAATAGGAGAGTTGACTTTAATTAAAGACTTTGAAAAGTGATAATAATGACTGTCAAAATTTCAAGAAAGTATAAGGAACCTAAGAGTTTTAAACTCTGCTCCAGGGCCTACATGTTGTGTGGGGCACACTCAGGGCCATTGCAGTTGGAGGCCTCCGAAGTTGTTCAGTGTACTGGCCTTTCCTCCTTCCAGACATAACAGTTGTGCTTTTGCGGTCTTACACATAAGATTTGCTTTACGATGGGTTTTTAGTAAAATGTTTGAAATCATAGATTCTAAGCCAGCTCTTTAAATTTTTCAGATGGGGAAACTGAACCTACCATAATTTGGATAACTTGGCTTGAGTCATACATTGAATTACTGTAGAATTAGACTTAGAATCTAGATCTCTTGTGTTTCAGTCAAGAGCTTTTTAAAAAATAGTTCTATATTGAGGACGAGCAGACTTCTGTGCCTTAATTTACTGAGGCAAAGGGTAAACTTTTGTAATTTAATGCAATAAGAATGAGTTTGTCAGCTGTTGTGACTTTTGCCATCATGTTCTAATAATAGTTCTCAAATTTTAGTATGCGTAAGAATCACCAGGAGAATTCATTAAAAAAATTCAGCTTCCCAATTATCCTTTCTAGAAATTCCGGTTTGAAATATCTGCATTTTAATAGAACATCCCATCTGCTTCTGATACAATAGTCCATGCACTATCCTTTGAAAAATACTGTCTTAAACTTTATACTTGGATCTTGAAGGCTACTGGTATAGACATTATTAGTTATTTCTTGGTACCATATTCTCTATTGAGGCAAACTCCTTCACTAGATGGTGTTTGTATATAAGGCAAGATAGGTTAGGCTATGCTGCAGTAACGAAGCAACCCCATTTTTTGTGTTCTACAAGAACTGTTCCTATCTCACACCTCTGTCATTAGAAATGTGTGCTGTCCAAAATGGCCATAGAAAGGGAAGAGGGCTATAAAATCATGCTTAATAAACTCGGTATTGAAATAACAAACATACAGAAATATGCACAACCATGGGTGTGCCGCTTAATGAATTTTTACAACTGAGCATACTCTCGTAACCAGCATCCAGATCAAGAAACATATCATATAGAAAACCTTTAGTGTCCCTTCCCAGTACTTATACATCCCCAGTAGGTGTAACCAACAGGCAAGCCCCATCACATTCCATTGGCCAGAACACAGATATATGGACCCCAACTTCACTGCAAGGGGTTCTGGGAAATGTAGTCTTCCTTAGTTCCCAGGAAATGAAACAGTGTGGTTAACATACGAGCATAATATTTTCTCTATTAGAGTAACTAGATTATAATATAATATTTTCTATGCTTTTCTATGGATGTGGCAGATTAAATAAAATTTGCATACTTTCTAACTTTATTATTTTTCTGTAGAAATTAAATTCATTCCCAAAGAGCTATATATTTATATTAATGATTACGTGAATACTATTATATGAAGTTGTAGATGGCAGGTAATTTAGAGCAAGATGGAAAGAAATTCATTTTTCAAACATGCCTTGAATCCTCTATCAATTTTATGGGAATCAGCATTAATGCCTGTGGGTTCTGGGTTACTGAAGAATGTCTAAGTATGCCCTAGATATGCCTTTCTTCAGATCACAAGACTGATTTCTCCACTTTTTCTCCTTTCTTAACCATAGCTTTTCGACATTTGAGATCGGTACTTGTCTTTTTAATTTTCGTGAAACATATAAGTTTACTCATTAAACACTTTCCTGTTGATATTCTTTTGGAAGCATGACTATACATTTACATATCCTTGTGATTTTAAGTTTCCCACCATTATCTTCACTCAATTCAGCAAATCAACAACAGCAGCAGCCCTGGTTTCTAGTATTAACAAATGCAGTACTGCTCAGTGCAGAGGGAGCTACAAAATATAAAAGAACTGAAATATACGGATCCTGCCCACTGCAGGCTCAATCTCTAGTTGTTCCCAAGGCATAAACAAAGGAAAATACACAGAGCCCTGTCAGACATAACTAGATATCCATATGCATCCAGGGCTACAGGAATTCAAAAGAAGAGGTGATTACTGTGAGCTGAAACAGAGGAAGGATCCATGGAGGAAGTGGGACTTGGTGGAATCCTGAAGGACGGGTAGACTTTGTCAGATTGGAGTTAGTCAATAAGGACATTCCAAGCACAAGTAGGGAGGTGACACATGTGATGGCTTCATGTTAGGAAAGAGCATACCCAATTTGGAGAAAAGTGGAACCGGCCTCCCTATAGGGAAATATGAACTTTTAGCACATTGGGAGATTAATTTAGATGTGGCCTAAATTTGGTGGACCCTGAATTCTGGGTGGAGGTGCCTGTGCTCAATGCTGTAAGAATTTAGAAATAATCTAATAGCCATAGTAGGAGATGATTAAGTGAATTGCAGCATGGGACAGATTATGAATTGTCATTTAAGACGATGTTTATGAAGAGTTTATATAATGTGAAGCTTAACTGATAAATGAAAATAAAGATGTACACTTATTTATATAGCATAACTGCAAGAGTATGAAAAACTATGCTATGAATGTAAAAGAGATCGAGACGAAATATATTAAAATATTTCAAGTGATGTTCTTAAGGTGAGAAATTCTGGATGACTTTTTTTTTTTTACTTTTCAAGTTCTCTGTGATGAACATATATTACATTTTATATTAAAAATTAAATAATAATTCAAAGTGTTTATTGTGCATAAGGAACTGCACAGATTGAAAAACAAGCAAACACTATTCACATTATTTATGTGCTAATAGAGAAGAAAACCCGGCATCCAATGAACAGTTAAATAACAATATAGTAATTGAACTGTAACACTCCAAAATATTATAGCAGATTTATTGAGGTATATTTTTGCATGCCATAAAATTCACCGTTTTAAGAGTACAGTTGAATGAGTTTTAGTAAATTTATATGGTTGTACAATCATCGCCAGCATCCATTTTTATAATAACTTCCATCTTGTCACAAAATTCTTGTGTGCTTTTTTGCAGTCAATAACCACCCCACACCCAGACCCAACCAACCACGGGTTTGCTTTCTGTCTCTATAATTTTGTTTGGTCTAGAAATTTCTTATAAATGGAGTAAGCTAATGTGTGGCTTTTGTGTTTGGTTTCTTTCACTTAGGATATTGTTCTTGATGTTCAGTTATTCTGTTTTACCTTCAGTAGTTGTTCCTTTTTATTGCTTATCGGTATTTTTTTGGTAGAGAGGTACCACATTTTGTTTATCCATTCACTCGATATCAGACATTTGAATCGTTTCCAGAGATTAGCTATTATGAATACATGTGCTATGTACATGTGCATAGAAGCCTTTGTGTGGGCATACATTTTTATGTCTCTTACGTAAATTACTAGAAGTGGAATTGCTGGATCGTATAGGAATTTTATGTTTAATGGTTTAATGTTTTAAGAAACTGACAAGCTCTTTTGCTCAGTGGCTGTGTGTACCATTTACATGTCCACTGGCTGTGTGTGAGAGTCCTGGTTTCTCTGTATTGTTAACAACACTTCCCATTGTTTGTCTTTTTGATTGTAGCCATCCTAGTGAGTATTTCATTGTAGTTTAATTTGCATTTCCCTGATGACTAATGATGATGAGCATCTTTTCATATGCTTATTTGTCATTCATGCATCTTTGCGAAGTGTTTTTTCAAATCTTGTGCCCATTTTCATTTTGCAAAATATTTTTTAACCTTACATAATTGTATGGTTTCGGGTAGGGAATATCAACCTTGGCACTATTGATGTCTTGGAGCATTCTTGGTTGTGGAGGAGGCTGTCTTGTGTATTGTAGGATATTTGGCATCACCCTTGGCCTCTGTCTAGTAGATGCTAACACCATGTCCCTGTCATGACAACCTGAAATATCTCCAGATATTGCCAAGTGATTCCTGGGGGACAAAATTGCCCCTAGCTGAGAACCACTGGTTTAGCAAATTGATATGGATTCAAAGGAAGTTACAATCAAAGGTATGTAGTAAAAGGGGAACTCAATGTATATATTTTAGATAAATAGAATTTAGAAAGGTAGAAAGAAGAGGGGGAATTTTAGGTAAAGCATTTTTGTTTTTATTTTACTTTAGTTTTGCTGGTAAAACAATTTCGCAATGCTAGAGATTTAAAATGGGAATTATATCCTGTTTTCCTACCACTCTAACAGAGCTGTTTTTCTTTCTTGTGTATCATTTTGGTCTTTGTCCACACATCTCTCTTGGTAAGCAGAGGGACTGCCCATGTCTTTTGTGAGATATTTAGCTTGGCTCTGATTTTGTGCTTTTAAGTCCAATCTTTTAGTGTGCTTCTCTGTGCATATAGTTTTTATTTTTTTTACTTTGAATTATTTTCATACTATGAATATCCATGAATAATATTACTGGGATAAAGGATTAACTTTTTCTCCGGATTTTTAATATGTGTCACTTCTTTGTTTTCCAAATTTATAGCAGTTAGGAAATGTCCATTTCCAATTTGTATAGGCCCTGTTGTCCCAAAGATAGTCTTTCAATAAACCATTCTTTCTTTACAACTTGAGAATCCGCTATGTCAGTTTCTAAGCCTCTACTAGGAATAGTCTAACACTTCTCCTTTCTTGAAGATCCCACATATGAAACAAACAATATTCTAAGTCAAAATTCCTTTGCAAAACAAAATCCCCATGACAGATTAAGACTTGAAGTATGGAACAGTAGAAAACGAGATATAAAAGATAAATGGACTTGTGCACCGAGTAAGGATGGTACTTTATGCAATAAAGCTTCCTTAAGTAAATCTTTGGTGGAAAGAATAAAATCTTACTTGCACATAAATCTTTTTTATTAACAGCAAGGTTGTGTATATAAGTGAAACACTAATGTACCCAAGGGACGAGGAAATAGAAAGCGAGATTATAGGAAATAACATGAGGGCAGAACTGTTTCACCATTTGTCATAAATTGGCCCAAAGTTATTTAACTGAAGAAAGATAGATGGCCATCCTGATGATGCTTTACATAACAGAGCTAATACTTAATCAATAGCAACTGTCTCCAAGGGTTCTGGGTGCTCTAAAAACCTTGTGTAATTCAGGCATAAATGACAAGTGTTTCCTGGTCTCCTCCTCTGTGGTTTGCATGATGACAACAAAAATACAAACATCAGATGGAGCTAGTCAGGGGTTGAGTTTTATGGTTGCACTCTTTTATACAGAGCTAGCAACATTGCAATGTGTAGAATTTTCTGGTGTAGTGTGGCCTAAAGATATCTGGCCAAGGAAGAGTCTCACTCTCCTTTGGAATGAGTTTTCTAGAAATTTATAGCTTAATGAAGAATTAAAGATTCTTGGGCCCAAGCTGTGTGCAGCGGGGGTTCAGACCATGTGGGTGGTGGGTCCACTGCATAGCATATGGCATCAGCCTGCCTGGGTCAGAGTGATGGTAACTACCTCGTAGCATTGTCGTGAGCATAAAATGAACAATTCAGTGCCTGGGACAGGAGCTTAAGGACTCAAGAGGTTTTAGCTACTTACTATTATTGTGGTGGTGGTGGGGTTTTTTGTTTTGTTTTTTAAATCATAGGAAGTTTAGGACTTCCAGGGGACTTGGGGGAGACTCATCCTACAGACAAACTTGGCTCAATATCAACATTTCAGTCATCCCGAGGAGGGCACTTAAGAGAAAAGTGATGACTGTCACTTGGAGTTTTTTCTAGTTTTACTCCATAATCTGCATTTAGTCTTAATTCCAGACAACAGGTCCCTAGACATAAATGTTAAGATCTGTGAAGAGTCTGAGATTTTATTTCTTTATTTGCAAGCTAACAAGGCAACACAAAGAGGCCCAGATGCATGCAGACAAGTGGTGGCTTCCATCACAGGAAAGGAACCCTGAGCTTGGAGAACTCAAGTCATTTCTAAGAGGCAGTCATCACTGCTACCCTTTGCTCTAAAGGGAGGCACTGTCTCTAGCTGCCCAGTCTATAGGCAAGCTTGCCCTCTGCTTGGGAAGGAGGAACTATATTTTAGAAATCTATTCCCTATGCAAGCACCTCTGAAAAATTAGTACAGAACAAAGGCAGTCAGGGTCTCTTCTCTAAGGATGTGTAGAGATGCAAGAGACCCATGGAGAACCGTCTCCTCACAGTAATGTTGGAAAGCTGTGTTCACATTAGAGGACAGAGAAGGATGCAAGGAAACGTTGCTTTGATGTTCAGTGTGACAACACATACCAGAAAAGGGAAGAGAGTAGCTGTAGCACGTTGAGGACTCCAGAGCACACATGGCATTTTGAGGACAGTGTGTGCAGATGTCTGCTGGCGCTGGTCTGGTGGTGACTCTGGAGGTCCTGATAGCTGGTGATGGCCTCAGGGGTGCCTGATGGTGTCTCAGTGTATCAACAGAACCTGGTAGAAGCAGCTGGAGGCAGTGAAGAGAGCCCTCCGTGCAGACGTGTGGGCTGAAGGGGATGGATGATGGACACTGCGGAGAGGCTAACAGGAGCTATTCAAGAGCCTCTGCAGACTCTGCATGAAGGCTCCTGGAAGTAATGGGAGGTAGCTCTGCAAGAAACTGCGGTCTCCTTAATAACTGGAAGGGGAGCGAGATCCAACAGGACGTGGGTTAGATAGAGAATAGCTTCTGCTACTCCTGATTTAAAAGACTATCTCTGTAGTGTGTAGGGGTGTGTGTGTGTGTGTGTGTGTGTATAGGTTATAAGATTATGTCTACTAATTTTCTCTTTCTGATCCAGATTTTATCAGTGATCTGTAATTATCAGTTGTCCATTGCAGTGCTTCCAAAGTGTGTTTTGGGGAACCCCAGGACATACCTCCAGATACTCTACAAAAGAGAAAACTTTTGGCCAAATGCATTTTGAAAATGCTAAATATCACACCACCTCTTTGGGGATTTATACTTCATAATAACATATTAAAGACTCTTGGTTGTCCTGCCCTTTAGGATGCTCTTGAACTTCATTTTGACCAGTCTTTTTTAAACTCACCTGACCACAGAATCCCATTTTTGCATAACGTTCATGAAAATCTCATGGAACTAGTGTTTTGGAGGGCACGTTGTTTGACTTGTTGCTTATATGCAAGGTCAGTTAGAGACTGGGCAGTTTTCAGTCTTGGTACTGCATTGTATTCATCACTAGTATGAGGGTCTAGTCCACCAAACATGATCTAGAGTTTCTGAAATTGACATTAGTAGTTTATTCAAGCTTTTAATAAGCTGCAGTTACCACACTGAGTTGCTATGATTCTGGTGAAAGGCAAACATGCCTGGCATTCCATAGAGCTTGAGCAGCCCTTACTGAATGTAGATTTCCAATTGTCAACAGGCTTAAGAGATATTGAAACTTGCTTACAAACAGCCGTTTATGAATTTCTTGACTGGACGCAAGGTTGGTGACCATTGGTTAAAAATGTCTTTTTCTTGGGTCCATCTGGGATTTTTATTTTTTTGTCTTTGTTCCCAGGTAAAATATTAAGAATGCAGTCAAGAACTGGATAGCAGCCTTGATTTTCGGCTTTAGCAGGTTGTATCAATTGGAAGATTTATTGGGTTTTCTTCATTATGTTAAGTGGAAGATAAATTACTTTTTTATCTGTTGTTTGCACAAGTCATGTATCAAATTTAAACATGAAAGCTGCTCCTTTTGTTGTTATCGCTTATAAAATGAGAAGCGAGATAAGACCAAGTGGGTGGAATTGGTAAGAGGCATTCTGGCAGGAATTATCACATATTCACATTGGATTTTGTGATAAATTTCACAGTGGCTAAAATTGTTATGTGGGCAAAGGTGTGGCTTGTTTGTTTCTCCACAGTAATATCTCCACTTTCCTTTTTCTGCTTTGTCATGCATTCAAGTCAGGGAGAACAGGAATGTTTGTGTTCCTGATCCTGGATCCACTGTGGGAATTTACTTAATGTCTATGAGCCACACTTTCCTCTTTTGCAAAGAGGAATACACTTAAGTCACAGGATATTGTGTGCATTAAATGAAGTGCCACCTAGGAAGGGCCAAGTACCATTCTGGCATATGATAGATGCTCTTGATGTGTTCATTTCTCATCCTCCATTCTTCCGCTCTCCACATTTAAAATCCTTCCCATGCTACTCCTTGGCTGAGCTCCATGCGGGTCTCCCCAATCTCCTATCCCTGCACATTGCTTTTGCCCTCATCCTTAATTGAATGGTTTCTGTCTTCTTTTCTGTGGCTCTGTTCCTCAGCTTCATCTTTACTCTCTCCCACTCCAGTGGCCTTTCTGCCAGCCTTCAATCATCACTTGGTCTCACCCATCTTGAAAAGGTCTTGGTTCTACTTTCTTCTTTCCTTGAGTTGCAAATGTTGTTCTCTCCTTCATTTCTTCACCACACCCCTGGAACCTATTTATGCCAGCTGCTTCTATTCCATTACTCTTTAATCCTCTCTTAATTCTCAGCATTTGCCCTGGTTGCTATTTTACCATAACATCTCTCTTGAAGGTCACCAAGAAACCGTTTAGCAAAATTCAAGTACCTTCCATTGTCGTTTTTCTAGATCTTTCTGTTGCATTTGATTCTGTTGATTCCCTTGAATGCCTTCCACTGGCAATTTGTCATCTAAGTCCTTTTGCTCCCTGACTACTATTGTTCTGTAGGCTCTTCTATGCCTTCTTCCTCCTGCTGCTGCTTATTCTACCCAAAGGTTATCCGTGGCCCATTGGCTCTGTCCCACACACTGCAATTCAGCAGGACTAAATTTTGTCGGCAGGTTAATCTGACTGGCTGTATTCCTCTCTGCTCACATCATTAACACTTGAGAAGTGGCCCATAGGGAAGCGATCATTTCCAACTAGATTGGCTCTGAGTAAAGTTTGGCACTGCCATTACCCTCCTAACACTCAGGTATTCAGAAATGATCATACCAGTCATCATATATGTAAAGCGTATAAGGAGCTGAATATTAATATTGGCATACTGAGACCAAATTTACTCAGTCTACTTTTGGGCACATAAGCAGGAGGCATGGCAGTATTGTCACAGCATCTCTATCTTGTTTCTGAGCCAAAAAAACAAGTCTTGGAAGCCAGATCTAGCCATGCTGCCCCCTACCCCTCATATGGCACACAATCAAGGTATGGAAGGTCCTGAAGTCTTGGTAAGGAGGACCAGCAAGTATGGTGAGACCAGGTGGGAGGGGATGTGGCCCCAGGGAGAATGAATAAATTCAGGACATGAACCAAAGAGTTTTTCTTTCCTATTTGCATTCTGTTATTTAAATAGAATTTTGTTAGCTCACGTGGTTAGAGTGTGGTGCTGATAATGATAATGCCAAGGTTAAGGGTTCAGATCCCCCTTAATGGCCAGCCATAAAAAAAAAAAAAAAAAAAAGGAATTTCTGGTCACTTCTTCGAGTCTTCACAGAGCTATTGATTCAAAGAATTTTCTCAACTTTTACCCTTCTCTCTGTTTTTGTTATTTTGTTTTCTAGGCCTAACTACAAAGCACCAGTAAAATGTTTCTCATTATAATAAATATTTTTATATTCAGAGAGTATAGTGGGTAAATTCAGGCTCTGGTCCATTTGAGTCTAGGGCCAAGCACCCGTACTGGATGTATAACTTTGAGCAAGTTGATTCACTGAGCGTCAGCCTCTTCACTGTAAAAGGATTAAATGATGCAGTGCTTGTGAAGCAGTCCACACGTGGCTTGGCTATTCCCCCACTAGTATGTTTCCTGTTAGCTTCATAGTCCTTTTTTTCCCTGTGCTCCAAGGAGGCATAGGTGAACAGCCTACCAGCCTGACCCTTACACAGAAGGCCCCCGTGTAGCTCACCTTCTACATGTCCAAGCCCTTACAACCAGAGGTAAAGTGATTAGCTCAGATTAGTGCTTGCCAGATACTCACTTGCATGGAAGACTTGCTTGGGTGAACTTAAAAAAAAAAATAGATTTTCTGGCCCTACCCAGATTTGCTAGATAAGAGCCTCCTGGGGGGAGCGTGCAGGGAAGCAGTATTGCAATACTGGGTGTTATCAAAGCCTCCTAGGGCCTAGGTGATTCTTATGTGCAGCTGGTCTTGTCACCAGGAATAGGAACCAACAGATGAGATAAGAAACTCCAGTACTTCCCACCTTATGTGTCTGTTCTTCTAGGTTCTAGTTCTTGAATAGAGAAGAGAAGCACTTTTTCTCTATTCAAAAATAGAGGGAACATCTTTATCATGGCCATTCTGAATACAAACGTTTGTGTACTCTGTTGGGTATTTAAAATGAGATTATTGGGTGTTTTATGAGTGGGATGACCATCCAAGCCAGGGCATTTCTGAGAGTGAAAAGGGGACTGTTAATAATAACTCTGGGACAACAGACATAAGCCAGGACTGTCCCAAGCAAACCAGGATGTATGGTCACCCGTAAGAACCTGGCCTCAGTCAAAGAAGGAGAGAGAAAAGTGCAAGAAGCAGAGCCCACTGCAAAGCTCCCATGGGAGTAGAAGTCTGCCATGTTTTGTCTTCTTTCTGCTTCTCTTTCATGCCTCTCCCTGATGCTTTATTGGGTTCTCAATTTACTGGTTATTGGAATATACTGGTCTTACCTAGAGCAGTTAGATTGGCAAACGCCAGTGTTGGGTGGGGTTGCAGCAGGGTGGAAACAATTTTGCAAGGATCTGTAAACTAAATTATGCTGTGTGGTGCAGCCTTTCAGTTAAATGTGGACACCCCAGCTCATTCAGCCACCAGAGCTAGCAAATATTTATGCTCACCCACCATATAATCAGAGATGAGCTGGGCTCTGAGACTCAAGGATGAATGAGGGATTCCTTACCTTCCGGAAGCAACCAGCATAGTAGGGAGTATGATAAGCAAGTGCACAGGCTGCCCAAATACTGTGTGGGGATCCATAAGCTGAGGTTTTCTTCTGGAAGAAGAGAGCATTAAGTCATGCTGCACCACCTTTAGTGGCCCATTTTTACCTTCTGAATATAGTTGGTAAACCCAAATTCTATGTATTCCTACCCGATATTAAAGATGTAAATGCTTTAAGCTCTAAATTCTAAATTCTCCTACTCTATACTCTCCTTCCCTCCTCACAAATCCAATTTTCTGAGGCCATTAATGCTGGGCAATGACTGTTTAAAATGATTGACAAAGGGATGTGACCCTCTAGGGATTATTTCTTATTCAAACGTGAAGTACCTTACCCCAAAGGAATCTCAAAATGATATATTTGTGGGGTTGCCAGATTGAACAAATAAAAATGCAGGATGCTGAGTTAAATTTGAATTTCAGTAAAACAACAAATATTTTTGTTCTTAGGTATAAGTATATCCCATGCAACATTTATGACATACTTATATTAAAAAATTATTCATCATTTATCTGAAATTCAAATTTAAGTGGGACTCCTGTAGTTTATCTGCTCCCCCCATGTATTTGGGGAGCTAGGTTTGAATCAAGAACTTTCAGGAACTCTTTATTAGGTTTTATTTTTTATAACCTCAGCCCTAACCATGCCCCACATGAGATTACTTCCTTTTGTTCTTTCAAAAAGCATTAATTCAACATGCTGAGATTCAGGACCTGGAGGTACGGAGGTCACTAGAGGTCACTACAGTGAATCCGTGGAGCGGAGGAGGAACTAGACAAGGATGCCCACTCTCACCACTCCTATTCAGCATAGTGTTGGAAGTACTAGCCAGAGCAATCAGAGAAGAGAATAAAATAAAGGGCATCCACAATGGAAAAGATGAAGTCAAACTGTCCCTGTTTGCAGATGACATGATCCTATATATTGACACGATCCTATATATTTACATGATCCTCTACAAAAAAACTCTTGGAGTTGATAAATGATTTCAGCAAAGTAGCAGGATACAAAATCAACACACAAAAAGCAGTAGCATTCCTATTCTTCAATACTGAACATGCAGAAATGGAAATCAAGAAAACTTGTCCATTTACAATAGCCACCAAAAAAATAAAATACTTAGGAATTGAGTTAACCAAGAATGTGAAAAATCTCTATAATAAGAACTACAAACCACTGCTGAGAGAAATTAAAGAGGACAAAAGAAGATGGAAAGATATCTCATGCTCTTGGATTGGAAAGCAACATTGTGAAAATGTACATACTACCCAAAGTGATATACAAATTCAATGCAATCCCCATCAAAATCCCAATGACATTTTTCTCAGAAATGGAAAAATCTATACAGAAATTTATATGGAATAACAAAAGACCACACATAGCCAAAGCAATTCTGAGCAGAAAAATAAAGCTGAAAGCATAACACTACCTAACTTTAAACTGTACTACAAAGCTATAATAACCAAAACAGCATGGGACTGGGATAAAAACAGACACACTGATCAATGGAATAGAATAGAGAATCCAGAAATCAACCCACATACTTGCAGCCATCTGATTGTTGACAAAGGCACCAAGCCTATACACTGGGGAAGAGACTGCCTCTTCAGCAAATGGTGCTGGGATAATTGGATGTCAATATGCAGGAGAATGAAACTAGACCCATACCTCTCACCATATACTAAAATCAACTCAAAATGGATTAAAGAATTAAATATACACCCTGAAACAATAAAACTTCTCAAAGAAAACATAGGAGAAACACTCCAGGAAGTAGGACTGGGCACAGATTTATGAATACGACCCCAAAAGCAAGGGCAACCAAAGGTATTATCTTGCTTATCATTTGGTGACATTCCTACCATCTCTCAGAGACCTTGCCTTCTGCCATATTTCAGCACATGATAAATTGTTGGCCTGGAGAGGTGGCTGTGGATGAATCAGTGAATGAATGGGGAGGTGAGAAAGAAAAGAAATTAAATCCTTCCAGTCTTCACTAGTTTGGGCTAACTAGAGAAAGACTGGTTTAGGAAACTCTGAATGATAAGGCTCTTTAAAAGAAGGGATATGTATTGCTTTCAAGTTTGCAAAATAAGGTGCCTGAGTTGAGGAGGGTGTTCCTCGCTGGCCTTCCACAATGAACTGTTATAATTGAACAAACAGATAAGAATGATTGTGGTGAACGTATCAGTTCAGAATGTGTTTTCAAGGTGATAGATGTTTATTCTTTAGTCATTCAAATACTTGCCCAGCAATCTTGTTGACAATGTTCCTGATAAATTTTCTGATAGTAAAAACTACGAATTTCATCAGAGCCTTCCTGTAAATTTCACGTGAACAAATTCCAACTTAGTGCTGCCTTCCACCCCCACCCCGACATTTTCTTTCCCAGCCGCCCTGGGTGAGTTTAGTGGATTGAGGAATTCCTGACCACACCCTGGTACTGGCGATAAGATGTCTGAGGACGACCTTTTACCTGGGATGGCTCATGCTGAGTTAATGTCAATAAGACCTTTTGCTTTGGTTCTGCAAGATCCATAAAAGAGCATACGCTTTTAAAGACTGTGACATTGCTGTATAAACCTAGAATAGAACATACACCACTCTGCCTCAAGATTTTGTATTTCCTTTCTTAAAATGAAACACATCTGTCTACCCAAAGACATGTACAGAGATGTCCATAACAGCTTTATTCATAGTTGCCAAAAATGGGAAACAATCCCGATGTCTAGTAGCAGCAGAATGAAAATGAACTGTGACGTATTTATACAGCGGAACACTGCACAGGAATAAGAAAGGAACAATTTACCGAAACACATGATGATGTAGGTGAATCTCACAGAAATGGTGTTGAGTAAAGGAAGCCCATGAAAAACACTACGACTGTGTGATTCTGCTAAAGTGAAGTTGAACATCAGGCAGAACTAATCTCTGGAGACAGGCAACCATGGCGGGGGGCGCAGTACCTTCAAGGGGAGACGGGAGCTTTCTAGAGGGATGAAAATGTTTTGTATCTTGGGCTGGCTGGTGGTTACACCAGGTGTGTGTATGTGAGAAGCCACCAAGCTTCATGATTTGTGAACCTTACTGTATGAAAGTTATTCTTCAGGGCTGGCAGGTGAGCTTAGCTGGTTAGAGCACAGTATTACAACACCAAGGTCAAGGGTTCAGATCCCCCTGCTGGCCAGCCACCAAAAAATAAAAGTTATTCCTCAATAAAATATATAGTATATTTTATAAAACTGTATATTAAAACCTTTCAAAAAGGAAAATAAATAAATATACAAACAACCGGTGGGGGGGGAGGGAAGAAGACACAACAATTACAATTCCTTGAAGTTGATACAACAAGCGAACAGATATGAGGTTGTTGGGAGGGAGGGGGGAGAGGGAGGAGGGAGGGAGGTTTCGGTAATGGGCCACAATAATCAACCACATTGTATATTGACAAAATAAAATAAAATTTAAAAATTAAAAAAAAGAAATATGATGATCCATTAAAAAAAAAAAAGGCACAATAGGGAGCCAGGGGGAGACTTGGAGGCAGACGGCCACAGTCCATACAAACAAGGCAGGGAAACTTCTTGAAGGTAGGACTTGTATTTTGTATTCCCACAGATCTTACAGCAGTTTTGCACATAGGAACTGTTCACCTATTTGATGGATTGAATTGCCTCTTCCAGGTGGATATCTTCTGCCTATTCTTTCTGCATTAGCCACCAGGGAATGAGATACTGGGTGAATTTATCTCTCAGCCAGCTGCTGTGCAGGAAGTGCTTCCCTTCTTTAAGGTTGTAAATGACCCCCATGGGCTCAGCAATAGAAATGGTACAAGGAAGAATGGACTGGTGGACTGTGTGGGCAGCCGGGCTAGGCAGGGCACTTCCTTTAACATTAGAATATAGGGCAGAGTGCAGGGACATGTGTGTGTGTGCATGTGTGTGTGTGTGTGTAACCAGTCAAGCTATGCAGAGGGCCTTTTTTAATGTTATATGTTAATACAATGGTAATGTTTTTTTTTTTGTGGAGCGCTGCCACGCTCCCAAGCGGCGCACTGTAGCAGTGCGCCACCGGGCCGGCCCGAATGGTAATGTTTTAATGCTGTGGCAGTGTATGTGTATGAGAGTGTGTTGTGAGAGTGACAGAGAGAGTGTGAGTGCTGTGCTAAGGAAAGATTGTTGTGTTGGCATTTTACAATGTCAACCTGTCCTTAGAACCTCTGAAGTACAGATTAATTAAAAGATGAGCCAAAGTCTATGTAGAAGGTGAGAAGCAAGCCCATGTCCAAGACAGGTCATTGCAGCAGGTCGCTTGAGCGCAGCTGTGGCTTGAGCAGAGAGGGGCACAGATAACACTGAAAGATGGTGTTCCTGAGCAGCACTCTTGGGTTTCACCTACTGTGCTTGGGGACAACTCTGGTTTGCAGCCTCCAGGAAAGAGGCCAGCCACCTCCAGGAGTATTAAAAAATATCCCAAACAAAATTAAAATAAATTCACTTTCATTTAAAATGCAATTATGGTCTGTATAATACTTTCAGAAGAAGTGGGTCCAAGTGTTAGAAAATCAGGCAAAGCAATGGGGCAGTAATGGTACAAATTGCAGAGTCAGAGAAAAAAGAAAACATGCTAAAGACTTGTAAAGGGATTGGACACTGCTGGGGAGGAGATAGAGAGTGGGAGTAAGGACAGCCTCTAAATCTGGTTCGAATCAAACTCGTGGGAATTCATCTCTATTCTCACACTGTCATCTGCACAACGACCTGCCCTTGCAGTAACTAATTTTGATCATTTGTTTGTTTATGATTAGTTCATTCATTCATTCATTCATTAGCTCAGAGTTCATTTTGTGTGCTAACTCTATGCTGAACACCAGGCTTATTAATACACAGGATGGGTTTTTCACGCCTTCTTTTAACGCTTCCACATTGCCGTTCTTTTACACATGCTGCCCGGGCCTGCACTGGGGGTGGGAAGGGGCGCAGTGTCTGTGGGTAGAGTTTTGAGAGTTCATCAGACGGCAGCCAGTGAGAGCTCAAGTGTGCTGGGCACTGCACATCCCTTCTGGGTGACATGTGGATGGTGATGGCTTTGAGCATTAAATAATATGTACTGACCTGAAGGACACATTGGAGTAAAGCAAGGAGAAGAGATGGGATGAAATATTCTCTCCTTTTACAAACCTACATTGAATTATAGTTAATAGTAGTTCATGCCTTTCTGATGAGCAGAGAGGCCTCCCAAACTCTGTGTATGGTCATACCTATAAAGGGGCCATTGTATATGGAAAGACTTTGAAAATTTGGGGTAATTTTAGTCCTTCCTGCAACATAACTTGATTTTGGATTCACCATCAGCTAACTAAGATACTTTCATTTAGATACAAAAATTCACATTTTCTCAAAATCAGAAAAAATAGTTTCTTGGCATGCATAACTAATGGTATACTCAGTTACTACTATTAAGCTGCTTTAGAGGATTAACCATCAGTAATTATGAAGGAAAGTGCAAATTAAAGGGCAGTGCTTAGATTTCAGTATAGTATTTATATCCAGCATTCAGTATTGTACATTTTATCCACTATTATACCTTTATCTAGAGCCATTTCTTAAATTATCTTTGAAAGTCTAAGTAGAGTCATAGAAAGAACATGGCTTTTTGTCAGAAAGACACCCAACTGCCAGTCCCAGCACTGTCACTAACTCACTTGGACAAGCTATTGTAACTCTTTGAGCCTCAGTATTTTCACCGTAAGTAGGGATAATAGCACTGGGTTGCTGTGAAGTTCATTGACATATATGAGCTCTTGGCACATGATAAGAGTTTAATAAATGTCAGCCACTTCCCAACTACTTGCCCCTCTTAGCCCCTCTCCCTCAACCTGTTCCTGCTTCAGGTTCCCTGGTGCTTCCCAAGAGATACCATCTATGCCAGAGCCATCAGATTATCTCTGTGGTTTTGAAATTATTGATGTTGGTTGTAATAGAAAGGGTATTTAACTAGGACTGAGGCATCCTGTGTTTTTAATAATTTGACATTTACAAATTGTTTAATCTTGTGTAAGCCCCTTGTCCACTCTGAATTTTCATTCTTTATCTGTGAAATGGGTATTATCATACCATATAGTATTATCTGAGACCCAAATGAT
Source organism: Galeopterus variegatus (assembly GCF_000696425.1). Classification (NCBI taxonomy): domain Eukaryota; kingdom Metazoa; phylum Chordata; class Mammalia; order Dermoptera; family Cynocephalidae; genus Galeopterus; species Galeopterus variegatus. Next base: position 389,838 of record NW_007726149.1, read on the forward strand.
ATCGTATGTGGAAAGACTTTGAAAACTGTCGGGTAAGGCTGCTCTCATGAAGTTGACATTCTGGTTGAAAGAGACGGGGATCAAATGAGAAGCTCTTTAAATATAGGGATTCGGTCCTATTTATCTTTCAATTCTTTCTACTCTCACAGTAAGTTGGCATATAGGGTTTCATAAACGTTTAATGTACAGGAAAGGTAAATTAATATATATGAAGAAAAATAAAGGAATTTATATTCTTTCAGTGGTTGTGTTGGGACCTCCAAATTAATGATGTACCAAGAATCTGATCAGAAAGAATGCTTGACAACAAGCTTAGGTATAAATTAGAAGTCTGAAGGCCAATGTCATGCTCATGACTTCGGAAATATGATCAAGTTCTGTAAGCCTCAAGTTTCTAGCATATTGCAGTGTTAATGCATATTAATTTTTCTTGACTTAGAACATGTATTGAGCTATCCCAGTCATTTTATTTAACCAGGGATGACTTTGCCCCTAGGGGAAATCTGGCCATGTTGGGAGATTTTCTTGGATTGTCCACTAGCAAGGGGGTTGCTACTGGCACCTAGAGGGTAAAGGATAGGTGTGCTGTAAAACAAGCTACAGTGCATAGGACAGCCCCCACTGCAAAGAGCTATCTGACCCAAATGTCAGCAGTGCCAAAGACGAGAAACCCTGGTCTACATAATAGAACATGGGCTTAAGTTTATTTCCTAAAATTAGCACATATGAGGACATTTCTTAACGCATAGTTTTTCTTCTGAAAGAATAGACTGAATTTGATAGGATAAAAATTATTTTTAAAAGCATGCCTTTACATTTAAGATATATTTTTGCATTCTTTTTACATTGTATACATCTAAGTATAGCAAATGTTCTTTTTTCATATTTGCTTTGCAGCTGTATCAGAAAATAGATGATTTAGCTGTTCAGACATGCTCCATTCATCCTGATCATGAATGAAATGTCTGCCAGAGAAGGATCGTTTAATACCACATTTCATGTTGGCAATCACACTTGGTCTGCTTTAGTGGTGCTTTTAGCATTTTAAACAAATATCTTCCATATTTGTGGGGAGGAAGGTTTGTTAAAATATTTCCAATTAAATTTATTTCAGTTCTTGGGGCCAACATGTTCTATTTACTTTTTAATTGTATGACTTTCATCCTTGACCACACATTCAGAAAGAGAGGTTATATTTAGATATTAACCCTGAGGATTTCTGGAAAATTTGTCATTGAAATATTTCCTCCTACTCCCTTCTCCTTGATATTTGCTCCAAAGATTTTTATTTACCCAGAGCTAGTTCATTTTCAATAAGCTTTATTTATTTTTTTTAATCTTTTTGAAAGTCCATGTTTTGGAGAGAGGTAAGGGCTTGGCACAAAATTTCCAGAAACTGATAAGGAAATTAAAGTATATTATTATGTGTTTTCGAATAATTATAGTCCTTAGAATCTTCTTCCTAAATACATAAACCAGTGGTAAGAGGTGAGGCAACTACTTTTTAAATAAATTATTTTAGTTTGCCACTGGGAAAATGTGGCATGTTTTTGTAAATAAAGTTTTATTTGCTCACAGCCCCAGGCACTCATTTCTGCATTGGCTGTGGCAGAGACTGTGTGGTCCACAAAGCCAAAAAGATTTACTGTCTGGCTGGCTCTTTTCAAAAAAGTTTGCCATTCCCAGCAGTACAAGATTAGGTCTTTAAAAGTGTGATCTATAATGTGCTATAGACTGTTAATAGTATTTCTCTTAAAAAGATTGTCAGTATTATCTGTTACAATATATAATTAAAATGTATAACCATTACTTGTTCATGATATATTTATACTTTAATCTCCCAAAATTAGTTTCATATGTTTTTACATCTCAAACATAAAAAGTTTACATATTAAAAATTCAATATCATAAATGTCATTAGAATTTTCAAAAATGAGTTCCTCTTGAAAAAAAAAAACTACCTATTTTCTCAAGTAATATAGTCCAATAAACTTCAAATTGTTTATCAATATTTGTATTAATTAATCCTTTCTATGTAGTTCTACTGTCCTTATATACTCCATTTAAAATTAGCAATGCAGTTATAAAAAACCTGTAAAATAAAGAATGTTGTAGGGCTTAATTGCAGTGTTTGCTTTAGCATTCTTTATATAGTGAAATAACAATGCTTTAAGTACAGTACTTGCTCAGTTACATGAAATGGTCTCTTTTCTGGTTCCATGTGCAGATGAGAGAGTGACTTATTTGTATATGTCGTTGCATAAGGATTGTTTGTACATGCTGTCAATTCATCACAGTAAGCTGGAATCGAGGCCATTTCCCAGAATTAAATTGTGCCTTCTTTCTTGAAGACAAGTACCACTTCTGTGCTCAGATATCCATCATTTAGAAATTAGTAATTGACAGGATTTGTCTTCAAAACATAAGGAGTTATCCCATCAGATTATCCTTGGCAAATGTTTAAAAGGGTGGGAGAAAAGAAACTGCTTGCTTAAAAATTGTAAATAAGTGATTAACTTCAGGCAAATTTGGATGCTGAAGCTTGTCACAAAGACCCAGATGGGAGCATTAAGTTCCTCTAAGGAAACTCTTCATTTCTGAAACAGTTTGTAGCACACACCTGTTCTTTTCATGATGGTCAGAATGATGCAACTATTTTTGTATTGTCAGGGTATTCCAACTTCTTTACAAACTCTGAGACTTAACACAATAGACATTGTTCCTTACTCATGTCATTATACAGTGGAGGGGACACACAGTCACGTGGCAACTCCGGATCTTTCAGTCTAGGAAGCGGCAAACTATGGCCTGTGGGGGGCTAAGTCTGTTTGGTTTGCTCTCATGAAATACTACGAACTCAGTGGGTTATCAACAACAGAAATTTATTTCCCAGAGTTCTAGGGGCTGCAAGTCTGAGATCAGGATGCCAGCATGGTGGGGTTCTGTTGAGAGCCCAATTCCTGATTGATAGCAACCATCTTCTCACTGTGTCCTCACATGGTGGAAGGGGCAAGGGAGCTCCCTAGAGTGTCATTTATAAGGGCACTAATCCCATTCATGAGCCTTCACCCTCATAAACTAATCACCTCCCAAAGGCCGAGCCTCCTAATACTATCACCATGGGGGTGAGGATTTAACATATTTTCTATCTGGCCCTTTACCAAAGAAGTTGGGCAACCTGTGTTCTAGGGGCATGAACTTGGATCTCTCAAGAGGTGTCAAGGGCAAGGCTAATATGTGGCTCTGCATACATGATTGGCCAGAACTTAAACATGTATTCCCAGTGCCTATAAGGGAGGCTGGTCAATGCAGTCTAACAAGTGCTGCGGATGAGGGACTGCAGATACTTGTGGGCAGTAGTCAATGTCTGCCACTTTACAGGAGACATTTATTTGTGTGCTCACCCTTGATCCCTGCCTTCAACTATGGCTTTGTCTGATTTTAAGTTCTGTAAATGCATGAGCTCTTTTACTTCTCCTCCCCACACTGTCATTATTTCAGCTCATCACACTTTATTTCCTCAATGTACATAGTCACAAAATAAAGACAGGTTGCTTGCTTTTTTTTTTTTTTAGATCAAGATAAGCAATGTGATGAAAACAGCAGGGGTGTTCAATAATTGAGTCAGGTCTGACAGGCTCATTTGTGTATTTACTAAACTAGTCATGCCATAGGTGTTTGAAATATAGACCAAAGCAGTGTTTTATTTTTCTGGATCCTATCATTCTTCTTTTTCAGTCTGATTGCACCTGCCCATGTTTGTGAGTTATTGTCAGATGGGCACCTTCCCAAAGGGTAATGTTTCATTGGAGTATAAATTTCACGTGAGAGTAGAAGCTCCTATAAATTCAGAGATTGTGATCAGCCAGATTTTTATTTCAAGACAGAAGAAAGAGACAAACAACAGGAATATGGCATTCAGAGACTTTTATGTCACTAACGGGAGGTCCTTTGTAATAAAACCTAATCGGATCCTTGATTTTCTTTGTGTTCCTGGGAATTTTTCAACTACAGTGTTAACTTTTAAAAAGCTGGCAACAAGAGAAATTACAAACATTTATCAGCCCACCAAAGGCAGTGTACCAAATTGGTATTTGGCCCATTACATCCCAGAAATTAATCTGTTTTGGTCTAAAATTGGGATAAGACTGACTCACACCCTGTCCAAGTGGGTTGCTTTCATGCCATCAACATTGGGTCTACGAGGGTTCTTGGAGAGCCTTAGAAAAGTCACAATTGTGTGGAAAGTGGGAGGTGGAGAGTGGCAAATGTTCCCTGTTTGTGATTTACAGCTTTGTAACTTACACATATCAAAATGATACTGCCAAACCGCAGTATTTATCCCTGTAGCCCTGCGTCCCTCCCAGACCTGCATTCCTGATCTTGGAGTGAGCAGCAGGTGGAGACAGTTGTCCATGTCCTGGGGGACAACATCCCAAAAGACCTATTACCTTTTTTTTCTTTCTTTTTTTTTTTTTTTTTTT
>NW_007726149.1:394545-467058 GCF_000696425.1 Galeopterus variegatus
CCGCGCCTCGCTCAGCCAGTGAGCGGGAACCGGTCTGTATGTGGGATCCGAACCCTCGGCGGGAGCGCCGCCGCACTTCCCAAGCGGCGCACTATAGCAGTGTGCCACCAGGCCGGCCCACTTTTTTTTTTCTTTTTGTTTTTTTCATGCTGCATTTATTCATCCAAAGACGAAGTGTGCCCAGAAGCTATACATGATCAGGTGGGCTAGCTGTCCCTTTGCCTCAGTTTCTCTTGCTCGATCCCCTTGGCTGGGATAGGAGTAGTTCCACCTCCTTTCAGAGCCAGAAGAGACAAATATATGACTCTGCAGACCTGTTCGCCCACCTTGTAGAGAAGGTGAGGAGGGTTTTCTTTATTCCACTCGAGGTCTCCCTTCTGTTGAGGTAGTGGAAGAAATCTCGTTCCCAGTCAAGGAAGGAGTTCGCCGTGGATGGCTAAGTGAACTGGTGCCCTAGTTCTAGTAGAAGGGTATGTTCCGTCAAAGCCCCTGCGTATTGTTGATGAGTGCATTTTGTTGCCAGCCCAGGGAGGGGGTGGGGCATGAGTAGGGGCTGAGACCCAGAGTTAGCATAGCCTGGAAAGCCTACAATGTTTACTAAAAGTAGGCTCTTTACAGGAAAAGTGTACAAGCTCCTGTTATAGAGCATGTGCCGGATCCCTGGGTACCTGGAATTCCTTGTCCTAAGAATCTGGAGCCTGCTGCCAGGGCTCCTAAGGGTAGGCCACACGGAAGAATGGCCGAGTGGGCCGTTTGCGGGGGAGGTGGCCAGGGCTGTGTGTGGGCCACACATGCATGCACACAGCTCTCCGGAGTGGGGTGCGCCACAGGCAGGGGCCTGGGACCCTAGCTCCTGGGTACCACATTGCGTGTGGTGCTCTGGGGAGTCTACAGTTTTTAAATTCGAAGGTGCCTTGTATGTCATTATGAGTTTATTTGTCAGATCAGGAGGGTGGAAAGCATATGTGATTTAACTGATTATCGGCTTGGTTTGGAACGTTTACACATTCAGATGTACAGTACGCGGGCCCCCGTCTGTGTTCTTGCCTGGACCAGCCTGTGTTGAGGGTGGGTCTGTAGGGAAGAGGGAGCCTCATTTGCAGAAGGGCACACTGCCCTGTGCAGAGAGCAAGCTTCCTGGCTGAGTGTCCCTTAATCAGGTCCTGCTTTCCTTGTTAAGCACCCTGGTCCTGAGATGATGGGGAAAGGGGAAAACAGGAGGGTGGGATTCTGTCCTCACATGGACCTATGTCTGTGGCCAGCTCAGAGGCTCATCAGCACATAAAATTTTAGCAGAGAAAGAGAAGCCAAGCGTGGAGTCCTTTGTCAAATCCTAAATATTTACTGGGTACTCACCCAGAGCAATAATGATAAGTCAACCTACTTGATCTCTTTCTCGTCCTCATCCTTCCTTTCGTGGGGTTCTTGCCTCAGTTGCATAGAGAATGTCCATTAATCACCAGGGATGGATGGCCGCAGAGCTTCCCACACTGAAATTATAGTTTCCCACCTTCTGACGCAGCCAGGGATGCCAGCGGTGTTCTCCCCCACCCCCTCACGCTTTGCAAACAGATGTTTTGACAGCTAACCATTGCTTCTTGTGATTCATTTCCTTAGAATTACTAAACCCTGGACCCCATGGGGTTTCTGAAAAGACTGTTTCACAGTCAAATCACTGCTCTGTTAAAAGTGAAAGGCGTTTTGGTTCACACTGCATCAAAATGGGATCCGTCCTCCCATTTCTAAAAGTTGTGGATTCATTCACTTCCGGAAATGAAGAGTTTCAGTTTCCCACCATCTTCTGATAGGTAAAGGTTACCTTTGTGTGCTCTTAGCGAGCAACAGTGTGTAAGTGGTAGGAAAATACTTAGAGGATTATTCAGCCCTTAGCATCATCACTTCATTGAGGGTCCAGGGTACAGTGACCTGCTCTGGAGCTGCTGTGCTTTCCAGGACTAGTGCATTAATTTCCCTGGGCTTTTTGTGGTTCATTCTTTGCAACTGGAGTAAGACTGTTACATTATTTTTAAGAATATACTTTTTATGTTCTCTGATAATGCTGTGAAACCACTGAGAGTCATAGGAAAAAACCATATTTTTCTTTACATAATTCTTATGGTAATTTCTGTTCTTTTTTTCTACTGATGAGGAACAGTCCAGACAAAAGGAGATACATATTGCATGAGATTCCTGAACCAGTTAAGCATTTTTTTTTTTTGGCACATTTTAGTATAATCTTCACTGGACACCTTAAAATTAAGGTCTCACATTCCATTAATATGATGGCCGTAGAGTATCATTACATCTGCCAACAGTTAGGTTTCTTGTAATTTAAAATGAACTCAATGAAAAATTCAGAAGCCAGATTTTTAGCAACCTGTATCTATGATTTAAAACTAGAAGTCTTGGCAACTAATAAGCCTAGGAGAAGATTTTTTGTTCTAATGGACCAATGGTTGGTGCTAGCTGGACTCTTAAGGGGATTCACAGAGTAGGTGAAATTCGTGTTGGATTTTCTTGTCTCTTTTCTTCTGCCACTTCCTTATTTCTAGAGCAGGGGTTCTCAAACTCAGCACTATTGACGTTTTCGGCAGGTTAGTGCTTTGTTGTGGGGGCTGTCCTGTGCATTGTAGGATGTTTAGCAGCATCCCTGGCTTCTACCCACTAGATGTCAGTAGCATTCCCACCCCCAGTGGCGACAGCCAAAAAACGTCCCAGACATTGTCAAATGTGCCCTGAGGGAGAGGAGTAAAGTCACCTCCAGTTGAGCTTCCCTTCCCCTGTGGCTGGGTGTACCATGTTATCTTCTATAATTCCAGACTCATTACACCACTGACCCATCTCCAAGTGCCCTCCTCCGGAGTACCCATGCTCCAGAATCACCACTCTCTTGCCACTAAGGCATGACCCTCCCAAGGAAGGACGTGTTTTGTTACTTGTTTAAAATGGTTCACACTGGTGCATGTGTATGTCTCATGGATGAATTCAGACCAGCATATGTGCACTTTAAAAGTGGAATTTGTTAAACTGAAATTAATGTCTAATCAACCAAAAATTTTTTTAAAAAGTTTTACTAATTGTCACATGGTCTGTTTTGAGACTTACAGAAATTTTATCAGATAGGTAAGGCTCTAAATGAGGAAGTTATGACTCAGGAAATTTAAGTAATTTGAACGAGGTCAAGCAGCTTGGTATAACAAAGCAAGACTACCATGCAGGTCTCTGGGACCTTAGCCTGGTGCTCAGTGTCCAGAGAGTCCTTCCAGTGCTCCCTAATTGTCCCAAGCAATCACTAACACTCTTCCTTCTCTATCTCCACCTGTCATAGATTGCCATCTTCTTCTATACCATGTACTATTCCTTGTAAGTCACAAAAAGAGTGTTCAAGAGATGAAATTCCAAGAAACTGACACATCTTTTTAGATTCATTACAGTTTAGAGAAGTTTTGATACAAAGTATAATAATTCCAGCTGCTGACACTCAGTAATTTTCTAGATAGACATCCCTTTCCAGTCTCCAGTCTCACAAAAACAAGACTCTTCTTCATATTCCTCTTATAGGAGATGACAATATATTTATTGTCAGGTATGCACTTGCCTTAGCAATTTTCACAAGAGATAATTCAGATAGTCCTTGTAAAGTACAAGCAACTAACATGATAATTGATTCCTTAGCTTTCCAGGGAAATGTTAGAGAGATTCTGTAACATGTTAGCAAACTTCCAGATACTAGGAGAAGTTGTTAATGATCATGTTTACTTTATATTAAGCAACTATGATTTTTTTTAAAATTTGCTCTCTTTATAATTACTGTAAACTGTAACAAATTTGTAATGTAAAACCATAAGGAATAAAGGAAGTTACCCATAATTCTACTGCCCCAGTCATAACCCCGGGTAGTGTTTTGATGTTAGTCCTTTTGGTCTTTTTTCTCCTAGTCATATACATATATAGTCATGTGCTGCATAAAGACATTTTGGTCAACGACAGACCACATATACGACAGTGGTCTCATAAAATTATAATGGCTATACCATATAGCCTAGGTGTGCAGTAGGCTCTTGGTTTGTGTAAGTGCATCTATGATGTTCACACAGTGACAAAATTGCCTAATGATGCATTTCTCAGACGTATTCCTGTAGGCAGCATATGACTGTACTAAGAAAACAAACACATTGGAATCATAGTAGTCAGGCTGTTTAAGATTATGGGCATTTTCTAGAATCATTACGTATTTGATTTTGATTACTGCATATGCTCTATTTTACGTCATATCATATGTTGCTGTATGTGTTTGAATATATTCTTCTTGGCAAAAATTTGAAAATAATTATCATGAAAGGCACAAAAGACATTTTCCAGTTTGCTCTAGGTCCCTTGGGGTATTAGATTTTGCAGGTAGAGGGTAGGATGGATGCCTGGACTCTTGTGTTCGTGAAAGTCAGAGGTCTGAGCAGGTTGCATAGGGAAAAGGTGGTGTTTACTTCCCTGGTCATGTTTAGTAAGGGAGCATAGGCTGTCTGGGGAAGCATGTGGGCAGGGCTCACCACGGTGAGGAGGACCAGGCAGAGCCCAAGGAAGATGAGTGCCTGTTGCCTGCAGTTGTCACTGGGTGGTGCTGCCTTAGAGCAGTTGGATGAAGGTCCCTGAGATGAAGGCTCCCAGGGAGAGGTCTGCTTCCTATTTAGTCATTCTTCCTGGGTCAAGAAACACCACCATTATCATCCCCAGCACACGTTTATTGACTGTTTTCTCTGTTCAGCGGACCACTAAGGAAAGTGGGATGGCTTTTGAAAGTGTCCGCTTAACAACTGGAAGTATTCAGAGAGAGAAAGAGGACCATTTAGGCAGTTTCTACAGAGATTTAAGCCATCAAAGCCATTCCCTCAAAAACTTTTCTAAATTATCAAAAGAGCAAAAAGGTGTTAATGAGTTATTTAATGTTGGTTATAACTAATATGTTAGTTTTAGGGGAAAAAAACCTCAACCCAGTCAAGTTGTATTTGACAGTTACGTATGTAATGGGCAGCGATAGTCCTGCTCATTTTGTAGAACTTACTGTAGAATATAATTTTTGCTGGACAGAGTGAACATATTTAAACTTACTTTGTGTTGGATTTAATGTGTGTATGTATGTGTGTGTATCCTTGTGCTCAAAATCTTGAATATAGGAGGCACAAAAGGCATAAATGCTTTTTTGTGTTTTTTTTTTTTGTTGTTTTTTTGGTGTGTTGAAGGCTCTTTGTAGTATTGGTCTACAAAGGAGGTGATAATTTCCAGCACCACACTGTGGTACCAACTAATTGTTTGTGTTTAACCATGTCCTCTGCCATTCCTAAATACAAATTGAGTTGTTTTTAAAACATTCTCATTTGACAATGATTATTTTCACTGCAAAATATACTAATGTGATCACCAAACATATTCTAAATTTCTGTTGAGTAGGTTATAACATCTTATGAATTGTTTTTTTTAATTCAAAATATTTTTAACATTTATTTGTACATATTTGTGGGGTACAGTATGTTGTTTCAATACATGTACATACCGCACAATGATTCACGTAGCGTAGACGGCATAGTTTTGTAGCTAATAGTCCACCACGTTCCCCCCTCCTCTCCTATGGTAGCCATTATTCTACTCTCTACTTCTATGAGAACTACTTTTTTTAAAAATTCCACATATGAGTGAGATCTTGTAGTATTTGTCTTTTTATGCCTGATTTATTTCACTTTATATGATGGTTTCCAATCCTATCCATGTTGTTGCAAATGATACGATATCATTTTTTTTATATATACACATTCCATTGTTTATATATACCACTATATATATATATATTTAATCCGTTCATCTGTTTGTTGGGTGTTTAGGTTGATTCTCTATCTTGGCTATTGTGAATAGCATCATGATGAACATGGGAATTCAGGTGTCTTTTTGATATATTGTTTTCATTTCCTTTGGGTATATACCCAGTAGTGAGATAGCTCGGTGGTAGGATAGACCTATTTTTAGTTCTCTGAGGAAACTCCATACTGTTTTTCAGTGACTGTACCAATGTACATTCCTACCAGTAGTGTAGGAGAGTTCCCTTTCCTCCACATCCTCACCAGCGTTGGTTATTTTCTGTCTTGTTGATAATAGCCATTCTAACTGGAGTGAGATGGATATCTCATTGTGGTTTTAATTTGCATTTCTCTGATGACTAGTGACGTTGAGCATTTTTTCACGTGCCTGTTGGGCATTTGTATGTCTTCTTTTGAGAAATTGTGTTCAGGTCCTTTACGCATTTTTTATTGGGTTATTTGTGTGTATTGTTTTTTGTTCTTTTTTTACTGTTGAGCTATTTAAGTTCCTTATATATTTTAGATATTAGCCCCTTGTCTGATGTGTAGCTTACAAATATTTTCTCCCATTCTCTTCACTTTTTTGATAGTGTCCCTTGCTGTGTGGAAGCTATTAGTTTGATGTAGTCCAATTTATGTATTTTTGCTTTAGTTATCTGTGCCTTTGTAGTCTCACTCAAAAAACGCTGCCCACCCCCATTTCGTGTAGCATTTCTCCTATGTTTTCTTCTAGTAGTTTCATAGTTTCAGGTCTTAAATTTAGGTCTTTGATCTATTTTGAATTGATTGTTGTGTATGATGAGAGATAGGGGTCTAGTTTCAATCTTTTGCATCTCAGGAATTCTTAAGTTACTTTTCTTCTGAATACCATATGCAAATGCTCTACTATGAAACCATACTTTCTAGGTTTGACCAGATATTTCTTTGGCAAAATGTTCTGCTGATGCACATTGTAAAAGGAGATTGGTACATACTACAGAATTAATATAATAGAGTAAAGGCTAATATAGAAATCTTTTAAGTGGCCAGTTTCTTATCTCAGTCAAATTGACTGCCCTAGGGAAAGAAAATAAAGATTTCATTAAAGTACAGAGAAAATTAAAATTCATTTTAATTAATTTAGTGACCTCAGGTTGTAAAAATTTTAATTTAGTACAAAACAATTATAAAAAAGAGAGATCAGTACTAAACAAAAGACAATGCAACATAAAAATACAAGCTTCTGCTCCCCTAATCCTCAGCCAAATGGCCATAACTGCCAGTTTCTTCAAAGGCCAGACAAAGCATTTTGCCTTAGTCAAAAGAAAAAATAAAAACAAACCTTAGGTGGCAAGGCTGAAGGGCCAAGGTTGGATGAGACCAGCACCCATTATGCAGGGATTATGGCTCTGCAGATCCAGAGCCCAGAAAGAGCATGTTGTCTTTAGTTCATGGCTCAGGTCAAATATGCCCACTTAGAGCTCCTGTGGCCAAGAGTCCCTTGACCCCCACCCCTCTGTTCCCTGGCCCTAGCCAGCCCCTGCTGGAGGAGAGGCCGTGGCTTGCAAAGAGTCCAGTCAGACTCAGGGGCTACCCTCCCACTGTCTTCTGGTCCAGCACCATAGCACCTGGCTGGGTTTTCTTCCCCTCTTTAAAACTAACCTCATTGTGAGCACTGCTCCACCATGAAAGGAATAATAATTCCAAACACTATAAATGGAATTTAAAACTTGGTAAACTTGCCTGATGTTCAGAAACATCCTTTTGTGAGCTGTAGTCTCAGTCAGTTTCCTTGAAGACTGAGGTGCCCCAATTGATCACAGAGCAGGGAGCAAGTGGTCTGTGGCTCCCGGGGGGCGGGCAATGGCAGGGCCTGGCCTGGATCCCTTCATAGGGTTTCTCCTGTTTCCGTGCTTTCCTGCCTGCATTTGGTTTGATTTCATCTTGCTCTTTTGTCACTTTCTTGGTGATTCCCCTTGGCTGCTGGAACCCACTTTAGACCCACGTTACTCCATTGAATAGAAAGGTGGACGTGCCTGGAGTTCACGCCTCCAGCCCTCACACTCAGAGATGTAGCCCCTGACTGATGGCTTGGTGTTGGAACATGAAGGCCCAAATACTTTTCTTCAGGTCAAGGCAACTCTTAGGCGTAGCTCGCCCTCCAGAGCCCCTTGTGAGATCAGGCCAAAGCTGTCCTTATGAGACATTTCCTGGGATTCTGGCCTTCTTAGCTTTCCTCCATCCCCATGCTGCTTCCCGTCCTCTCTCACCGAGTGCCCCTGGAGGTACTGCCTTTGTGACCCCTGCACACAACCCTCTTTTCAGTGTCTGCTTCTGGAGAAACTGGTACTAGGACTGTAGGTCAGCACATAATTAGGTAAGACAAGGGAGCTATCGAGCACTGACTCCAGCACCCCAAGAGGTGGCTGTGCAGCCTGATGGTTAAGAGCAGAAGCCCTGGACTCAGAGGAGAGGAACCTCTGTTCCACTCTCGCCTCTGCCCTCAATGCCTGTGGAACACTGGACAATTTGGTTGACCCCTCTGAGCTTCATTTTCCTCACAAAGTGGAGGAAAAATGGAACCAAACTCATGAAGTTGATGTGAAGCTTAAGAGAAATAATGCACAAAAAGAGCTGTTCATGGCACATAATGAGTCCTAAATGAATGTTAGCTTTATGGAAAACCCTGCTCCTGTGTTTCAAAAGAGTCCATATGTTTAGATAATTCCCTATAGCACAACTCAAAAAAGCCTAAGGAGATAGTGAAGTTTTAGGTGTCCCCATTTTATAGGGAAGAAAGAAACATTAAGTGACTGTGTCTTATGTCACTCAGTTCATGGTGGTCTGTGACTAGGACCTAGGACACTGGGCTCACAGGGCAATGCTTAATCTAGGTTATCCCCAGCATCTCAGCATCTAGTGGTCTGACATTTCATGAATGTATTTGCTTGAACCAGTGAGCACATTGAACTCCAAATATAAAAATGTACCAGCGATTTTCAAAGATCAGAAATAGTGTACTACTGTGGAAAGGTGTAGGATAAAGAAAGGAGAAAGGAAGAAAACAGCAAGAGTATTTCTACCAGCCATCCTTTGAATGCCACAAACAATAATAATATTTCAAGTGCAATGATTTCTTCATTTCAAATGATTCCAATCTCTGGTATGGATTCTTCTACCTTATCTAGTGGAAATGAAAGAGATTTCAGATGACGGTGTTCTCAGGAGCTCTGTAATCTGTGAATTTGAAAATAACTCATGAAAAATGTGAAGGTCACATGCATAGATCTACATGATTACCTTCATGTGTGTGCTAATTACTTCCAAATAAATTAAGATCAAACATATGGAAAACCATATGTACTGGGAGGAAAAACTCAGGCCTGTTCAATATATCAAAGTGCAGAAATCCAACCCACTCAGACTGTTGTTGCGGGCGTGTGTGAGTCGTCTTTAATTTATAACAGAGAGAAAGTGACTGTATATCACTAGTTTAGATGGGAAGGTCAAGGGTAGGAAATCTATTTAGAAATAGGACTTTGAATAATAAATAAAGTGATTTAAATTATATTTGAGTTTCTTGGAAGGTTTGGGGCCACTAGGCCTGAGAGACTTTAGGTATATGTGAGAACAACCAGGGAACAAAACAAAGGTGGTAGGAAAGACACAAGATAATATCATGAAGGTAACAATTCATGATAATGTCATGAAAACAATTGCTTGTTTGTCTGCGGCAAGGAGCAAATACAAGCAGGCTACGCAGGAGTGTAAAAATGTCCTTCAACTGCCGGGAGGGTTGTGCTCTGGATGAAGGTGTAGACTTATTGACAGTGCTCTGAAAGGTAGAAACAAAACTGGAGGGAAGCTACAGTGAGTTCAGCAGAGGATACCTTTCTCCCAGCTCAGCTGTAACAGTGAGTGAGTTGTTTATCTCTAGAGGCGTTGCCATTATCAAAGACGTTATAGAAAGCTCTGTGTAAGTCTGACTGTCTCCCACTCTGTGAATATGTCATTTTCATTTTCATAACCATTGTGAACCTTATAATTTAAAGATAATCAATGATCTTAATAGGATATTTTTAAAGTGTCATGAATTTTATACTCTCGTGATTTCTGAGAATCTAGTTAAAAAGCTCTCTGTGTCGTGAAGTCAAACATACCACACATAATTTCATTACCCTCCACTAAATATAATGAGTGTTAATTATTGATGCTAGTTCTCATGTAAAAATGAAGATTGTATTTTTCAAATGGACAGAATTATTCCAAGAATATTTTTAGTTAAAGTAATTGAATTATGTGTGTACAGTCTTATAATATCTTCAAAGTGCTGGGAGAGAAAAGAGGGGAGGGACAGATGGTAGGAGGGTGTGAATAAGGGAGAGACTCCACACCAATTATTATATATCCAGAAAAACTATTTCAAAGGATGGGTTGAAATAAAAGATATTTTCCAATAATCAAAATGCAAGAAATTTCCTCCTAAGAGATGACTGCTAAAGAGTGTACTGAAGAACAAATGAATATTATCAGGAAAGCATGAGATGTAAATAATATATTTTTTTTCCTTTCTCCAGAAAGGAAGGCTCACCAAGAGGATAAGTCCAGGTTTCCCATCAGTTCAGTGGTATGGAGCCTAGAGTCAATATAATATTTTTATAGAAAACATGGTGGTGCAGTATTTCTTGGAAGAAATATACATTGGACGAGGGTGAGAGTGGCTGTAGAGAGCCAGTTTGTAGTGCTGCTGCTGTGACTTCAACAGTAGAGGGAGAGAAGTCGAGAAAGTAGAGAAACAGTTAGTTATTCGAACTGACAGGACTTGGGAACTAACAAGATATGAGGAGGAAAAACAAATAGCCAGGATGCCGGGGAGAGCACTGGGGCATGGCAGTGCCTTTTAGCACAGTAGGAAACAGGTCGGAAACAGACAGACTTGGGGACAAGTCCATCAGATTAGTTCTGAGGTTGGTGGTTACAAAATGTGTGGGAGACAGCCAGGTGAAGATGTCCATTGCGTGGTTGAATATGTCAGTGTAACCAGTTAGGCAGCTTAGGTGACTCACTTTGGGGTTCAAATGCACCACTGTTGACCCCTAATCAGCAAGCAGTGGGAGGCCCACAGCCATCCCAGTCTCTGGGGGTTCTTGATGGCAGGGCTGGGGATAAGGAGGCAGGCGTGTGAACTGTTGTCCATTTGTGTCAGCCTGGATTTCTGCTTCCATTGAGTTTGTTCAATAGACTGATTGTCTCCTTGTCCTCTACATTGTTTCAAGTGTAGAAAAGAGCCTCACATCAGCAGTAATTTACTTACACAAGGCATTTATGTAGCCAACTTGAAGTTCTGGGGAATTGGAGGGATTAGCATTATAGCAGTTGTTTTCCACCCTCCCTGTTTTTCAGTCTTGCCACCATATTCAGCATGCCCTTCCTTCAAGACTCTTTCAGAAAAGGTGATCTCATAGAAGTAGAGAGTAGAATAGTGGTTGCTAGAGGCTGGAAAGGGTGGAGGGGAGGGGAGATATGGAGAGAGTGGTTTATGGATGTAAAATTGTAGCCACGTAGGAAGAGTAAGTTCTAGTGTTCCTATAGCACTGTAGGGAGACTACACTTAACGATTTATTGTATAATTTCAAACAGCTAGTAGAGAGAATTTTGAATGTTCCCAACACAAAGAAATGACAAATGTTTGAGGTGATGGATATGTTAATTATCCTGATTTGATCATTATACTCCATAAAAATATACAGTTATTATGTGTCAATTAAGAGCAAACAAATTTCAGATAAAAAAGGACCCTTTCACTGTTTCCAGATCCTTCCTGCACACTCTTCCGGACAAGTGTGTCCCCCTCGTTCTGTACAGCACAGTAGTTTACTTCTTCATTGACCCCACTTCACCCCACACTTCCTCTTACCGTTCCCAAGTCTCATCCATTGAGAGCTCCACTACACTGAGACCGAGGTGCTGCCCTCCTGCAGCCCAGAACTTCCAGAGGCATCGAGGTGTCAGCCTTCTCCTTCCCGCATGTAAATAAAACATGGCAGAAGCAGCAACAGTTTTGCTTTGAAGTAAACCTTATTCCATCCAAACTTGGGGTCTTGAGCTTGGAAAAGAGATCTGGTCTGGGGTAAGTTTTGAATTATCAGCATGCAATCATGCAAAGGGTAGTGGCTGGGGTGGGTGGTGGCACTTCAAGCACACGTTGAAGGAGAGAGGGGAGTGGTCTGAGTTTTCTGCTCAACTTGCAAATGGGGCAAGATTAAGCTTTGTTGGGCCCAAGCTACATCTGCCAAGAGAACCCTGTGTGTGTATGTCGCGGGGTATGGTGGGAGAGGGGGGGGAGGGCAGTTCCGTGGTCAGGATTTGGAGGAAGAAATATTGTCAAATTAAAGGCAGTGACTTATCAGCTGCAGTACTATTTCTGTGTCCTTAGAGTAGGACACATACTTTATGAGGCATTGCATTTCCGTTTGTGTTATATGCCAGCCTTTTTTTAAAGAATTAAACAACAAATATACAATACTTTAAATAAATTCCAATATAGTTAAAAGAGAATTTGGCTGTGTCATTGAATGCCTGTTCTTCAAGCTAACAAGTTTGTTGATGAAGGAAAAAGGAGTGTCTCTTGCTTTGGGGTCCACCAAAGTGGCCATGCTGCCAATGGGTGTTGTACCATTCCTTCACTTTGTGAAGATAGAAGCAGAGGGCTGGAGATGGGGCAAAACCATGGACCTTAGTACTCATCAGGGCATTTCCTGTGTTTTGGGACTTGTTCCTTGAAGTTGAAAGCCAAGTGCCATCTTCTGTGGGCCAGCGCAGTAACCTGACCTCACCAGGTGCACAGGCTAGATCTAGAGCTTGGATACCAACATCAAAGACAGTCACATGTGCTTGGCCATCACCCTTTTGAGACACCACCATTCAGCAGAATGTAGGTATACACTAAATGTGGGAGTTCTGTGGTATGGGCCTCTGTGGGTTTCTAACCCACGCCCCTGGTGTGCCCCTGACAAGCTCCATGGGGATGTTGGTAACACAAATTTTGGATGCTTTTATGTTTCATCTGGAGATGCTCCTGTCCCAGCCAGTCCCCTTCCCCACAAACAGGAGAGGATGGAACAAAAGATGATAGACTGGGAATGCATGTCACCAGGCAGACACAGCTGAAACCTATGCCCCAAGAATCCAGCCAGGACTTCCTATAAACAAGTTCAGTCTCTGAGCTGGTAACCAAGACCTGTGCTAACTACCCCCTGGGGAGACTAAGCCAAGGCTTGAACCCAGTCAATGGTAGTGAGTGACTGACTGACTGTGAGCCTTGGGCCCTCATGGCACACAAGTGTACTTAGGCATTGTACATAATTCCACAATTCTTCCTTAATCCCATAAACATTTCTTCCACTACCCTTGATAAAACTAAATTCTTATCTCGGCATTCTCACTTATTTAATGAACACGGTACGTTAACTCTGTAAAAATATTTTCCAGAAAAGATGGTAATTGCCAAGTGTTGGAAATACCATCCGGCTTGTTATTTAAATGTTAATTATCATACTAGTAGAAATGACTCTTCAGAGTTAATGTTTCTTATTTGGTTTTACTGGTGTAGTGTTTCAAGCCAACATTTTCATTTTCTTTGTGCTATAATTGGTTGGTGCCTATAAGTCATCTGTTTCATCAATATTTGGCTTTTTGATCTTTCCTCGCAAACCCAAAAGGCCCTCTTGCTGGGCGAGGACAGTCTTGACTGAAAATGTTGTCTTAGGTTTTATCACACTTGTGGTTCCTGTGGGTTTCTCTTTTTCCTTTTCTACCACCTTACAAATTCTAGGTGCATGATTTACTTGTCCCTCTGACTTCTTTTTTTTTTTTTTTTTGTCCTTTTTTTTTGAGACCGGCCGCACCACGCTCAGCCAGTGAGCACTGTGAGCGCACCGGTCATCCCTACATAGGATCCGAACCCACGGCGGGAGCGCTGCTGCGCTCCCAGTGCCGCACTCTTCCGAGTGAGCCATGGGCTTGGCCCCCCTCTGACTTCTAACTACACACATGTACAGGTACACACACACACAAATGTGGTCATGGTTTGATTCATGAAGCATTTTCCATTTATTGATGCTTGAAGCCTAAGACTTTTCTTGTTATGTTATTATCTTGTCATTTCGTTCATGGAAGTAAGAATACATCTTTCATTTGTTTGGTTGTTTTTTTTCTTCTGATTTTGCTCACTGAACCATAAGAAGTGTTGTGGTAAGCAAGGTTAGGTGAGACCCCTCTGATCTGCCAAGTGTGTTGAAAAGAACGTGGGATTTATTATTATTACTTTTTTTAATTGTTGTTGTTGTTCAACAATCCTGGCTTCTAGTTGACTCTATTATTTAGTAATTGAGTCACTGTGGAAAAGAATTTATGCTCTGAGCAATTCCCCACCTGGATAAATGAAAACTCTGATGCTTGCCTTCTGTACTTAGAAGAACCCTTTCAGGAAGAATGTGAGAAAACATCTGTAATCACCTTGCCCGGTGCCAGGGACGCAGTGGGAGTCCATAGTTGCTGCTTCTGCTCCTGGGCTGTTTTCTACTTAGAAAACACTCAGATGCTTCCTTCTGGTTTCAGAGGATGAGGTATCCCCTCTTTTCTTGAGTGACCCCTCCATCTGTATTCCTGACCTCATCACCTCTCACCTCTCACCTTCTTCAGGGTCTCATGCCCATTCTGATTCCTTCTCCTATAGCTTCACCTTTTCTCTCACCACCAGCTGCCCTCAGCCTTTAGTACTAGTCTAGGTGCTCCTGTGTACTGAGGGTTCTCCTCCTGTCCCCCTTATTCCTTGCTCCACTCCACACCCTGAAAATCCCCTCTGTCTCTGACCTTCAATTCACTGAATTCTTTTAATAATATTTTCCAAATTTGCTTTATCTTTTTTACTTCTCATTCTGTCCTCAACCTACCACTATTTGGCTTTCACCCAAATGGAAAATGCTGAAGCAAATGTCACCAGGGATCTCCTGTATTCTTTAAGGTAAAAGCAAATATTGAAACAGACACAACCTTCAAGTTCAACTGGCTTAACTGAATAATGGTGTATTTCTTGCTCATCTAATAGTAAGTGTTTGATCCTGGTCATGGAGTTCTGCAGTCAGTGATAGAAAGACCCAAACTCTTTCCATCTTGTGGCTCTGCTTTCTTCAGTATGTGGCTCTCAGGGGAGGTGGCTACACTCGAGCCTTCCAGGAGTGGAAAAGAACAGGGAGGATCATGTGTGGGAAGTTTTTATGGGTTTTAGGGTGGGCCCTAAATCCAATATGACTAATGTCCTCGTAAGAAGAGGGAAATTTGGGCTCAGTAAAAGAGACACATAGGGAGAACACCATGTGGCAATGAAGGGGGAAATTGGAGTCATGCAGCTGCAAGCCAAGGAATGCTTAGGATTGCCGGCAATGACCAGAAGCGAGGAATAAGTAAGGAAAGATGCTCCCTGAGATTCTTCAAAGAGCATGGCCCTGGTGACACCTAGATTTTGGACATCTAGCCTCCAGAACTTTGAGACAATACATTTCTGCTGTTTTATGCTATCTGGTTAGTGGTACTTTGTTATGCGGTCCTAGGAAACTAATACATGGCTAAGGCTGAAAGGGGATTCATAACTCCTATTCATCTTCCCTTAGCCAGAACTCAGTCCCTGGGCACAGTCACAGCAAAGAAACCAGGAAAATGTATCCTAGTGATGTGTCCAGGAAGAAGCAAAGAACATGGGTCCACATGGTCAGCCAGCAGTCTCTGCCACCCCTCCATGTGACCAGATCCTGTGAGCATTTGTAGTCCTCTTCTCCTGCTGCATTTGGCACTGTGGGACATCTGGTTCTTGGTGTTGGTGAGGAGGTGGAGGATGGTGGATATCAGTTATTGAGTGCCTGCTCCATGCCAGGCACCAGGCAAGGTATGTGATGCCTATTGTCTTAAATTCTCACAACGACCTGGCAAAGTAGGGATTGTTGTCCCATTTCTCAGATGGCACTCTCCTGGCAGCTCAATTCATTTCTTTTCTATGACCCCACCTAACTCTCTTGCTTTCTACCTTTGATTAGTGCTTGTCACTCCCGTAGCTTCTTCTCATAGGCTCATCTTGGACATAGGTGTTCCCTGGTTGTGACCTTTGTCTTTCTTAGTCAGTATGCATTCCCTTGGTGACTTCATCTTTTTGTAGTTGATGACTCCAAACTCTAGGTCTCCGTACCTAATCTCTCACCTGAACTTCAGAATGGTATGTGCAAATACCTACTGCATATATCCTGCAGATACCAAAAACCCAACCTCTCCTGAAAGTACTTCTCCAGTTTTCATCCTAAGAATTTTCTTCCTTCTATATTTTCACAGTAAGGGACACCACCCAGTCACCCAAACCAGAAAACTACTGGTAACCATCAATTCTTTTGGCTGTTTACCAACATTACCTCCTACATATAACTTCAGAGTAGCTCCCTCTGCTCTTACCCATCCATTGCCTAGTTCTGTCTCATTATTCCTCACTAGATTTTATTCTTAATGGTCTCGTTTATTAATTTCGCCTCCTTCAAATCCATTATCTACACTGGAGCCAGAATGTTCTATCTAAAATGCTAGCTATAGGCAGTTTTTCCCTGTTCACTCACCAAAGGCTCCCTTTTATGTACCAGTCCAAGTTCCTAGGCATGGCATATAAGGCGAGGGATGACCTCTGTCTTCACACCTCTTCTTCAGCCTCATAGTCTCCTATCCTCTGCACCGTACATCATGCTCTGGGAATAACACACTTATTAGTTCTCCCAGCACAGCATGCCTTCATGTCTTTTCTTAAGCTGGTGCCTCCCCCTAGATGACCTTGTCTCTCTGCTGCATGTAGCTACCTCCAGCTATCATTTAAGGTGACCCAAATATCTCTTCTTAACATGCCTTTGGGTGAAGACGCCCAAATAGCTGTCCTCTGGGCTCTGCCTGTACCCTGTGGTTTTCTTTATATTTGCACTTGTAATTGTATGCAGGAATCCTTAGTTATGTGCCCCTCCCAAGAGTAGGTTCCCTGAGGGTAGGAAGATTTGTCCCAATACCCAACATAGTAGTTTTTGAAGCATGGTCAATGCTAAATAAACATTTGCTAGACAGATCATCCAGAGAATGTAACCGCCTGGATAGATACTTTGAGTCTGAACATGACCATAGACAATGGCTCACACCTCCAAACCCCAAAAGGCAAAAAGATATCCTACTTCATAAAAATCTGCGAAAATTACTTTTCACAATCATTAAAGCTGACATAAATAGAATGCAAAATATACAAAGCCCTAAATTTTGTCTGATTCTCTGGACTTCATTGATTTAAGAAAGAAAGAAGCTTTGATGCTTCCTAGAACCTCTGACTTCAAAAGCTGGTGATTTGCATTTATCCTCTTCAACTGCCATCAGTCATCTCTCCTGCCCAAGGGATTACCACCAGGACTTGACCTTTAGGGAAGAGGCTGTGGGAAGCAAAAGGATCGGAAAACTTTATTTTGGTGATTAAAAAACTACAAACAACTTACTTCAGCAACAAGTCAGGAGAAAAACAGAGTTAGAGCCCACCAAGGAACTAATGGTTTGATGCACAACTTATTCAACAACAAGTAAGGCATTTATGTTTTAAACTCTTTGTTATGAAAATTTCAAACATGTAAACAGAATAGTAAAATAACTCCTCACATCATCCAGCTTCAACAGTGATCGATATTATGTCATTTCCGAATCATCTGTGCATCCGGACAGTCCCCATTCTTTTTTCTTTTGAGGTAAAATTGAGGCTTTCATTTTACAGATTTAAAAGCACAAGGCCAATATACCTATGTTAAAAAATATTTTTTCATCATGAAATTAATAACATTATAAATACAAAGCATTTGATTTTCATTGCTTTAAGTTGTAGCAATACTTGCTTTTTTGTCTAGTTTACTTAATAAAATGTGGCAAAATAAATCGATAAAAATAATCAATCGTTACTTGCATGAATGCCATTATTTCCACTTCTAAGTTGTTTCCAGAAGCACTTTAGTGCAGTGGTTTAGAGCAGGAGCCTGCACACTCTAGCCCACTGGCCAAATCTGGCCCCTGCCTATTTATGAAAATCAAGTGTAATTGGAACATAGCCATGCCCGTTCATTTGTGTAATGTCCATGGCTGCTCTTGGGTCACAGTGCCAGAGGTGAGTATCTGCAGCAGCCAATCTGGATAGTAAAGCTTAGAACATATTTTATTGGCCCTTACAGATAAAGTTTGTCAACTTATGGTTTAGGGTTCATGAAACGGGGGCTGCTGTTATTAGTGTGCTTTTGCAGGTATTCTCCACTTGGATGTCACCGGGCATGTGGATGCTAGAAATCTGGCTGACAGGTACTCAAGAGGCTTCATGGGGTTAATTTGCTGCAGTCCAGAGTCTAAGCTTCAACTTCGAAGGTCTAGGAACCTTATTTTGTTATTTCTCCAAGAGCGAGTTTCTCCCTCTTGAGCAAACCTCAGGTCATAAAGTGATGTATAAATCCTCACTATTAGAACTAGAACTGCTAAAGGGATCAGGTATTTGGATCCCTAGACTGTATGTTATCATTCATACTCCTTCATGGAAGTTTGCCAGTGGATTCAGAACCAGGGCTACCTCTTAAATCATTTGCGTGTTAAATGGATAACACCTAAGAAGACTCTGTCTCTGCCTCCCACCAGGGGCTGTGCCTTTAGATGGGCTCTAACACAGGTCCGATGTGGGAAGTGCCAGCCTTTGGTTGTGTGAGTCTCCACTTCAGGCAGGATGGGTGGATTGGCTGGCATTCTTTCTTTTGCTAAGAAGATATAGTGAATCAGATTTTGGTCCACCTTGTGGAGTTGCAGGCAAGTCCAGGGAGCCCTGGGTTTAGAGAGCTTGGTGGCTTGAGATAGCAACTACTCATGTGCTGATGTGGGAGGAATTTGCTAGTTTACACTGGGATTTGGTGTACTGGTTGATGAGCAGTGTGTGCCCTGAACTTTATATGCCTCAAACTCAAGATGGCAAAATATATCAAGAAATTGAAATCAAAGCTAATATTCATAAGAGGGGAGAAAAATGAAAGCAGTTAGGAATTTTAACAATTACCTTCATGAAGCAAATATTTGCCTCGTAAAATGAGATATTTGTTTGGGAGGAAAACAAAGACTCTGCCAGCATATCCTTGCAATAATGTAAACCTGTTTATGAAACCAGTTGTAGCGCAATGAGGTGATTGTGGTTCCTGATCTGCATTGTGCCTGCTATACCGCCAATCTTTAATGATGATAGATGTGTTAAACATCTCCCCCCCCCATGAGTTATTTATGTCATTAGGCTTTTGTTGGTGGGTACATCATAATGATTGACTTATGTTATGCTTGGAAAAAATCTCAATGTGCTTTTCAGAACTCCAAAAGGACTATAATGCATATAAGTGCAAGAACAAATAGCAAAATGAGTTTTATGTCAGTCACACTAACTGCCCATTTTTAGCTAATCTTTCTTAGGTAGACTTTGGTTCAAATTTCAGGTTCATTTTCTCTCATAATTACTAAATTTTATGTGTTATGAATTTTTCTAATCATCTTATTGTTTATAGTTCTTAAGATCATTAAGGGATATCATTGATCCAGTATTGTCACCTTGAAATAATATTGTCTTCTTGAATTATAAATATTCCCTGGATCATTATTATATAGTGTAGATAATTATTTCATTCTGCAGATGTTTTAGTGAGCATCTACCATGTGCCAGGCACTATTCCAGATTCTGGGAATACAGCAGTAAATAAAACGGCCCTCATGGGCTTGCCTTTTACTGTGGGGAGGCAGAAATGAAACCAAATAGATAGCTGGATATAGAGCATATTAGATGTTGATAAAGGCTGTGAGAGAAAGGAAGCAGGAAGATGGGAAAGGGATAGATGGAGGAGAGAGGGGTCTGTATTAAAGGTAGGTAGTAGGCACACACTAACCTGAGGGTGGAAGCAGAACAGTGAATGTACCTGGGGGGAAAGGTGTTCCAGGCAGAGGAAGAAGCAAGGTGACCAGCTGGGTTTTGCATGGAAGGTCCTGTATCCCAGAAGACCCTGAGTCCCCCTGGTGAAGCAGGGTGGTTGGTCACTTAGGAGAGGTGCGAATATGCCTGACATGTAAGTGCATTAGCAAGTAGGCAGGTGTGGCTGGAGAGGAGCACGTGCTGGGGGAAGAGACAAACAATGAGGTCAGAGGTGAGGTGGGGGCATGAGATATACAGGACCTTGTCAGGCACTGTAAGGACTAGCTTTGACTTGGCATGAAATGGAAAGCCAGTGGAGGGCTGGTATCCATTTTGATATCCTGGCTTTGGTTTTAAGAGTAGAGCAGGAACAAGGGCAGCAGCAGGGAAACTGCTTGACCCAGGTGTAAGGTGGTGATGGCTCAGGTGAAGCGTGATAGCTGTGGAAGTGAGAAGTGAGTGGATTCCAGATGTGCACTGAGGGGGACCAGCATTTCCCTTACAGTTTGGATATGGAGTGTGTCTTTGCTTTGTGTTGCTGTAGGAATACAGCAGACTGAGTAACTTATAAAGCAAAGGGATTTATTTCTCACAGCTCTGGAGACTGGGAGGTCCAAGTTCAAGGAGCTGGCATGTGGTGAGGGCTCTCTTGCTTCATCATCCCATGGCAGAAGGGCAGAGAGGGGGTGAGACAGCAAGAGGTCAAACTCACAGCCTCAAGCACTTTCATGATGGGCAATAGTCCATTCGTGAGGGTGGAACGTGAGCACCTCCCAACATGACTGCCCGGGGATTATACATCCAGCCTATGCTTCTGGGGGACACATTCAAGCCGTAGCAGAGTGAAAGGATGAGAAGAGTCAGGGGTGACTCCTGAGCTATGTCTTGAGGTACTGATAAGGGAGTACTGCCACTTCCTGAGACTGAGAAGAACCGCTATTTTGAGGGGAAGATCAGGAGTTGAGTTTGAGATACCTGATAGATATGCAAATGGAAATGTTCCAAGGCAGTTCGATTTAGAAGTCTGTGATTCAGAGGACAGGAAAGGGCTGGGCGCTGTCATGGGGGCTCAAGCCCCTCTCCACTTCCTCAGCTCATGACAGGAATGCCATTTCACCCTGCAGCTGCTTTCTGCAGACATTTCATTACAATGCTGCCCTATATTAATATGTCTCCATATGCAGGGTGATAGTAAATCCGTATCTCCACAGCAGGTGTGGATTGGAACTAGTGAGATGTAAGTGGAGGCTACCGTATGTTTGTTTTCCCACAAGACTGTAATGAGTTTGTCTATTAGTTTAACATAACAAATTTCTGAATACCAGGAGATGTTTGGTTATGCCATATTATGTTCTCCAAGAATGCCTAAAGCTACTGTGTGCTTGATTTAAGAGTTCTTTTACTAGTTTTCAAAAGACAAAATTATTTTAAGTTATTCTGAATTGTTTTTTGCCTTTCAAGATGGGAAAATATGGAGTTGGGTTGTATTAAGCCTAGTGAAATCCACTGTAAAATATACCAGTGAAATTAGCTGTCTCCTCCCTGCATGTCCTCAACAGGCTCAGGGTAAAGAGCCGTGGTGAAGCCAGTTTTCAGTACAGGATAACTAAGGTCTTATGCTGTATGTATAGCAATAAAAGAAAATGTCTCCTTGACTTTGCATTAATGGGAAAGCAGGGGTCACCTGGGTTTTGTGTTTAGCTTGTACAGTAATTAAAGACAAAGTACAGTAGTTCTCAATCTTATTTGCACCTTGGAATCACCTGGGGAATTGCAAAAATACCTGGGTCCCCCTCCCAAAAGTTGGGACATAATTGGTCTGGGTGCGACCTGGGCATTAGGATTTTAAAAATATTTTGAGGTGATTTTAATGTGCAGCTAAATCTGAAAACGCCCAGTATAGAACAGATGCTGATCTGCAGTGTGCTAATTCATTCAACAGTAAGGATTTTAATTGTTGAATCAAAAAGAAGCCCAGTAAGTGTAATAAGAGTCTTCTGTGTTTACTTCCTTAGAGTGATTTTTGTGCGGAACACTTTGAATGTCACCCACACCCAGGCTTCATGCTCATGAGGATAGTGGCCCCTCATAGCCTCTTATCAGCCATATACATGTTTAAAGGGCATTTTGATTTAGAGACACTTCCCCTTTGGGAAATATTCTAACCTTTACTTTTCTGAATTCCCCTTATTTAGTGAGTTTCTGCCACATTATTGTTCTCTTTTTTCTCTGAATCATATCAGCAATATAAGCAAATATTTCATGTGGACACATGTTCCAAAAATACAATATCCCTTTATACTGACAATATAGTTTTAAATTTGTGTGATCAAGCCTGATTAAAGAACCCCTAAAAATCTCATATGAATTACTATATTAATAATCTATTCAGGAAGACAATTGAGCTTTGAAATTTAAAACTTGTTTAAAACTGAATAAATGAATAGGCTATACTAGGGGGAAATGCCATTATTAGATAGTAAAATATGCGACTGACTAGTTGCAACAGGTAGCTTTGGCTGTGTAATGAACCATCCCCAACCTGAATGGCATACAATAGCAAACAATCCCCATGAGTCCACAGGGTCTAGCTGATCTAGGCGAGAATCAGCTGGACCTTGGTCAAATGCGCTGAGGTGCCTGCAGGCTGGCTCTGCTCCACATGATTCTCATCTTCCTCCTGGAACCAGCAGGTCAGCTCAGACATGCCCTGCTTGTGATGATGGTGGAAGCACAAGAAAGCAAATGGAAATACACAAGGCCCCTGAGGTCTAGGCTTGAAAATGACATAGTAGCACTTCTGCTTCATTCTGTTGGCCAGAACAGCCACTGGACCAAGCCCAGAATCAAAGTGGGGTTAGGTCATACCTTTCACAGAGGGAGAGCACAACGGTCACCCTACCGGGACCATTATTGGAATCTGCCACACCAATGGATCATTGCTTGCCCTTATATGTAAGCTATGTACTTAAAACTTTGAAATAAAGTAGGCATGGTTCATGCATGCTTTCATGTTTTAATCCTTTCCTCTGGAAGTAATGTGGGAAGTGCATATCCTGTGATTATATATTCAGAGTAGCAGATTTGGGAGACTGGATTAGATATCTATAGAATCAACCACTTGCCTTCTTTCTCCACATTGTAGGTATATCTAGTTAGGTGGGGGGACAAATGTATTTTAAAGCATGACTTCAAAAGCACCTTGTAATTTCCCCAAATTTCTTCTAGAATATGATGTACTGGTAATTTTACTAAGTTTAGTTATTATGACAGCCCATTTTCCCTCCTTTATAATATAAAAAAATTGTGGTGCTCCAAATAGCTCCTTCTTTATTTCTAAGACAGATGGGATGCTTGAAAATGAAATCTTGGATCATGGTTGTTAGTGTAAGTCTTGATACATTCAGTAACAAATTATTGGTTCACTTTCAGGTTACCCACTGTTGGCAGAGGGATGTTTAGCTGTTATTTGTCTTATTGGTTTACACGTGTTCTTCTGTATGGAAAAATGTTTGGGAGGAAGGGTTCACTTGAGTATTTTGGGGCCTCTCATAATTTTGTAAGGAGAAGCTAGTGTTTATTTCCTTAAGTCAGCTGTCAGTAGGAGTTT
Organism: Galeopterus variegatus; assembly: GCF_000696425.1. Lineage (NCBI taxonomy): Eukaryota > Metazoa > Chordata > Mammalia > Dermoptera > Cynocephalidae > Galeopterus > Galeopterus variegatus. The sequence continues at coordinate 418,010 of NW_007726149.1, forward strand.
TGCTGAAAATGGGACTAGAAGTTAAGTCCTTGGGAAGTGAGATCCTTGAGCAGAGGTGTAAAAGGTGGATTACACACACCAGCCTGCTGGGTTCCTCACTCAAGCTGGAGGCTGTACTTGGGAATCTACCAAGGATGTATGCAATTCCCTTCTATAGGCTGAGCCCGCAGAAGTCCCCCAACATTCTGCTAGTCTTTCCCTTCCTCAAATGCATTGTCGTCCTACTTGTTTTTGACAAAAATAGTGATAGCTGTTAAGGTAACTATACCCCAGATCTCAGCAATTTCATACAATACAAATTTATGTCCTGCTCACATCCCTGACCTACACAATTTGGATGGGGGTGGCCCTACTCCACATGGCCATTCAGGGATCCAGGCTCCTTTTGTCTCATGGATCTGCCTGTCTCTAGATCTGTAGGGTCATCTGCATTTAGCTAGCAGATTGGGAAAAAAGTGAGGACCTCAAATGGGAGATTTTTATCTGATCAGGCATGCTCACTTCTCACATTGCATTGACATCACACACAGCCATGGCCAACTGTAAAGAAGGATGAAAAACACAGCCTTCCTGTTTGCCCAGGAAGCGGAGAACATGAATACCTGTCAGTGGTAGCAGGCTCCGTCATAACCACAGAAAGGAAAATGTAGGGAATACAAATACTGTAAGCCTCCAATGGGAAGGAGTCTCCTACTCTTCCTCTAGAGGGGCTGAGCTGTAGAGCAAAGAACAATGAACTTCACAGCAGGGAATCTGGGTTCCAATCCCAGCTCTGTACTCAGGAATAGTTAGGGGTTCATCTCTCATTTCTTCACTTATAAAAATGAGGGTATCAACGTCTTAGGACGATGTTGAGGATCAAATGGGCTAATGGTTGGGAAATTACTTTGGAAGTATCATCATACTGTTGCATTTTATCGTCTCTTATAGTGCTAGGTGTAGCCTGTAATTGCCTTGCTGTGATTCTTTTCAGAACAGCAGTATTCCATTTCATTGACAAGAGTAGCACGTCACTGGGGCCGGCCCGGTGGCGCACTGCTACAGTGCGCCGCTTGGGAGCGTGGTGGCGCTCCCGCCGAGGGTTCGGATCCCACATACAGACCGGTTCCTGCTCACTGCTGAGCGAGGTGCGGGCGCGACACCGAGGGTTGCGATCCCGTTGCCGGTCCCGGTCTGGTACGGGCGCGACACTGGGGGTTGCGATCTGTTGCCAGTCACGAAAAAAGACAAAAAGGAAAAAAAAAAAAAAAAAGAGTAGCATGTCATTAATTCCTTAGGGTGCACAGCCTTCTGCAAGGAGTTATGTTTCTAATTCTGGGGGTTCTAACTGCAGTGCTGTGAGAGTTTTGATATAAATGTCACTTCAAGCTTTACCTTCTTACTGAGAATAGGCTTAAAGATTCCTACTTCTCTTTAAAAAATACCTGCACTTGTTTCCCTCCACTGTCAGTTTGGCCATAACCTCGATTTAGATCATATACTTCCCACAAGTCATAAAATGATACTTTGGAAATGAATTAAAATGAATAACACTCTGAAAAGATGATTCTAAAGGTCCTTAGTTGCCTATCTTTGAAATGTCTGATTAAAATCTCTCATTTTAATATATCTATTTATATAGAAAGGAGAGTGAGAGGTGAAATCTGACTGTTCATTTTGGTTCTGTTGCCATTTCTATAGTTTTTTTCTTTTATTGTTTACCAGTGTGGAAGTCTAGGGTTGTGGCTTTATATCACATAGCTAGGTAATCTATAGCCCATCGATAAAATAACGTCTTGAATTATGTGAATAAGAGCTTGGGAGAAGCCAAACAAGCCACCAGGGTGATGGATAAAACCATGGAGTAGAAACCACACAGCTTGGCTCATCAGGTGATCGTGGAAAAATGCTTACCTCCTCAGAGGGCCTCAGCTTCTTCATTAATAAAATCAAAAAGTCATCTCAGGAGCTCTTTTAGAAGCCTTCTAACTATAGGCTCTGTTCTGTACATCGATTGGAAATGTTGGGAAACAGGTTTTTCAAGCTAGAATGGAAAACATATGACATATTTGGGGTCCACTCACATCATTGATAGATACTATTTCTAGCATGGTTTATTGCTAAAAGGACCTAGTTTTTGTTTGGAAGTACGTCTAAGTAATGCCATTATAGCAGTGGCAATGTTGTATCCATGCTCCAGCTGATATTTCACGATGTCTGGAGACATGTTTTGTTGTCATAACTGAGGTGGGAGTAATGGGATTGGCATCCAGTGGGCAAAGGCCGGGAATGCTGTTCAACATCTCGCAGTGCCCAGAGCAGTGTCTCTTCTGCCCACACTCTGGCCAAGAGTTATCTGGCTCCAAGTGTCAGTTCTCAATACTGCTGAGGCTGAGAAACTCTGCATTACAGACAGAAGGTGTAGACTCAGATTCTACAACTTTGTGCCTTTGGGATGAAGGGATGCATCTGCAGGAAGAAATAGGTATTTGCACCATGCAGAATTTAGAGTTTGTCATAAATGAGGAGAGTGAGAAATATGCAGAATAATGAGACGATGGCCCTAAAAGTCATGAACTTGGACTTGGTGACATTTAATTCCCAAAGTTATGTTAATGAACTGGTAGAAAGGTCTCTCTGGTGAAATTACTGATTCCCGGATCTCTCTGAAAGAATTTCCAGACACAAAATAACTGTGTGCTTGCTGTATGTAATATAATCTACTGGCTGTGGACCACATGCAGAATTTCTTTTTTTGTTTTAGATTTATTAGTTTTCCTGAGATTTCCTAGATTTATTTTTTTTCCTGAGCAATCCTTTATAATGTCACCTTGATGAAGAATACTAGTTAGCATCCCAAATGCCATTGTCTTTTTAGAAAAAAAATGCTTTTAAAAATACCTTCTTTAGTTTGTCTTGGATGAACTAATTAATTGATCCATGTGTCAAATAATTTTCTATTTTCTTAAAACTCTCTGGCCATCTGGTTCATTCATAACTCTGGAAGACTGAAATCAGTTTGTTAATTTCCCTTAAGGAATTGCAGGAGGGGAAAAGATACAAGGCAGGCTTGATATCGCAGTTAGGTAACATGAAGGACTAAAAGATGATCAAGTTATATGACAGTGTCATGAGCAGGAGAATTTAATTTGCAAGTTTACCTAACAATTGTTTTACTCTTCAATTTCAGATATATGTACAGTATAGAGATATAGATGTATACATGTACCTATATATATAAGTGTGTGTGTCTACATGTCTATGTGTATATATCCACATATATATTTATATTTCATATAGAGAGAGAAAATAATGTCTAACATTTAAAAACTAATCAACACATTTCTATTGTAAAATATTTACTTATGCATGATTGTATCTTTGTAAGTCTATGAAGAGGGCAACACAGTATGACATTGGAGCTAAGATAGAATGTTCTTACTGATGAGATCTCAGTAGAGTCTATAGTACTTTATCAATGTCAGTCTCTTAGGTTTTTTTATTCTTTTATTCAAAGTTTTTTAACATTTACTTGTACATATTTGTAGGGAACAGTATGTTGTTTCAATGCATGCATATATTGTGCAATGATTCACTTAGGGTCGATAGCATGGTTTCGTAGCCTTTAGTCCACCACTTTTCCTCCCTGCCCCACCCTGGCCTTTGGTAACCATTATTCTACTCTCTACTTCTATAAGAACCATTTTTTTTTTTTAGATTCCACATATGAGTGAGTTCATGTAGTATTTGTCTTTTTGTGCCTGACTTACTTTACTTAACATGATGGTTTCCAGTTCTATCCATGTTGCTGCAAATGATAGGATATCATTTCTTTTTACAGCTGAGTTATATTACATTGTGTATATATACCACAATTATTTTTTATCAATTCGTTTGCTAACATTCAGATTGATTCCATTTCTTAGCTGTTGTGAACAGTGCTGTGATGAACATGGGAGTACAGGTGTCTTTCTGATATATTGATTTGATTTCCTTTGGGTATGTACCCCGTAGTGGGATAGCTGGGTCATAGGGTAGATCTGTGTGTAGTTCTTTGAGGAACCACCATGTTGTCTACAGTGGCTGTGCCAATTTAAATCCCACCAGCAATGTAGGAGAGTTCCTTTTTCTCCACCTCCCCACCAGCATTTGTTATTTTTGTCTTCTTGTTAATAGCCATTCAAACGGGAGTGAGATGATATTTCATTGTGGCTTTAATTTACATTTCCCTGATGATTAGTGATGCTGAGCATTTTTTCATGTGCCTGTTGGTCATTTATATGTCTTCATTTGAGAAATGTCTGTTCATATCCTTTGCCCAGTTTTTAAATTGGGTTATTCATTTTTTTGCTCTTGAGTTGTTTGAGTTCCCCTTGTGTATTCTGGATATTAGCCCCTGTCTGCTTTGTAGTTTGCAAAAACTTTCTCCTATTCTGTAGGTTGTCTCTTCACTTTGTTGATTGTGTCCTTTACTGTACAGAAGCTTTTTAGTATGATGTAGTCCCATGTGTGTATATTTACTTTAGTTGTCTGTGCCTTTGTAGTCTTGCTCAAAAAAATGATGCCCATTCCCATTTTATGTAGTGTTTTCCCTGTGTTTTCTTCTTGTAATGACATAATTTTGAGTCTTAAATTTAAAATGGTCTTTGTTCCACTTTGAGTTGATTTTTGCATATGATGAGAGATATGGGTCTAGTTTCAATCTTCTGCATGTGGAATCTTTCCCAGCACCATTTATTGAAGAAGCTATCCTTTCCCCATTGTATATTTTTGGCATCTTTGTTGAAAATCAGCTGGCTGTAAATGTGTGGGCTTATTTCAGGGCTCTGTGTTCTATTCCATGAGTCAATTAGTCTGTTCTCATGTCAGTACCATGCTGTTTTGGTTACTATAGCTTTATAGTATATTTTGAAGTGAGGAAGTGTGATGCCTCCAACTTTGTTCTTTTTGTTCAAGATTGCTTTAGCTATATGGGGTCTTTTATAGTTCTATACCGATTTTAAGATTGACTTTTCTGTTTCTGTGAGGAATGTCATTGGTGTGTTGATCGGGATTGCATTGAATGTGTGTATTGCTTTGGGTAATATGAACATTTTTATGATGTTAATTATTCCAACCCATGAACATGGGCTATTTTTCCACTTATTTGTGTCCTCTACATTTTTTTTCAACAATACTTTATAGTTTTCATTGTAGATGTCTTTCACCTCCTTGGTTAAATTTTCTCCTAGGTATTTCATTTTTTTGGTAGCTGTTGTGAATGGGATTACTTTCTCAATTTCTTCTTCAGCTATTTTGTCATTGGCATATAGGAGGAATATTGATTTTTGTATGTTAATTTTGTTTCCTGCCACTATACTGAATTCATTTATTAGTTCTAGTGATTTTTTGGTGGAGTCTTTAGGGTTTTTTATGTATACGATCATGTATTCTGCAAATAGGGATAGTTTGACTTCTTCCTTTCTGATTTGAATATCCTTTATTGCTTTCTCTTGCCTTATTGCACAGGCTAGCATTTCTAGTACTATACTGAGTAAGAGAGGGGAAAGTGGGCATCCTTGTTTTGTTCCAGATCTTAGAGGAAGACTCTCCGATTTTCATACACTCAGTATGATATTAGCTGTGGATTTGTTGTATATGGCCTTGATTGTGTTGAGGTACATTCCTTCTATACCTAATTTGTTGAGTGTTTTGATAATGAAGGGGTGTTGGATTTTATCAAATGCCTTTTCTGCATCTATTGAAATTATCATGTGTTTTTTTTTCTTTCATTCTGTTAATGTGATGTATCATGTTTATAAATTTGCATGTTGAACCATCCTTGCATCCCTGGGATGAATCCCACTTGATCATGGAGGATTATCTTTTTAATGTGTTGCTGGATTCTGTTTGCTAGACTTTTGTTGAGGATTTCACATCTGTGTCCATTAGGGATATTGATCTGTAGTTTTTCTTCATTGTGTCATTTTCCAGTTTTGATATGAGGATGACGCTGGCCTCATGGGATGAGTTTGGAAGCATTCTTTCCTTCTAGTTTTATGGAAGAGTTTGAGAAGAATTGGTATTAGTTCTTTAAATGTTTGGTAGAATTTGTCAGTAAAGCTATCTGGTCCTGGGGTTTTCTTTGTTGGAAGACTTTTTATTAATGCTTCAATCTCATTACTCATTATTGGTCTGTTTAGGTTTTCTAGTTCTTCGTGATTCAACTTTGGTAAGTTCTATGTGTCCAGGATTTTATTTCTTTCTTCTAGGTTTTCTAGTTTGTTTGCACATAATTGTGCATAGTAGTCTCTTATGATCCTTTGCATTTCTATGGTATCAGTTGTAATGTCTCCTTTTTCATTTCTGATTTTATTTATTTGAGTCTTCTCTTTTTTATTTTGTTAGTCTAGCTAAAGGTTTATTGAATTTGTTGATCTTTTTGAAAAACCAACTCTTTGTATCATCAATCTTTTGTGTTTGCTTTTTTAAAAAAATCTCTAATTCATTTATTTCTGCTCTGACCTTTGTTATTTCTCTCCTTCTACTGATTTTGGGTTTAGTTTGTTCTTGTTTTTTGAGCTCCTTGAGGTGTAATGTTAGGTTGTTTATCTGGAATCTTTCTTCTTTTGATGTAGGCATTTATTGCTATAAACTTCCCTCTTAGAACTGCTTTTGCTGTATCCCATATTTTATGTTTACATTTTTATTTGTCTCCAGGGATTTAGTTTCCTTCTCGATTTCTTCTTTGACCCATTCCTTGTTTAGGAGCATACTGTTTAATTTCCATGTATTCATATGGTTTCTAGTGTCCATTTTGTTGCTGATATCTAGTTTTGTTTCATTGTGGTCAGACAAGGTAGTTGATATGATTTTGATTTTTAAAAATTTGTTGAGACTTATTTTGTGTCCTAACATATGGTCCATTCTAGAGAATGTTCCATTTGCTGCTGAGAAGAATGTGTATTCTGCAGCTGTTAGTCGAAATGTTCTATAAATGTTCATTAGGTTGAGTCAGCCTATAATTGAGATTTATGCTGATATTCATGTTAATTTTCTGTCTGGATGATCTGTCCTCTGCTGAAAGTGGGGTATTAAGGACTGCAACTATTATGGTGATGGAGTCTATGTCTTCCATTAGGTCTAGTTTTATATCTAGTTTTTCAAGTTTTATTGTTTTATATAACTGGATGCTCTGGAGTTGAGTAAGTATATATTTAGAATTGTTATATCCTCTTGTTGAATTGATCCCTTTATGACCTTTCTTATCTTTTTTTTTACTTTCCTTGGCTTGAAGTCTATTTTATCTGATATAAGTATAGCTATTCATATTCTTTTTTGGTTTCCATTTGCATTAAATATCTTTTTCCATCCCTTCACTCTCAGCTGGTGTGTGTGTCTTTATTAACGAAGTGAGTTTCTTGTAGGCAGCATATTGTTGGTTCTTGTTTTATAATCCATTCAGCCACTCTGCGTCTTTTATTTGGGTCATTTAATCCTTTTACATTTAGGGTTAGTATTGATATATATGGACTTGTTACTGCCATTTTGCTATTTTTTTTCCTGGTTGTTTTGTAGATTTTTTTCCCCTTTTTTTCCAGTCTTACTGTCTTCCCTTGTGGTTGAGTGGTTTTCTCTAGCTTTACATTTTGATTTCTCACTATTTACTTTTAGTATATTTCATATAAGATTTTGTGTTATGGTAACCATGAGGCTTACAAAAAACATGTTATAGTTATAACAAATCATTGTAGACTAATAACAATGTAACTTTGATATCTAAGGAAAGAAAAAAACGAAGCCAACTCTACGCTTTGGTTTCATTCCCCCCATCTTTTCATATTTTGTCATTCAAAGTTACATCTTTTAATATTGCCTATCTCCTGTATGGTTGTCGTATATGTGTCTTGTTAGGTTTGTCCTTTAGTCTTTATGTATAGATATAAGTGGTTTATTCACCACCCTTACAAAATTGGAGTATGGTGAGGTTGTGTATTTACTTTATGATTGAGTTATGTACCTTCAGATGTGTTCTTGCCACTCTTTAGAATCATTTTGTTTCTCATTGAAGAGCTCCTGTTAGCATTTCTTGTAAGGAAGGTCTAGTGTTGAAGAATTCCCTTAACTTTTGCTTGTCTGGAAAAGACTTAATTTCTCATTCATATTGGAAGATTAGTTTTGCTCGATAAATAATTCTTGGCTGACAGTCTTTTTCCTTCAACACTGTGAATATATCATCCTATTGTCTTTTGGCCTATAGGGTTTCTACTAAGAAATCCCCTGAGAGATGTATTGGGGCTCCATTGAATGTTATGTGTTTCTTTTCTCTTGCTACTTTCAGTGTTCTCTCTCTGTCTTTGGTTTTTAATAATTTGATTATAATGTGTCTTAGGGTGCTCCTCTTTGGATTGAATTTGATTGGCAACCTCTGAGCTTCTTGTATCTAGATGCTGTCATCTTTCTCCACACTTGGGAAATTTCTAGTCATTATTCCGTTGAATATGCTTTCTAAGCCTCTTCCTTTTTTTTTCTCCTTTGGGTATGCAGAGGCTATTTTGCTTGAGGGAGTCCCATATTTGCTGTATTTCTGTTTCATTTTTTCTTATTCTTTTTCCTTTTTGCTCCTCTGATTGGGTAATATCGTGTGTTTTATCTTTGAGCTCACAGATTCTTTCCTCTTTTCTATTAAGTATGCTGCTGGAGCTGTCTACCGAGTTTTCCAATGCAGATAATATATTCTTTATTTCTAGAATTTCTATTTGTTTTTTTAATTGATTCTATTCCTTTGTCTAGTTTCTCATTCTGCTCCTGAATTTTTTCCAGATATCATTTAAATTTCTGTCTGTATTCTCTTGTGACTCCCTGAACATCCTTAAAAGGGTTATTCTGAATTCTCTGTGAGACATTTCATAGATCTGGTGTTCCTCTGCATCCATTGCTCATGCTTTCTTTGTTTCCTTTGGTGTTGACATATCTCTGTTCTTTCTCCATCTCTGTGTCTTTACGTTGATGCCTGGGCATTTGAGGAGACTGCTACCTCTTCTAGGTTAATATCAGAGCTTTTTCTCTGATCTGTGGTTTTGGGGTTGTTTTTTTTTGTTTTTTGTTTTTGCCTGTTTATTTTCTTTTTTTTTTTTTTCTTCACATTCTATGTGGACTGGAACTAATGTGCTGCCCTATGGCTAGTTCCTGAGTTGGGAGAACTTCCTGTGGGGACAAGAACTTGAGCTCTGTGAGTTTCCTGCTGATTGTGCCCTGTGCATTTATATTGTCCTGACCTATCTCCACTGAGACCAGCTGCCTTCGCTATACCCAATATTACCCTGGTGGGCCACCCTTCCTTCTGCACTCTAACTGCTTCCCATGTGACAGGCCATATATACATCCCTCACAATAACTCACTGGCCTTCAGGAGGCTTCTTTCTCCAGTTGGCTGTGGCCACTTGCTCCTTTGTGGGGCCACGGCAGTCCTGCCAGTGGTCTTTATGGCCTGTGGGCTGGTATGACGCACTCCAAAGCCCTCCTCTCCCCTGCAGACTCCAAGCAAGCAGGTGACATGAAAGGTGCTGCTGCAACTTATTCCAGCTTTGATCCATGTGTAGCAGCTACTCTTTGCCTCCATACTAGGCTGACTCAGAAGTTGCCAGTGTTCAGAATGATAGGCACCTTCCCTGCACCCTCTTTCTGTGGCCCCTTGTGCCTTCACGAACTCCACAGATCTCTCCTCCTCTTTCCCCAGCTCTAGCAGTCCCAGATTGGCAGTCTTCACTTTTTAATAGTTGTAAAGTGGTTATTTGTGGAGAGGAGAAATGCTGGGAACTGTTTACTCTACCATCTTGATGACCTCAGTCTCCTCTATTTCCTAGTTTTGACACTATACTGTGGTTATGGAATCTTGAGTTAATCATTCAGAGAAGCTGGGTGAAGGGTACTCTCTGTATTATTTTGGAATTATACATGGGAACTCTCTGTATTACTTTTGCAATTTCTTGTGAGTGTAAAATAAAATGTTAAAAAAATAAAAGCAACTAAGATGGTCTTCCTGCTTTCATAGTCCTTACAACACAAAATTGCTGACGTTTTGTAATGATGAATATGCTAATTATCCTGATTTGATCATCACATATCATACACAAATATTAATATTCAACTCTATGCCCCACAAACATGTATAATCAATTATGTTTCATTAAAAATTAATAAATAAATAAAGTCCAGGGAAGCAATGAAGAAGCCACAGAACTTCAGGCGAATGATAGACCTAATGATTTATATTTCTTTTGTCTCTCTCAGAATGCCTAGCAGAGTATTGAGCAGATATAAGTATTTGATAAATACTTATTAATTTATTGATGCTTTAACTCCTTCAGAAAATTAATAAACCATATATATCAATGGAGGGTAGCCAACTTATCCCAGTTTTCTCTGAACTCTTCCTGTTTTAAAGCAGAGAGTTCTGTGTCTGGGAGTTCCCCTCAGTCCCAGGCAAACCAGAACAGTTAATCTTCCTAGTTAGTAGTCTCACACACATACCAACAATATAAATGCTAATATTAAAAAAAAAAAAAAGTGTACCCTGGGTTTTTGTTGGAAAATGTAATAATACTCGCATATACACTATGTAATTCCTACCACCCAACTATATGAACTATTAATATTATGTTGCCTATCTGTTAACTAGTGAGACTGTTTTATAGCATTAGTAATCTCTTTTATGCAGACTTTTATCAACTTATAACGTGCATGCAGAATAATGGCACATTCTACAACTAGGGAATGTTCACAAATTAAACATACTCATGTAACCAGAACCCAGATCAGGCACCAGAACATAACTAACACCCAGAACTATACCCAGCCCCCACCTGATGCCCTTTGCAATCCCTAACTGGGCCCCACTTCTACCAAGTGTAACAATGTCCTGACCTCTGGTACCATAGATTAGCTTCGACTGGTCCTAACGCTGGCATGGTGAAATTGCAAATGCCTCACATTTTCTGTCAGTAGAAGCTCCTGCTGTCACAAAGGTGGTGTGCTGTACCTTTTGAGAGGTTTCCATTCTCACTTAGGGTGTTCAGGAGCTGCTATTGACCTCTTCTCTTTGCTGCTCACCTATGCCAGGTGAGTTAAGTAAAGCAGGGCTGGGTACTTCAGATTTTCTTTAATTTTATAACATATTTGTGACTCTGGCTTGTCATTACAAGATAAAAACAGTAGCTTTTATTTAGATGAAAGAGAGAGCTTTTTTGCATGGTGATCAAAAAGTCAGTATTGTATCTTTTGTCATTAATGAATTCCTTGGACAAGTGTATCTCAAAGTTTGTGAGCTTCAGACTCCCCTGAGAGTCTATTTAAAATGCAGCTTCTCATGGGGTTGGGTCACAAACTCCGCATTTCTTCCAAGCTCCTGCTGCTACTGAGGCTTTTGGTACAAGGACCGCATTTGAGGGACACTGATGTAGACATTTTCTCATAATCAGGGGCAGCACTGTGTGGCAATAACAAGAGAAACTATGGGACCAGATTGCCCAGATTCAAATCCTGGTTCCGCCATATACCTGTGGACTTTGAATAAGTTTCTAATCTTTCTCTGCCTCAATCTGCACATCTATCAAGTGGGAAAAATGATAGTAGGGTTTTGTGAGGGTTAGCTGATGTAATACACATAAAATGCTTTGCACAATGCCTGGCACATAATAAGCATTTAATAAATGTTGTCATCATCATTATTTAATGATTGGGCATTTGGTATTATTCCCTGTCAGTCGTTGACATTGAACTTGCAGCCCTGTGGCCTTCTAGGTAGGTGTGTATTTCCAAGAGAAGTGTTGAGGATAGTGGTGGTGTTTGCATTTGGGTGGGCATCATGACGGCATTGACAGTGGAGGGTATAGGTTATAGACTCTGAAATCAAGTAAACAGTGAGGGAGAGGGGTTGATTGGAATCCTTTAAATGGGGAAAGGGTACAGGTTGTCAACACCTGATTGGCACCTGATGAAATGACTATGGTGGTTGGGTCTAGGGTGAATTGTAGAAGGGGCAGTTTGTATGACTTTTTATTAATTCAGCTTCTCTTATAAAGTGAACTCAAAAGTTTAAAGTTTGAAACTTGGCCTGTTTGAAATCCATAACAATTTCTATCTAGTCATGATTAGCTAGCTAGTTTGTGGGGAAATAAGTCAAGGTGGAAAATAAATACCACAGCTCAAAATATTTTTGAAAGAAAATATGATTCTTGTATGAAACCACAGCCAAATGAAAGAAAATGACTGTCATTTTAGTTGCCAGAGCTGCTGGCATACCCACTTAGTTGTTTAAAAAGCCCCAGCTCCTACCCCCTACCAATTGTAATCTTGTTATTCTAGATAAAGATGATTTTATGGGATAGTAAATATTTTCTGTTCATTTTTGTTTTACAAAATGAACTTCTTAAAAAGCATTGGGAAAGTGCCAATAAACATGAAATTTTGAAAGAATTAACAAATAAATGTCTAAAATTGTTAAATAAGGTTTCTGTCCATTTTACTCGATTTGCTTATATTTTAGTTTCTGCCAAAGTACAGTATGACATTTTTTTAGCACTTACGGTAATTTGGCTTTCAAATCAGACACATTCAAAAACACTAGTAATTTTGCAAGCATAAAAGTTGACATCGATTATTTTCCAAATAAAGATTGTTCCAAAAAGAAAAAAAAGAAAATGATATCAATAATATTTTATGTGAATGCAATATATAATCATATAATATGCCAACATGATGGCACCCTCTTAGTTTATAGAAGCTTCTGGTTCCTTGCGGTGTCAGTCTCATTAGTGGGGATATTTTAGTAGAAGCACACTAAAGTATATAGTGCCAATTATTAAGGACGTTTTTCATGTTTTGCTCTTTAGTGCCTGTGCCCCGCTGAGAGCAAGAAAGTCTGTATGTGCCTCTTTTAGGCTTCATGTACAGGGAATTACTTTGGAAAGAATTTCCTCTTTGTACTGAGTTTGCATCTCTGGGTATCAAAAATACATGCGATTTAATTTGCCTCCTTAACTGAAATGTTTCTTTATTGTGTTCTCTCCCTCACTTTGTTTTTCTCCACAGAGATGACAGTATCTCCATGCTGCTGTGCCACTTTTGTAAAAGTGTCAGGTTCCTCACTATGGAATACTATGACATCATAAAACTTTATTCCTGTATTCATTTATGGAGTCATTTACTGATCCATTCAGTCAATAAATTGTAGGGTCTTTCATGTGTACAAAGGAGACCCACTAAGAATGCAGAATGTGGAGTTAACACATTCCCATGGGTTTAGGGGTCCTAAATGGCCTCAAGGTTGTGTTTTTTTTTGTTTGTTTGTTTGTTTTTTTCACTTTTTAAGACTGAAAAAATAGATATAGCTGTCTATTCTTTCCAATTAAAAATTAAAAGAGAACTAAAATCAGGCACAGATCCAGGTTTCCTGGAGCCAGAAACTTTTCCATGATGAGAAACCCTCTTTGGGAAGAATACAAAATCATGAATAGAAATTGCCAGAACTCCAATCAGAACCTCACAAGGAGCCTCACAGTTGGGGTCCTTAAACAGAAACCGCCATTCACCTCACACTGGAATAAAAACAGGCCATTTTACTCTGTGAACAAATGCGTGTTCATTCTTAACTTCTGTAAGAAAGAGATAGTGCGGATAGAACAATGAAGGATAGAAGCGACATGATTGAGTTAGATAAGCAGCCAGGCAATCTACTGAACGCAGCTGTCTTTTGTTTCCTGTTTCCCCACACTAGGACTTGTTTCTGGAGAGCTGTTAGACGAGGAAGGAGGGAAAGGGGCCCAGGCATGGAGCACTGTGCTTGTTCCATGCGGGATATAAAGAAGGGCCCTGCTATTCAGGAGCAAATTTAGGAAATGAGGCATGTACATAAATAGCGACAGCCCAAGATATGATGCATTTCCTTTTGAGGAGATATGGTGTTAAAGAAACTCAGAAGATGTAAGATTATTGCCGGTGGAGGAAATACGAGCTTTCCTGGAAAAGGTAAAATTTCAGTGTGACTTTGATTGATGTGTGACATTTGAAGGTTTGGGGATCCAGTGTAATGGGATTTCAAGTAGAGGACTTGATGCAAACCGTGAGGAGGGATGGGCATCAGGACTGCTTTCTATGACAGAGATGCAGGGACAGAGAGTGGAAGCTGGAAAGGAGGCTCCACCATGGAGAGGAGCAGGGCTAGGTGGACTTTTCCTTTTTATTAAGTGGGTAATGGGGAGCCCATGGAGAATTTTGAGTCAGGAGTGATGGACCGCTGAGGATTCATGGACAGTGTTAGATGAGCTGGAGATCTGTTTAGCTCAATCTCTCACTTTACAGATGAATAAACTTGGGCCCAGAAGAGGTTGGAGAGTCAACCTATGTCTCCAGATGGGACACCAAGATGTCATGTCAGGATCCATCTCCAGCCTCATAACCTACTTCACAATAACCTTGTCCCTTCCTGTGTCAAGAGATGGGAAGGGGTTAGGTAAAAACTGTTTGGTGGTTAGTTAAAATATTAGATGTTTATTTGACCATAAATATCTATTTTCAAGTCCTTTTTTTATATATAAAGCAGCACTGTCCAATAGAAATGTGTGAGGCACATAATAAATGTAAACTTTTCTGAAAGCTACATTTTAAAAGTTTCAAAGAAGTTAAATTAATTTTAATAACATACTTTATTTAAACCAGTAGATCTAAAGCATTATTTTAACATGTAATTGTAGGGGAAGAAAAACCCCTTTTCCTTTTACCCTTTGATGGAGTTTGGATGTGTTGTCCCCTCCAAAACTCATGTGATCTGCCTGCCACTTTCCGCCATGAGTAGAAGCAGCCTGAGGTCCATGCCAGATGCAGCTGTCCCAGAATCGAAAGCCAAATAGACCTCTCTTCTTTATAAATTACCCAGTCTCAGGTATTCTGTTATAGCAACACAAAACGGACTGAAACACCCTTCTAAGTTCTTGACTAGGGCCCTTATAACAAAAGACACATTAATAAGAAAAAACACACAGATTAATTTAATATAACTTTTCTGTGACATGGGAGCCCTCATGAGGAAATGAAGAACCAAAGAAGTTAGAGTTGGACCCTTAGACAGTGAATTGGGCAGAGTAGTAAATTATAAAAACGTCATAAGACAAAGGCGCTTGGACTAGGGCAGTTCATGGTGGAGAAGTAATTAGGAAGATAAGGGTTAGTTTAACAAGGTTTGTTTGCCTGTATTTTTCTCAGCCTTGACTTCCAGTCTCTGGTGATCAGAATGTTACTTTTCTTTGGTACAGGAAGAACATCTCTCATATGGGCGTTTTATCTCCTGTTTTTAGGAAGAAAAAGAGGTGGTCAGGGTGGCATTCTTGAACTTGCTGTTTTTTTTTAAGTGCCATTAGCTCAAAATAATTCTTAGGCTAAAGTGGCACATTTTACGGTAGCATATTCTGTCACCCTGCACGATCGATATAAGAAGGATCATTAAGATGTTTTACATTTTTTAACAAAGTCTTCATAATTTTGTACTTATGGCATATCTCTGTTCGGACTGGCCACATTTTAAGAGCTCCACAGCCATATGGGGCTGGTGGCTACCGTAATGGACAGAGCAAGTATAAAGCGTTAGATTTAGGTTTAGAAGAGGGAGATTTCAGAATTTCTAGTATGGCATTTCATATTCTAATTGGTCTCACCTGTGTCTGATCTAGCTAGTATTAGGAATTGCAAGAAATAACCCAATAAATATTCCCAAAGTCAGACCTCTGCATAAAACATGGAATTTCACTTTTTATTCTCTAATTAGAAATCTGTGTGAGGGCTTAGCATAGATCTCAAGTTCACAGCCATTCTTTTTCCTTGGCTCACTCATCTCAAGACTGTCCATTCTTCCAGGAATGTGGTAATAAAATTGTTCTTAATAAAATTTTACATTTTATTAATTTTCTTAATAAATTTTTTTTCCATCTAAAATTCAAGGTTCAACATCAACAAAAATGTCTCAAGAAGTCTCAGTCGTGTTCTTTGACAGGAAAGGCCAGGTAATAATTTTTTCTAGCCCCTATTTGATTTTTACCCATTTCAGCTGCCTCTTTTGGTCACAGATGCTCCCAGCCACCTGTTCTCTTAATATACTTTTTCCCAACTGGCTTCTCCATTTGTTTTGATATTGGGCAAAGCAGATTCCAGTCATCCATGTTCTGCTCCCTCATTTATTAAGCTCATTCATTCTGCAGAGCTATGTCCTCATCCAGCTAGCAAAACAGAGTCACAAGTCTCTTTTCCAGATCTCACTGAAATACCTCAGGACATCTTGTCAGTGGGTTCAGCCTGCACATCAACCCCTGAAGGGAAAGTAGGGATGAAGGAAGATGCTAGACTCATTGGAGCTGAGGCAGGAGGGAAGGCCAGGGTATGAGAGAGCTTCAAGATATCTTGGTTTTTATATTACTCAGAAGATTTGATGTAGCAAACACTTTCAGGCCCTGCACAAAAATCCATGTTACTCACTGTCCCTGGACATGCTGAAGACCCCTCTGGCAAGCACCCGGGACTCAGAGAACACAGCTATCTCATGGGGCTGGCCAGAAGTGGGGAGGAGGTGGCGTCCCTGGGAGCAGCCCTCAGCTAATGACAGGGAATTGGCGAGTGAACAGCCCAACTCCTTCACCCCTCAGGTGGAAGGCTCCCAGAGTGTCTCAGATGTCACATGCTTATTAACACTTCTTTTATTGCCCTCCCTCCCCTGTCTCAGCCCCCCACTCCCCCATCAGAGCTCCCTGTTTCATCTCCCAGACAAGCAGTTCTCACTCACATCTTTGCCTCAGGCTCTGCTTCTGGGAAATCGGCCTGAGATGTCTGCCCTCCCCAGCACTGCTTACAAAGGCAGCTATTGGAATGGTGATGACGCGGTCTTGGGTTCTGAGTGCCCAAGGTAACATCCAGAGCTGAGGGGCTTTTCTCTCTTAATTCCTCCTCTCCCCAGCAGTACCCAGGCAAGGGCAGCGTTCTGGGTGGACGCAGCCCTCTCCCCCGCCATCCTTGTGCAGCCTGCCCTCTGCCACCTCCGTCACCTGGGCCCACCCATGCAGCGCAGGGAAGCCCTTGCTACCTGCCCACCACCAACCTGGGCACTCTCTGCCTTCCTTTCAGGTAGTTCAGGAATTTTTAGGCTTTCAAAGAGGTGACCTTGGTGTCTGTTTCTTAGAGACCACCTGGTATTGGGCTCTTGTTAGCCACACCTTTCAGCCCAGTGGAGGCAGGTTCCCCCAGACTGAGACAGAGACACCTGGCCTTGCATCTTGTCTGACATTCAGGTTGTGTTCTGTATCTCAACCCTCTTCTCTTCCATGTGAGCCCAGGCCAGCCCAGGCCTGGTCCAACATGTCAGATTTCACTGTTCCACATCTCAACTCCCTGAGGAGTCAAACTTCCCCATTACCCCTTTGCTCCAAAAGGTTCCCAGGTACAGAACTGGTGAGCTTCTGTGTGCAGGCTTGTAGAGTCCACCAGCTACCCAAAGCACAGACTCTGGGCAGAACCAGACTGCCTGGGCTTGAATCCCAGCTCTGTCTCTTACTAGCAGATCACCCAGGACCTCTCTGTGCTTCAGTTTCTTTGTTTATGAAATGGGGATAATAATATGACTTCCCTCCCAGGGCTGCTGGGAATGTTAAATGAGTTTATAAATGTAAAATGTGCAGTGCACTGGCATACTCTTTGCTTATTATTTATCGTGCACGTGCACATACACACAAATTCACCCTTGAATCTCAAGACACACGAGCACACAACCTGGTAGAAAAAATAGCCTTAATTGGTTAGGTTTCTATTCTAAGCTTTTGCTCCTAGTGCTGCATACTTAGTAAGGCCGCTTAAACAGAATAAATAAATAAAGCCACGTTTATGAGAGAAAAGCAAAGCCATCCAAGGGGACGCATCTCTAATGTAAATGTTCCTCAGAGGTGGTTCCTGTGTGGAGATCCAGGTTACCTATTAGTGGGAGTGTTCAGACAAGGGGGATTTGGGGTTTGGGTTCCTTGGCTTTGAACCCCCATGTAGAACCTGAAAGAACCCCGATGCCGTTCCAGAGCAGCGCAGGCCTCCTTCCTGGTAAGCGTTTGCAGCCACTGTTGAATGAAGAGCCATAGTTCACAGAAATACTCGACTGACTTCCCTGAAACCATGTGGTTGGAGTGAAGATGGTTACTCTGCCGACACACCTTGAAGCCCCTATTATCTGAGGGGAAGCAGTGCCACCAGGCCACGGGGAGGGGACAGCTTCCCATCTGGGGATCTACCCTCCCCTGGGTCTTCCCTTCTCAGGTCCCGGCTTTCCCGTTTACCACCCATGGCTTCTGACAAGCCACGGATTTCTCTCTGTCTCAGCCTGGCCACCTGCAGAATGGAGATGCTGATAGCAAACCCAGGGGTGCCAACACCCTTGTCACCTCAGTCACTGTCACTGCTGTACCTTCCTCCTTGCTGGCCACTGAGTCTCTGATGATGAATCCAGTTGCCTCCCTGTCGCATATCCTCTCCAGAGTCACCCAAGGCCCTGATACTGGTCCCTGAGTGTCCTCCCTCAGCTTGCACTGATATTTTCTATTTTCCTACCCTTCTTTCTTCCATTACTTGGGAAAAAAAGAAGCAGCAGCCCCAAGCATTACTGGGGAGAAGTAAATAAAACAAAGCGAAACAAGGAAGCAGCAGCCCTCTCCCTGGCTTTCCATCCTGAGTGCTGGTCACCCATTCGGGCGGCAGGGAGATCTGGCAGGTGGGAGGCCGGCTCCACGTGCTCAGTAGGACATGCCACACTGAGTTAGGGGAATGCAACCTTCTTTCTTCTGGAATTTCTTTTCCCAAACCAAGGAACTGTACAAAAGAATAGAGAATCTGCCGTAATCGTCAAAAGTTATATTTAAAAGCTAATAATTCCAAGCCAGTTTAATCTTTATTTAAAAGAAAACAATGTCTCTTCCAGCCCAGCAACCTTTTGTTAGTTTCAATATTAATAATGAGATTTACTCCATGAAAGACACTGCACTTTGCAGACATTATCTTAATTATCGTTGCAATCTGGTGAAGTAGATATGATTTTATTTCAGCCAGTTCTTTGAGAATTTCGGTTCAAAGGTGTTAAGCAACATCCCTAAGGACAGAGCGTGTTAGTGGTAGAACTAAGATTTTAATTAGTGAGATTCTAAGGCCCATGATCTTGACCTGAGTTTTTCTCTATCCCTGCCTTGAATGTATCTACAAATTCTGTAGTTTGCTTATATGGATGTTACCTAAAAAGCACGTATTAATGGACTATTGCTCATAAATTAAGAGGCCTGATGGATCTGCTCTACACTATTCTTTAATTGTTATTTTAAATGTTTTTAAAACAAATGAATTCAGATGTTGCAATTTGGAATTTATTCCCTGGGCTAAGTGTATCTTTACCTGATGTTTCTCCCATTTGGAAGCCCCTCACTCTTTCCTTGACCGACAGACCCTCCATGCTGCCTGCCAGAGGGCTCACACAGGAAGTCCCAGACCTCAGGATCCTGGAGGCCCAGGCCCAGGGGAAGGCTTGGGGCAGGTAACCAGCTCCAGCTTCTCCAGCAGGCACCCATTTGCCTCATAGTACTTAAGCATGGCACTTGTGTGACCAACTGGTCAAGCCAAGGGCGAGACTCTGGAGGTGGCTATCACAGGAGTGCACTCCTGCCCCCACAGATGATTCTACTTTCCTTTGGTTTTACAAATGGCATGTAGTTGTAAAATATAATATTTTATTGTTTTTATGGATGAAGGTGTGCACGAAGGGAAAAGTGCCTTGGGCCCACAGAGGGTATGACTTGGTACGTGGCAGCTCAAACCAAAGGCTGAAGCAAAAACTAGCTTCAGACAAGCCCAGTTTTATCATTTTGGATGTTTATAGGCACTCGAAGTATTCTGGGGCTGGGCTTGGAGAAGTTCAAGAACATACCCATGCAGTGATTGGATAACAGTATTGAGTTGCCATTTGCAAAACCACAGGAAATTAGCATCATCGGTGGGGGCAGGGGTGCATTCATGTGAGAGTGACCTCCAGGGTCTATGTCAGCTCACCCTTGGCTTGACTAGTTGGCTACACAAGCACCATGCTTACGTACTATGAGGTAAATGGATGTCTAACATTAGGACAAGTCTGCAATGAAGAGGCCCAGAAACTCCCAAGCAGGTCAGTGTATCTGTGCTGTTCAATTCATAGCCATTAGCCACAGGTGGCTACTGAATTTAAATTTAACTTAACTAAAATTCCATACAATTAAAAATTCAGTCTCTCAGCTATACTAGCCACATTTCAAATGCTCAATAGCCATCACGCAGAAAGTTCTATTGGACAGCACTGGTCTATACCATATTAAAAGCTTATTTAGGATTACTGGCTTTGCAGTTTCCCAAGAGCAAGATCTTGAGTTACATACCCCTCGGAGAAGAATCCTTAGGCTTCCAAATCTTGTTTCTGGTGGTGTCGACGCTGCCCTTCCAAAGCTCCATCTGGTGCTGGGAGGACTGAGTGTTTAGGGAGAAGGCCGCGTGGAGAACCGAGTGGGCAGGCCTGCTTTAAGGAAAGGATAGGAACGATTTGCAGTTTAGCTCCCTTGTTATTCTGAGTGAGTGTTTTTCAAGTCCTTGAGATCACTTTGTTCTTGTGGACAAATTAAGCATGTCTTCAGAAATCTTGCTTGTGCCATTAAACTGATAAGCACACTCTTCACAGCGCAGAGAGAAATTTTAGCTTAGACAAGGTCAGCCAGTGACACATGCTACCTTGGTGGGCTCTTAATTAATGAAGCTTTAGTATAAATATCACTTTGTCGAATAAACATTTTGATTTAGTTGTGTTTTCAGATTTTGAATTGCCAAAGTAACTAATTAAAATATGAGATATTGGATTTCTCTGTAACTATGTGAACTATTTTCTTTTTTTTTTTCTTTGTTAATATTGATTTTCCCACTAATTTACCAGACTGGCATGAAAAAACGATGAATGACACCATAGGCAGGCTGAAAAGCTCACGTATAGCATTTGTGTGTCCTTAGGACTTTTTTCTTGATATTTCCTTAACATAAATTTAAGAAATTCTGAAAAAAATCTCTGTTCAAACAGAAACAAATTATTAGTGATCATTATTGCATAGATACCTCAGGAACTATCTCTTGAAGTTCCTGATATCACCACAGATTTTCCCGATCTGTGTTCTGAGCTGCACCTCCTAGGGTTCCAAGAGCTATAATCAGTGTTCAGAGAAAAAAAAAAATCCCTTGCAAAAGTAGTGTGGTAAACACTGCACATGAATCTAATAAATGTCTCGATAAATACTTTAGTACTTAAATCTGTGGAAGTTGGTCTTATTCAATCCTTCTCACATTTAGTCTGGTTTCAGATCGCCCCTCTTTAAAACTTTTTGTTTATTTATTGCAGAGAGCAGCTATTATCAATGCAACAGTGTGTTAGTGTTATTTCTTGAAACTTGAGGGAAATACACAATACGGGCCTCAGTGGAAACTATGAACTCCTCTCCCATTTACTAGCTCTCTCTGAAGCAGGTGCCCCCACTTTGGAATCTGTTTTATACAAACCATTCCTCTGCTACTACCCGGGATGACAGACAGATTGCCTTACTGCCCCGCCCTCCTACCCCTCCCCGCCAGCTTCTCCTCAAGCTCCCAATGTTCCCTGAGTAGTAAGTAGCTGATTCAGCTGCTCCTTGTGACAAGAGGAATTCCTTTTGTGACTTGACCAGAGCAGGGCAGAACTGTGTTTGCTGCAGTGATGAGCCAGGTTGCAGACAAGCACGTGCTTGCCCAGAGTGCTGCAGGCAGGCTAAGGAAGGCGGCAGTACACACACTCTGTTACCTACACGGGAAGCTACCAGGGCAGAGCCTAAACTTACAGCAGGATGATCCTGCCAGTCGATTCACGTTCACCTCACAGTCCATCTACGCGCCTCAGTATCTCCAACATGCGTGATAGTCAAAACACATCTCCCATCTTCCCCTAACCACAGCAACCCCCTTACACTTGCATGTGAAGATGTATTTCTGCATTTGCATGCAAGATGTTGCATGCATCTGTCTGTTAACATTTTATCTTGCGGATTTCAGCCTGTCCTTCCCAGCTGTCAGAATCCGTAAAGGCAGCTTAGGGAAGGACCTCTCTAGACAGCCTGTTTTCTAATTTTGGCTCTGCTGCTCATGATATTCATGAACTTGGCAAATTTTAAATTTCTCTATGCCTCAGTTTTCTTGTCTATGACATGGGGAAAATAAGATGACCTGTATCATAGGGTTGCTGGGAGGACTGCATGAGTTAGTTTATGTAAAGCATTGAGAAGCATGCTTGAAGAAGAAGAGATCACTATGGGCACCCACTATTACAACTTCAAGCTTGACCTTTCATGACCATATCGTTCAACTCCTCCAGCTTTGCACCCTCTGTAAATTTGATAAGATTTCTATCTACATCCCCATCCATGTCATTAATAGAAATATCAAGTGGGGAGAACCATCTGGCATGCTGCTTGGGTGGCCTTGTCAGGTGATGGGGACCTAGTCAGTGTACACCACCTTTCAAGCATGGCCATTCATTCAGTTGGAAATCATCTCACCACACTTCTTCAAAAACACTTGGCTCCATCTTGTTCCCCAGGAGGATTTTTTTCAAATGTAATATTTGCTAGCAAAGACCAACATCAACTCTACAAGTTTCAGATCAATGGTTCTTATGGTGGGGCAGTGTTGGGTATCAGAATCATCTGGGGAGATCTTGGGACCATTATTTGATTTTATCATTCTCTGTTTTGAGATGTAGTTTAAGAGATTAAGAGGCAGAAAGAATGAGATGAGCAAAACACAGAAATGTGCATGAGATGTTGGGGAAACTCAGGCAGGTCAGTTGATGTGCAGCTTGGATATCTGATGCAGGCAGGCATAGCAGAGAAGGGTGGGCACTTTGGAGAGTACCGTAGGAGCTCAGCCTCCATGTCCAGGCCAGGTCTGGAGGATAGGCTGAGTAGTGCTTTAGGCTGTTGGTGACCCAAATCTTTTAAGCAAGGAATCCTCTAATCAAACTCTAGAGAAGGATTATAGAAAAGCATTTGAATACCCACTTGCTTTTTATTTCTCTTCTCTGGAGCATTTTTCTCTGATATGCTTCTTAAAGGAGTCTGGCATTCAGCAGCCAAAATGCCAGGTGTATCTGAGGACTAAATGTACATGGGTTGCAAATAACAAATAACAGTTGTCATGCAAACCATCACAGGTATGCACATGTAGGTCAATTCTGTGGACAAGCAAGTGTGACACAGGAGATTTACAGGTTTGGCCTTTATACTCAACAGTGGTGTAAATAGAAGAGCTCATATGACATTTCCCTGTGAGTGAAGCGTGTTGTGACTCTCTACTTCTGCTAACTGACTGCCAGCAGAGGACAATAGCCCTACTTCTTCATTGACAGTTCTTTTCCTTTCTTTAAATGAGCGAAATAGATTTTGTACACATGTGAGTACCTACTAAAGAAGACAAAGTAGCCAAAGGTGCAACTTTAATGTATTATAAAGGGCACAACACACACACAGCACAAAACACCTGTATTCAGACATCCAACTATTCCTGATAGATGTATCTTGGGGTTATTATTTGCATTCTAGAAGGATTCTGGCTTTTGTGAGAAAATCTTGCTATCATTTTCCTCTTAATTATGGACCCTCCCAGTATATACGAAAATACTCATTATAAATGCAGCCTGATTTTCTCACCTATGATATGAACAGGGCACCTGATATGATATGAATGGTTTTGGCCAATACACAATCTGCTCCAAAAATGAGGCACTGATTTATACAATCTGAAAGATCCCTTTGAACTCTATTATTTCTACAATGCTTTAATGAGATTTATGAAGCACACACTTATGCATTTGAGTTAAGTTTCATGTGCTATACTGCCATTTTGTGATTGGCAGAACATTGCGATATACGCAAGAACTCCTCTGCTTTTTTGTGTGTGTGTGCCTTATGAGAGATTTCTTATTATTACAGCTTTGAAAAAATTGGTCATAGATAGAGTGGAGAATTATATCTTGTGATAGACCTTGGGGAATTAATTTGTCACTGTGTAGACACTGTCTGGAATGGGTTGAACAGAAAGCTAAAGAATGTGGGGGTTTAAGAAAGTCAAGCACATGACATTTTGGTGTCCCCTAAAGAATGAAAAAAATTGGTCCATTGGTTTTTTTCATTACAGTAAATATAGAAATGAAAGTGATAGGGCTTTTGGTACATTGTACATCTGGAGTATACCTGGTCTTCAGAAACCTTGAACCTGCATGGTGAACAGCCTCTCTGGAGCCATCAGTTCTGACTTGACCTAAGTCAGGAACAATTGGGAGAATGGGTCAGTTCCACATGGTATCTCTGTTGATTCATAGCTGAGGCAGGATGTGAGAGAAGGTCCATCCATTCATTTGTCCGTTCCACACTGATCATTTACTGAAAGTCTGGTGTGTTCTCCGCATACCTAGTCTGGTGCTAGGAGTGCAGTGGTGGAGAAGGCAAGCCCAAATGTTCACCCTCAAGGAGATGACTGTGTTGGGGATGGAGAGGTTGTGAGAAGACAAGTAAATAGGCAATTGTAAAGTTAAAGAAAGAACAGTATGATGTGGGAACCTTTCACAGGGACAGCCAACCAGGTCCTGGTGAGTCAGGAAGGCTTTCTTCCTAGTGGGATTGGTGACAAAGGTTAGTCCCAAAGCCCAAGGAGAGGTTGTGCTCATTGGAGGTGGGATGGGAGATGGGGGTAGAGTCAGCCTTCTGGGTGAAGAGAAGAGTTGCCAGCAGATGCAAAGAATTGGAGACAAAGGTGTGCATGGATGTTTGGGAGCCTCGTGTGACACAGAGATTGACAGGAGCAGGAGTCATGGATGAAAGCCATCAAGGGCCAATCATGCAGTCAAGAAGTTTAGGTATTACCTGGATAGCAGTGAGGAGCCATGAGGGATGTGGGGGCTTTAAGACAGAAAGTACCATTATTAGATTTGGAAGCAATGCTTGGAAGCAGCAGACCAAATGTGTAGTTCATTGAGTTGTTGCAGTTATCTAGGACAGGTGTATCAATGATCTAAGTTTTGTTGGAGATAAGGAGATCAGAAAGGTAGATCCAAGAACTTCCAAGGACATAGATTTCGATGAAAAGCTAAAGATAATATTTTCCTGATAAATAATGATTAGTATGCATCATTTAGGATAGTTTGGCTGCTAGTGAAGAGTACCCTATGAGTAGTGGCTAAATGTTAAAGGCTTTATTATCTCAAATATTGAGAAATTTGAACATTGGTAGTGTCATTGCTCAGCAATGTCAGGCTCTGGTTTCTCCACAGTCTGACTTTCATCTCAGGAACACAAGATGGCTGCCACCCATCCCAAGAGCACACCTTCCCATGACAACATCCAAAGTCAGACAGAAGGAGTAGCTTTTTCCTCAGTCATCTCTCTTTTCAGAGTTTAATCTTCCCCTCATGTCCCTTAACACTTCTTCTAGCATCTCCTTGGCCATCATGAAGTCACATTCATGTTAGAAAGGGTGGTGTTATTGGTGACTCTCCACGAGAGAAGTGGAAGTGGCTTAAAATGGAGGTGCTACTGAAAACCAAGTGAGGTATCTATTCCTCTCTAAAGCAGCAAGTATCTCCACCCAAATTGTCTTTTATTATGACACTAGTGCTTGGTCATTATGGCTGGGGTTTTGGTGTGTCTATCTTAGGTGACTGTGATACTATAGAGATGTACAGTTTAAGTTCCCTGGTACCCAAAGAAAGAAATGAGAAAACTCCACTGCCATGGAAAAATTATACTTCCTGCTTTCCAAATTCATCTTATCATTTCAATTGTGTGCAGAATTTCCCTGCCTTGTTTCTTTGTAACTTTTCTCTGCCAAGAAGTGGCATCTCCAGTTTATTCCGGACCAGTCTTCTCTCGATGATGAATGAGATATAATCCTAGGCAGGTATTATACTTTATTATATTACTTGGAAAAGTATTAGTCTCTAACAGGATTGAATAAGAAACACTATTTGTGCCCCCCTTTTAAAAGAGTGTTTTGAGGGCCGGCCCGGTGGCGCACTGGATAGTGCGCTGCTTGGGAAGCGCGGCGGCGCTCCCGCCGAGGGTTCGGATCCCACATACAGACCGGTTCCCGCTCACTGGCTGAGCAAGGCGCGGGAGCAACGCCGAGGGTTGCAATCCCGTTGCCGGTCCCCGGTCCGGTACGGGGGCGACACTGAGGGTTGCGATCCGTTGCCAGACATGGAAAAAGACAAAAGACAAAAAAAAAAAAAAAAAGAGCGTTTTGATCATTTGTCCTATTACTTATTAGATAACTTTAGTCACAGATATTGGCTGAGTCTTGGGGAAGGCATGGACACGTGTATGGACGTTGACCAATACAGCACACAGTTCCGACTTTGAGAAAAGTGTCTCTCTGGCTATATATCAAATGGAGCTAATGGTGAGTCCTGCCCTGAAGGTGTGTTGGGAGAGGGGCTGACTCTGCACAGTGCTAAGAAGAGATAAAAAAATGATGCATATTTTTCTATTGTTATCTATTTATTTCCCTAGTTTTCTGAGTAAATAAATTGGGAGGGACAGAATCAGTAGTTTGTACATCATTGTTTTCTTCCTTTTTTTCTGGATCTTTCTTCCCTTTCTATGCCTCAGTCATGGGGCTTCAATTGCTTGAATTTGTCTTACCTTCTCCTCCCCTCACTTCTACTTTACACTGGTTTTTAAATGCCACCCTCACTCGAAGCCTCTGAAATATGTTAGTGTCGTTATTTTCCCTCTGGTTTCTGGCTTTTTTCCATTCTCCTTGAATTTCTTCTCCTATACATCATTGGAATTGAATCTTTTAATGTACATTGTATTCTCATCTCTAGACCTGTGTTGTGCAGTTCAGTAGTCACCAACCCACATATTGCTGTTGAAATGAATTTTTTTTTTTTTTTTTGTCTTTTTTCGTGTCCGGCAATGGATCGCAACCCTCAGTGTCGCGCCCGTACCGAACCGGGACCGGCAACGGGATCGCAACCCTCGGTGTTGCGCCCACACCTCGCTCAGCCAGTGAGCGGGAACCGGTCTGTATGTGGGATCCGAACCCTCGGCGGGAGCGCCGCCGCACTCCCAAGTGGCGCACTGTAGCAGTGCGCCACCGGGCCGGCCCAAAATGAAATTTAATTAACAACACTAAATGAGATTTAAAATCCAGTTCCTCTGCTTCACCAGCCACATCTCGACGCTCAAGACCCACGTATTGCTAGTTGCCACTATACTGGGCAATGCACATACAATATTTCCCCCTCATTGAAATTTCTACTGGAAAGTGCTACTCTAGAGTCTTGTAGTGTTGCTTTTTTTATTCTTTTGGGAGGTTGGGGGTGTGCAGGGTACAAGGCAGTGAGGGGGTCTGTGTCTCTTTAGATGAGGACCTGAAGAGGTGAGGGGCTGTTTCTGACCTGCTGCACCAGCCACATCTCGATGCTCAAGACCCACGTGCTGCTAGTGGCCAAAATACTGGGCAATGTACATACAATATTTCCTCCTGGAGGCAAGCTATGTGATAAGCCAAATTATAATCAGACTTCCAGTTTATAAAAGTATAATGAGAACTTTCATGTCAACTGGAGGCTCACGTCAACTTGACCTGCTCACTGTTTCCTTGCAGAGAATCTACAGAAGGCACTAAATTATCGAAAGGTTGCTTGGTAAGACTGGAATCAGAATAAGGGGTGTTAGCAATATCAATTGACTGTTTAATTGCATCATCGGGTATCCCCTTCTCAGGAGAGTTACATTACAGAACTTTCTACCTTGCACTATGATATATTTGTTTCCCTCACTATATTATGAGCTTTCCCAGTAAATAACTTGGTAGGTGTACCACTTTGAGCAAATTTCTTATCTACCTCAGTTTGCTTATCTGTAAAATGGGAATAATAATAGTACCAACTGCAAACTGTTGTTGTGGGGATTAGTGTGTACTAAGTCCTTAGAACATTGCCAGGGACTTAGTAGATAACAAATACGTATTGTCTATTATTATTGGTGGTGGTGTTGACCTCTTAGGGCAGTGTTCCCTATTATTATTATTTCTTTATCTCTAAAATGCCAACAGCAAATTCAGTGCCCAACCGATAAAATGATGGCAGAATAAATGTTTTGTATTTGTGTAGTAAAAATATTTGTATTGTAAAGTGTTTGTGTGTTCCTTATGTGACTTAGATTTAGTACAATGATATAAGGTAATTGTTTTCATCTCCAGTTTGTAGTTGAGCAAACAGGTGTGAATTCATTAGCTGGCCTGCTCATGGTCACATAAAAAACAAATTGAGGGCTGGTCGGTCAGCTCAGTTGATTAGAACACAGCCTTGTAATACCAAAGTCATGGGTTCAGATCCCGATATCAACCAGCCACCAAAAAAACCCCCAGAAAACAAAATTTGAGGTTTGATACTTGAACCAGGGTCCTCTTAATACCTGATTAAGTGTTTTTCAAACTCATGGCAATTTATTTTTGTTGTTGTTGTTGTTTTTTGGCAGCTGGCCAGTGTGAGGATCTGAACCCTTGACCTTCATATTGTAACACTGCACTCTAACCAACTGACAGCCCTTCAGTATGCCAATTTAAATTACAAGTTTTTTGTATATATTATTACATACAAAACATACTTCACAGGTTGAGAAGTATACATTATGGAAAATATTGAATGATCTGTCATTTTGGTGTATTGTAGTGTAATTAAGAAAACTGAGCCAAATGCACATATACACATCCTAATACCCTTCCATGGAATATATAATGTGGATATTTAAAATGGGAGTTTGATAGGAACTGTGACTGCATTTTTTTCCTGCCTATCACCTAGCAGGTTGTTAATGCTTAGTGACTATGGTCTGTCGTTATGAAAATTTCAATTATATTTTTGGCTGATTCAAGTACGTACTTTCACAGCTTTGCAGCTAGAAGGTTAAGCAAGCAGCTTACAATAATAAGAATATAGGAGTATGCAGAAATAGATCTGGCAAGTAGGTTTACTTCAGGGGAGTCCATTTTCAGTGTTGCAATTGATATTCAACACAAATTATTGCCTGGGAAAATGGAACAATTTGAAATCCAGCTTGTCTTGGACAGCAGAGAATAAATATGCAAATTGCCCTGTTCTTTGAAATAACAAGAAGAAATCATACCTTAATTCACTGGTGGCGTCATTGTCCATTTAAATACTCTGGATTCTTTCTATGTTTAATTTATTCTTAGCCTTTCTTTTTTTTTTTTTTTTTTTTTTTTTTTTTTTTTTTTTTTTTTTTTTCCTTTTTGTCTTTTTTCGTGACTGGCAACGGATCGCAACCCTCAGTGTCGCGCCCGTACCGGACCGGGACCGGCAACGGGATCATAACCCTCGGTGTTGCGCCCGCACCTCGCTCAGCCAGTGAGCAGCCGGTCTGTATGTGGGATCCGAACCCTCTGCAGGAGCGCCACCGCGCATCCCAAGTGGCGCACTGTAGCAGTAAGCCACCAGGCTGGCCCTATTCTTAGCCTTTCTTTAAATTATTCTTGTTATAGTAGGTGGCCACTGTTGTACAACAAGAAAGACTAATAATACATTAAGATTGACTTCCTCGTACTGCATAAACCAAAGCTGTTGGCTTTAGAATTAATAGTAGGTAATTTTTCTTGAATTCAGTAGAAGCCAACTGTTGTTCTTTTAAAGTATTTTCACTTTTAAAATTCATGTGGCAATGCTTTACGTTTTTTGGAACTTTTTTTTTTTTTTGTCTTTTTTCCATGTCCGGCAATGGATCGCAACCCTCAGTGTCGCCCCCGTACCGGACCAGGACCGGCAATGGGATTGCAACCCTCGGTGTTGCTCCCGCGCCTCGCTCAGCCAGTGAGCGGGAACCGGTCTGTATGTGGGATCCGAACCCTCGGCGGGAGCGCCGCCGCGCTTCCCAAGTGGCGCACTATAGCAGTGCGCCACCGGGCCGGACCCTGGAACATTTTAATAATTGGGCTATGAGTTAAATATTTTTTTTTTACTTTTCCATCTTTTAGTTACATGTTATTGAATCATATATGACAAATCATAGGGATAATTTTGCAAACTTAGTTCTTTTTTCCGTATGTAAAGTTCATTAAACATTTTGTGTATTTGTCAATAAATTTCATTTTCATTAGAGCTGTCTTTGACTAAGAATAATAAAGAAGCCCTTAGAGCAATGTGTTATGCTTGTGGAAAGAACAGACTGATAAATCAGGAAGTGTTTGTCAGGCATTCAGTGATCTAAGGTGGGAACTAAGTGCTGAAACAGAGAGTAAAACATAAGGCCTTGAACTCTAAAAGTTCATGCTCTATGTTGGTGTTTCATAAATCCTCTTCCTCGTTTTCTTCTTTACTCCAGGAAATCTGAAACTGGTATTGAGACAAGCCATTACCCAACTGCTCTGTTGCAAGGAGGCATGGTGGTGGGGTTGAGGAAGGCACTCGGCTTGCCAGGTAGCCCTCTAGAACTCTGAGGTCCTTTAGAGTAAGGCGTGAAGACCATTGCTGCACATGATGAAATAAGATATTCTTTCGAAAAGCTAATAGCAATTCATGACAGCAAAAGATGCACCCCAATTGAGAGACTTAGATACTGAGCCCAACAGGAGTTAGCAAATGAACTGGGATCTAAATAATTAGATTTGCTTATCAAAGGAAGTGTTTGAAACATTATATGTCTATCAAACACTTTAGAAAAACATGGCCATAAACCCATAACTGTAAGGAACACACACACTTAGCTTTGTAATGTTTTTTTTTTCTTATGTTTGGTATGTAGAGGTTAATTAATAAGATGTTACCCCACATATGATACACATATGTTACTGGTACTTCACTGGATGGTGAATTGTCTTTCTGGAGATATCATTGATCTAATTTGCCAAGGGGCAGTGATAAGATTGAAGGCTCCCACACTAGAGAGGGTACTTCCACCAGGGAAGGGACCATGTCACCCTAGTTTACTGCTGCATTCCCAGTCCCCAGTTCAGTCTCTGGTAAGTATCTGTTTAATGGATAAGTGAATACAGAAGGCTGAGTAATAGCCCTGATCAAGGAAATGATCTTTCAATGTGAGAATCAGATTTTGTTCTTAGACTGAGCAGAAATTGGCCTCCCAAGGATGAAATCCTATTGATCAAGGTTATAGAATTGAAGTATAAATTTACTTATTTATTTTTGTAAACACACAGATATTATTTATACAGGTTTCTATTGAAATGTTCATGTATGAATATACCATGATAGATATAGTCCTCAAACAGAGCGGAATGTTCACTTTCTTCAGTAACTTCTCTCTCTGGAGGCAAGCTATGTGATAAGCCAAATTATCATCAGACTTCCAGTTTATAAAAGTATAATGAGAACTTTCATGTCAACTGGAGGCTCACATCAGCTTGACCTGCTCACTGTTTCCTTGCAGAGAATCTACAGAAGACATTAAATTATCAAAAGGCTGCTTGGTGAGACTGGAATCAGAATAAGGGATGTTAGCAATATCAATTGACTGTTTAATTGCATCAGGTTTTCATAGTTCTGGATATACCCATCAGGAAAGGGGTATTTGGTTTTTGAAAAGGGAGCCTGTCTCTTCTAGCCAATGTGAGCATGGACTCTGCCTTCAAGAACCTCATAGAAATATTGTGAGGATCAAATGTCATAACCTCTATAAGGTACTTTCTGAGAATTTAATAAATATGCATTGTGTAAATAATGTATATTTGTTATTCCTTCTCTTTACCTTACTCTTTTTGGTCTTTTCCTTGTTTATCATCTTACTTTCATCCTCACCTTGGATGACAAACCCTCCTCTGAAAGACACCCTCTTTCTTTGTAGGTGTTGACATCTTCCACCTCTTTCTCTTCAGTCTAGGAGTCTTTTTGCCTCTTTGAGGACAGTTTGCATTTCTCTGATCTAATTGATTATTTACATATTTTAAAGTTTAGTTCTCAAATGTCAATGTTCCTCATTTCCATGTTTTTGAGGATTATGGGGAAACTTGCTTTAGCATCTGGATGGACAGCAATTTTTATCATTTAATGGAGAGGGCTGACAGGGACCAATGCCAGATGTGGTGCCTGGCACATGGTAGGCACTCAATAAATGTAGGTTGAATTAATTGTAGCAGTTAAAACCCCTTTCCTTTAGAGCTGACTCTATTTACATTTGGGGCTGGGTTATTCTTTGTTGTGGTGCTGTCCTATGCATTGAAGAATATTGTGCAGGATCCCTGGTGTTTATCTACTAAATGCCAGTAGCATGCCCTCCTCCCAGTTGTGAAAAACAAAAGTGTCTACAAATATTGCCAAATGTCTCCTGGGGGGCATCCCTGATTGAGAACCACTGCTTTAAAGCAAAAGATTGCCCATGAATGGTGTTCATGTCTGCATTATCTCCCTGTATTTCTCAAAATTTCCCAGCAAACATACACGGGAGGCATGGACACTGTCTTTAATATTAATGAATCTCTACTAACCTAAGGGCAGTAGCATTTAATGCTGAATGCTAGGAAGAATCACAGCCACCAACAATGTCTCTATTATGTAGTTTCTTCTCTTGCAGCTCTGAGGCAGGACACGAAAGAACAAGGCCACAAAAAGGAATTGAGGAATGTCCATATGTCACAGTTGTGATACTGATCCCTTGCCCCAGGGGGTGGCTGTAACTTTGTTCACAGTTCCTGGTACAGTGAGGATGGGGTAGGGGTGGGGTACATCAGCGATGAAGACCTGAGTCAGTTCTAGCTTGTTGTGCCTTAGTTTCTGGAACTGCCAACTGAGATTCATAGCCCTTTACCTTCCTCTGTAACTTTTTATGGGAGATTGGACTTTTCCAAGTTATTTAGATTCAAGTAACCCTGGCAGCATCCCCTCTCAAGGAACTGCTCTTTGGTCTCTGAGTCCCCAAAGTCTCTGGTGTAGCTGTTCTCCCTTTAAATGCACAAAACCTTAGTGAGGTAGAGTCATTTGGTGACCCGCATGGAGGAAGAGGGCTGGGATGGGGAAGAAGACATTTTCCTCTGGGTATCTTTGTCTTCCAGGGCATCTGCCAGGACCTGGCCATCTTCATGGGATGAATGAACAGCCATCCTACAGCAGGGCAGGTGGGCATGGGGTGGTTTCTGACCCTCGCCAATGGCTGCACCCCACTCCTGATTGTCTTCCCATTTGCATTCAAATTTCACATTCTCCTAGAATGCGAAACTCGCTGCTCACTCCTGGGCAATCCATTGATTCCTTTATCCCCTCAGTGTCTGCTTATTGACTGCTTCGGTGTCTGCCTATTTATACAAGAAGAACTAAGCTAAGTGATATAGGGCAGTGCCACTCCAATGCCACCAGTTCAACTTGAGATAAGAAGCTTATACTAAAACATAAGCAGTAAGCACAGTGTTTAACTGAGGTGACTTTTTATTTCATAGCAAGACTTCCCTTTTTTATTGATTATACATATTCGTGGGATACAAAGCTGACTGTTACCATCTGTGCCCAAGGTGTGATGGCCAGATCAATACTATCAGCATGCCCATTACCACAAATTGTGATTATTCTGCATGTCCCCTAAAGACTTTCTTGATAAAAGAAGCAATGCCTTGCACTAATTTCTCATCTCATCTTAGAGTAAAAACAGTGCGTAAACTGGCTCCTGCTGGTGGGACACACTTTGTATAGCCCTGATAAAGAGAATAGAAAGATATATTTTCAACTTTGGAAAACTCATAGGCAGGTAAGAGAAATATACATTTAAAGATATAATTGTGGGAGAGAACAGAATTGGACAAGAGGGGGCATTGTGGGAGAAACAAGGAATTGTGAGGGACATAGGGAACTGTGGCAAATGGAAAAATAGTGAGAAAGAATGGAGAACTTTGGATGAGAAAGGAGAATTATGCAAGATTATACAATGGGGATGGGTGGTAGAGAGTAGACAACTGTGAGAGAGAAAGAGTAATTTTGTGAGAAAGGAATTATGGCAGAGAACAGAATTTGGAGAGAGAAGGGGTAATTTCAGAAAAGAAGGGGAATTGAAATTTGTGAGAAAGATGGAATTATGGGAGAGAATGGAGAATTGTGGGATAAAACAGGGAATTATGGGAGAAATTGGGAACTGTGAGAAAGAACTAAGAATTATGGGAGAAAATGGAGGGTTGGGGAACACAATAGAGATTTATGAGAAACACAAAGAATTGTGGTGCCTGGTACATGCAGAGCAGGGCATTGTGGGAGAGAACATGGAATTGTGGGAAAGAACTAAGGGAATTATGGAAGAGAGTGGAGAATTGTGAAGGCAAATGGGGAATTTGGGGGAAGTCTGGAATTGTGAAGCAAAGGGAATATTGTGACAGAACAGAGAATTTTAAGTGAGAATGGAGATTGTGAGACAGTACAAAGAATTTTAGGAGACACAGAACTATGGGAAAGACAGGGAATTGTGAGAGAACAGGGAATTGTGAATGACACAGGTAATTGTGGGATAGAACTGAGAATTGTGGGAGAGATAAGAAATTGTGGGATGCACAGGGAATTGTGGGAGATAAGGAAGAATTATTTGAGAGAAGAGAGAATTGTGGGAGAGATAGGAATTTGTGGTAGAAAACAGAGAAATGTGGGAAATACAGGGAATTTCGGGAAGAAATGAAAATTGTGAGAGAGAAGGGAGCATTGTGATAGGCAAGGAGGGACTATAAATAAAAACAAAGAATGGTGGGAGTAATTATTGTAAATCAAAACAAAGAACTGTTGGGGAGTCAAGGAATTGGCCTCCTGGACCCAATTCCTCTGGCAGGGTCATGCCCTTCAGTTCTGGCCATGCCACCTATCTTATTCTTCTTTCACAAATGATTTGAGTCAACTTACCAAAATATACACAATGCTGGATAAAAGAAATAGCTGAAGATACCAAAGAAGAAGGAACTTAATGTAAGGAAAATAATGCAGCCAAAGGTAAGATTAACAATTAAGTATGCACACCATTGGATCCTGAATGTTTTTCTTCTGAGAACAGAGGAAAGTGCCCTTGATAAAGGAATGCAGATTTGAGTCTCAGATTTTCCCATGTTCATAAGATTAAAACTAAAGCGATTTGTTGTTGTTGATTGTTTGTTTTTGAGACCACAGGGTTTCTTAATTTTTAGTCCTGAGAGAAATCCCAGTTGTCCATAAAGATGATGTGAACTAAGGGGGGGGGAAAGTGTTGTATGGAGTTACACACACATCCCCTCAATGTAGATTGTTGCCAGAGTCACAGAGCACAGTGTATTAAACCATTTCTATGAACCATCAAAACTTCTGTTCAACTGAGTGTCCAAACTCTCACTTGTCTGGCTTAATCAACTTAGATCACTGTTCCCCAGGATGGAAAGCAAGCTTCTACTTGCATGTCAGCTTTGATTCATTCATAGTAGCTATCTCAATAAATATGTTGGGAAGTTTTGTAGCTGAATCCAGCCTCAAAAGGGAAAAGTTCTGTGATTGATTAGCAGTGGCTGTGATAGGTGCAGGAAGGACATCTCTGGTTTGTAGGAATTGAGATCTTGTATGCAGGTCTTCTAGGCAGTCCTCTATACACATTTCTCATTGCAGGGCTTTTGATAAATATTA
Source organism: Galeopterus variegatus (assembly GCF_000696425.1). Taxonomy (NCBI): domain Eukaryota; kingdom Metazoa; phylum Chordata; class Mammalia; order Dermoptera; family Cynocephalidae; genus Galeopterus; species Galeopterus variegatus. Next base: position 453,708 of record NW_007726149.1, read on the forward strand.
GACAATAGAGGGTTCAAGGTCATCGTTGTTGGCCAAAGCCTAAGAGTAGAAACTATGTTCATTAATGTATATGTTTCAAATATTAACCAGGAAGAATGTAACTTAAGGTTCTGTTATGAAAATGAGAGCATCTAGCCTACAAGGTACATGGCCCGATGGCCCCTCCACCTCTTTATAGAAATTAGCAGACGTACTTATATTTATGGCTAAACACTTCTGGGTGACCATCAACAGGAAGCCAAATGGATAGAGATTAAAAATCTTACTCTATAGAGCATGGCTGCAATAATTTTAGCCTAAGAAAACAAGCAATACTTGCCAAGACCATGAGAAAAACTCTTAATACAACACCCAAGCAACAGTGGAAACAGTTCATCTAGGAAGAAATGTCAAAAGACTTAATACAGTCTTGCTTTCACTGTATAAGACTCATTATGACATATTTGTCTTCATTTACAGAATGAGACCCACAGAGAGGCACACATACATTCTAGGAAACAATCTTTAAATTCATGCTTTAGCAATATAACCTTGGAAAAATTGTATCACTTAGTTTATTTAATTTCTGTGTCCAAGCAGGACTGATTAACTTTACCTGAGGTTAAAAAAAAGTTACCCTGCAAAAACTAAGTCAAATTTCTGATGTTTATTGCTGTTAGTTAACCTGCAAAATTTGAAGAGCCTTTCGAATATCCTGGTTTTATAAGATTTGCTTATCATCAAAAGGGTATAAGGTATGAAGGTGAAGACAAAAATATTCCAAAGCCCAGGGTCCTGTGTTTCAGATAAATCCTGGAGGTTGTTTGTCTCTGGCCAGGAATGACAAAAAATGTAATGTACCCTAAAACATTTCTCTATCTCAGCAGTCTCCTGGAACTTCTTAGTACTCCAATTTATGATTAAGATTAGTCATTTTAGTTTTATTCAATAATCCAATATTGACAGACAGGCCATGAGAAATGCAAAAATGAACTAAATATAGTCCCTGCCCTTCAGGAAGTTTCAACTTTGTATGATACGAAAGCATATCACATTGGCAAGAGACGCATGTGAGAATGTGAATAAAACACTATGTGGACACAGACGAAGGCAAGATTCAGAAGTAAGTGGATCAACAACTCAATTGTAAAACTCTACAACAAAAGCAAAAGAAGGGAAAGGTTTCTCTAAGGAGGTGGTAATCAAGACAGAACTGGAACAATGGCTAACACATTTAAAGGTGAAAAAATGAAAGGCTGTCAGATTCAAGTTAAGGAAATTGTGTGAGGACAAGCACAGGCAGAGGACAGAGGCAGGACATGGCAGGAGGAGCCAAAAGACTGGAGGATGCAGGAGGGAGCATCAGTGTAGACACATCTGCAGAGAAGCTCAAACTTTCCCTCTGAAGGTTCCATTCATTGAGTCTGCTGAAATAAACTGACAATAAACAGATTAACAGGAGAAAAGGCAAGTTTATGAATTTGCATAAACTATAAAACTTCAAGAAGGTCCAGATGACTGGAATTTTTATATCATGCAGAAAGGGATAGTGGCTTGGGGGCCCTTTGGGGGAGGTGGCCACAGGTTGTGGGAGAGGGAGAGACAAGCACAGTCTCTCTTTTTATGCAGATAAATTCTCCCAGGCAGCAGCCCACCAAAAGCATAGCTGACAGCCTGTAGGAGAAAATTGCCAGAACTTTGGTGTCCTTTTCCTGTGAGGTAATCTTTCCTAGATCCATCTTAGGCCAATAACGGAGCCTCAGAGAAAGCCTCTGCCTGCATCCCCTGTTAGCTTTCCTAATGTAGCTAGAGATAAACTTCTTATACAAAAGGAGCGCTTTTCAGAGGAGTATATTTTCAGGTGGCATGCTTTGGTTTACCACACATCTGATCAACTAAGTTGGGTTCAGAGCTTACAGGATGAAGTGTTTGGATTCTCTGACATTGGCCCTGGGGGGCTAATGAAGATTTCAATGTGGAAAGGACTTCAATGTAAATGACAAGGAGAAAAAGGACAATGGAAAGTAGGAAGGGCATTCCATGACATTGAGCTTTTGATATTTTGGAACTTACTAATCAAGGCTGTTGGACCTAGACTGAACCACCAGAGGAGGGTCATTAAGGCTCTGGAGGCAGGAAGAAAAGAAGATGAATTGTAAGGCGAATGAATGAAAGAGGGAAGCAGGAGAAGAGGAGTTTGGAAATAAGAGTTGGATGACGTGGACTTTATGCCACCCTTTCTGGACCTCAGTTGTTTCCACTTGTAAAGTGACACCCTGAAGTAAAAGATATATTACACTTCTTTCAGGATTGCTACTTCTACACCACTCTGTGATGTTTCAAATTATGAATGAATGTGAGCGAAGAATGCGAGGGGATTAGAGGTGAGTGCTAGGTGATTTGGAAAGTGGTTCCTAAACTAGCAGACACTGGAGAGTTGGGAGAAAAATCAAAACCTCAAGAATGAGGTGACCGAAAAAACACTGAGAAGGAAATCTTTCTAAGGATAGAGTGAGAACGAGGTGGTAGAAGTGGCAGATCAGACCCACAGGGTCTTTATCCAGGAGACTCTGGAACAAGATTTGACTTGAAATAGATTCGTGGATTCAAGGTCCACAAGGACGAGTGGAGCAGTTTGGCTGCCTCCCTCCACCTTGCTGTCCTGAGGGTCTTTAGGCTTCGCATGTCTCCAACTGACCTCACTGTGTTCCTTTCCCTCCTGCCCCTTCTTCTGTATTCCACGAACAGCCCAAGAGCGTTTCTGGCGGCTCAGTTTCCTAGGGCTATACAGCTCTGTGTTCTTTGACTGCTCTCTCTTCCTCATTTCCCGTAATCAATGGCTGGGAAGCCCCATGCATTCTTCCTCCTAGAGGCTTCTTAACTATACAGTGAACAAGTCACCTTCATCACAACAGTTGCATAAGTAGAAGCCCATCTGTATTTACTGTATGTCATTTGTATCCCTAAGCTTTTCCCCCACATGCTCCAGAGTATTTGTTGCATTATGGATAAGCTCCCTGCTCTTACAGAAGGAACCAAAATTGAAGCAGCCGGAAAGAAGGAAGAAGGAAGCAGCTAAAGATTAGCCCTTATCTTAGTTCCAAGATTGCCACTTTAGAAAGGAAGCCTGCCTGTTCCTTTGTATGGTAGGAGCATGTTACCTGTGGTAGAATAACAGGAGTCTGCTGTTTGGGGGTCACCCTGACCTGGGCTGGTTTCCCTTCACATGTCCATATCCTTAGCCCAGATTGCTCTGCCTTGATAGTTTACATGTAGATTGGAAATTTTTGCTTAACTGTTTTGCCTGTGAATTCTATTCCCCACTAATGTTTGCTCCATTTTTTAAAACTAGATAACGTATTAGATAATTATTAGATATTAAGTAATTTATTATTATTATTATTATTATTATTATTATTATTATTATAGATAGCATTTATTGACTGCCTACTATGTTTCAGACTCTATTTGAGCATATGGCATATAATATCTCATTTATGGGGAATTACTGTCATTAGCACTCTGTTAGAGTTAAAGAAATATTAAGTGATATGTACAAGAAGGACTAGTCCTCAGCTCGCTTGAACATGGCTGAGATGAGCAGTCCTGTGCCCAGATGCTGCTCACCCTTCCTTGAGGTTATCAGGACAGTTCTTGCATAGAAAGTCTAGTCCTTGTACTTGGGTCATATGTCACCTAGCTTCAAATAAGCTTAATAGATGTTGCTGTTACTCAAAGAGATTACTCATAGAATTTTAGATTTAAAAAAGTGTTTAAGACCCCAACTCTCATATTATTAATAAATTTTTAAACTTATAATCAATTCTTCTTTTCCAGCTTGGCTTTTTGGAACCATGCAATACATGCAAAGGTATACAAACTCAAATTTTCTATCACAATTTGTAATTTAATATTATTATTACATACAGCTATTGGACACTTATCATGTGTAAGGGCCAAACATTAGGTAGAGTTGCAAGAGGGTCAGTGGAATTCATAGAAATACTGGCAATGTCTATGCATTTTGGTTAAAGGTCTTCAAACAGCCCCATTGTAATAAACTGGAGAATGGGAGGGAAGGGGGTGGGGAAGGGGGTGGGGATAGGCTACAGGATCCCAGTGTGGGAGAGAGGCACCTTTCTCCCCAAACAGCATTTGTTGGAATCAACCCACTGGTCCCAAGCGTAAGGTACCACAAACATGTAGTCTCTTTTGTAAAGAATTCCAGTCTTGTCACTCAATGTTAACAGTGAGATGTTTATTCAAAAAGAATCTTTAAAGGGAATAAAATCTGAATATACTATTCGTATTAAAAACTGAAGCAAGATCTTTTCCCACAAGTCTTAAATGGAGAAATAAAATGAAATTTTCATTTTAGACAGATCAGATAATGTAAATGAAGGAGAGTAAAATTAATTGGTTGTAATAACAATGGCATTAATTGAGATTTAATTAAAAATAAAGATAAGTTTGATTTATTCTTTCTCATTAGCCATCTTAATTAGTTGATAAATGTGCTTATTGTAATAGTAAATTCAGAGTGTAGAGCAACTGATAAATTATAAGCTTATAGTATGTTTGATGACTGTAAATATGTATATAAATATATAGATATTTTAGACTGATCTCTCATTTCAACCAGTATCCTATAGGTGTACTACATTGCAATCTCTAGAGAAACATTATTTAGGCCTTTAATTGGTATTTTCTTCCTCTTTTTTACTTGGATTAATAGAAATAACCCCAAATAAGAAGAGGAGTTAAAAAAGGGAAATAAAAAGAGAAGACATTCGTAAATTGATAGGTGAAAGGAAACCTTCATAAAAATAGAGCCTTGAACAGCCAAAATACTGTGCTAACCATACAGGAGAACAGATTTTTAGAGGAAAGACTCAAGTCAGAATAAAACCACATTTTGCACAAACTGCATGTAGGGGCCATGGGAAAACTTCCTCTTCACCCCTGAAACTTCATTAATAAAAATCACTGACAAATTTAGATGAATATGAAAAAAAGGCATCACAAATTTTATTATTTAACATGCTGGGAAACAGCAAAGCATGGAAGAATCACAATTTCCTGTTGGGGTGCAGAGTGTATATGCCCATCCCCACAGGGAAAAGGGAGAGGGGAGTGTAAGGGTACATGATTCTTAGCGGGACAGAGAGGGCCTGAAGAACATACAGTAGCCTGGGACAGAGTCCGTTTGGCTGCAGAGCAGACAGTGACTGGTAAGTGATTCTCTTCAGAATACTGAATGGGACCTGTATTAGTCCGTTTATGTTGCTATAACAAAATATGTGGAACTGGGTAATTTATAAAGAAAATGAAGTGTATTTGCTTGCAGTTTCTGAGGCTGGAAGTCCAAAGTCCATCTGGTGGAGGTGACAGTGACCCAGGGGTCTCACATTGTAAGATGGTGGAAAAAGAGAGAGCAGAGAGAGAAAGACAGACTCGCCTCTCTGTTCTTTTAAAGCCCTCAGAACCATGCCCCTGACCACCATTTTCAATTCATTCACTACTGCACGGTCCTACAATCCAATCACCTCTTCAAGGCTCCACCTTTCAATTACCATAATAGAATTTCCCGCCCTCTTAACAGTCACAGTGGGGGCCAAGTTTCTAATACATAAAACTTGGGGGACACAATTCAAGCTTCAGGGAGTTTGGGAGGGACATAATTCAGTCCACTACAGGACCAAAATAGAAGATAATGGTCTGTGACAAAAGTCTGTCCAGGACTGTTGACAGGCTCCAGTCTTCCTTACTGTGATATGAGTTAAGTTAATGAAAATTCAGCGAAAGGAACAGAGGTCATTGTCTTCTTTAGTGAGTCCAGACTTCAGGCAGATAAGGGAACAGCTTCATCCTATGCTTTGGAGAGTGACAGAGGATTGAAGGACTAAGGGACCGGGGTGGAGGGTGGGGTGGGGCTGGGCAGGTTAGAAAGAACTTGAGGCTGCTTCTTTATTCCAACATGTCAAAGCACCATATGTTGGGGTAACCGCTTTCTGCACCCCAGCAAATGTAAAAGGTTAAAAACCAACTCTTTGCATTCTTTTCAACATAAGGCGGTTGTGTTCAAGTTTAGAACTCTTCAAGGCAGACAAGGTTCTGAGACAAGAAACTTCTACATAGCCGCCAAGACTGAACTTGATCCTTGGTACCTAAGCAGGTATAGAGAAAACTCATATACCTACAGCTAGGAGGTTTTCTGCAGAATATGACATATGGCTTGTTTATTTATACATGTAAACGATGAAAGTAATGATTCCAATTTACCAAAGTGTCAGTATTAAGTATTGTCTCCAATATATCAAGTCCTAAGTTGTTATTTCTAATAGTGGGAAACCAAGAAAGAATTTGTGGCCCATTACCCAACAGTCTTGCACAATTAAAGTGGCAAAAGTAGGTTAAGATAAGGTCCCTCAGTCTCGGTACTAGTGACATTGGGGGCCTGATAACTCTTTGTTGTTGGGGGCTGTCTGTCCTGTACATCGTAGCATGTTTAGCAGCATTCCTGGCTTCTCTGGGCTGGATGCCAGCAACCCCTCCCCCATACCCCACAGTTGTGACAATCAAAAATGTCTGCAGACAATGCTTTAATGTCCCCTGGGAGCAAAACTATTCATGGTCGAGAACCACTGCTTTATAGTAAGCCTATAATAATACAACCCACATCTTGCTCTTGGTCCCAAGGTAGTTTAAGTAGGGAGCTAAGTCAGTGATGGGAGCAGGGAGGTGTAGATTTCCTGTCACTGTTCATTACGGGTAGAGACAGAGCAGCCCCATTGCCTGCTTCTGCCGAGTGGAGCCATTTTAAGGCAGCCCCCCTGTCACTCATTCACTCACTTGAGGCAGAAGTCACCCTGGGAAAATTTTTATTTTACAATCACATATAAAATATAGATGCCTGGTACATGATTTTGAATTTTGACTTAATGCATGTCATATGAGATGAATTATTCATCATGAAGACATGATACAGTCTGTTGTAGAACAGTATGCCTTAGAGACCCTTATTAATTAGGTGGCTATTGGTAAAATATGAACATTACAGGTCAGACCTTACTCTGCCATTTTACCAATTAGTTGCAGCCCACTGCAAAATTATGGGTAGAGAAGATTAGAAATTAGAAATTAGGAAGCATGATTGATGGGAAAAATTCTTTGTGTGCCCTGACTTAAATATAACTTCTCAATAGGAAAACAGTTCTTACAAGAATTTTTCCTTGACTTTGTGCAAAGAAGTATCATCAAATGCACATTTAACTTATCCAAATTCAGCTTTAGTGAGGGGTAGGGGAGTAGTGGAGGGGAGGATAGGTGAAGGTCACATAGTCCCAGGGATCCTGCTGCCCCGCCTCCCACACGGTCAGCCTGTGCCTGCAGGCAAGGAGGGGGCACACTCAAGACATTCCTGCCAGTTGGCATAGCCCCTGGAAAGGATGGTTAAATGACATTGGAGGTTCCACCACCATGGACAGAGAAATGAAGTACATTCTTAGGTGACAGGCAAGTGGCCACAGAGAGATATTGACCAGGAAAGACTAGAGGGAATCCTAATATTGTCCAGAGGGCGGGGGTGATGATAGTCAAAGGCCAGATGTAGAAATCTTCATAAGTGAGCTGAAGTGTTCAAAGTAGCAAAACAAATGATTTAATGATTAAAATCTTTCCGAAGTTCTTTTTAGTGTAATCTATATGAATTCCTGCATAAGTTGGTTGCTATTCAAAGTGGTGACAACTGTATCTCATGAGCAATTTTAAGAGATTCCTGGCCAGTTAGCTCAGTTAGTTAGAGCACAGTGCTGATAACATAAAAGTCAAGTATTTGGATCCCCTTACTGGCCGGCCAGCCAGAGAGAGAGAGAGAGAGAGAGAGAGAGAGAGAGTCCTAGAGTGCCTACACTCAAACTTAAGACCCTAACCATCACCTCAGCTGGATCTCCACTTTATACTTTTACAAGAGATTTTGGTCGTTAATTTTACAAACTTACTTTGTTCTTCAAAAATCCCCCCAAAGTCTGACCCAACAGACATTAACTAATAATGTGTCACTCTGGGTTCTAAATTGGCAGAGGCTCTTTTTACAGAAATTTTTCTACAATCAGAAATGCTGATCGCATTTCTTGTTTGTCTTGAAAAGCTATCTTTATGTTTCTCAAAGCAGTATTTACACTTATTATTCGATTCTTTTTTTTTTTTTTTTTTTTCTTTTTCTGTGTCCGGCAACGGATTGCAACCCTCAGTGTCGCCCCCGAGCCTCGCTCAGCCAGTGAGCGGGAACCGGTCCGCATGTGGGATCCGAACCCTCAGCGGGAGTGCCTCCGCGCTTCCCAAGCGGCGCACTAGTGCAGTGCGCCACCGGGCCGGCCCATTATTCGATTCTTATATGTTTTTTATCTTCTCCAGTGGGCTATGAGGTCTTTGAGGGCAACATGTAAAAGTCTCTGGTACGTATGCCCGACACAGCTCTGAGTACAGGACCTTGCAGTCACCAATATTTAGAAAAAGAACAAGGAATGAATATTTATTATGAGAACACAGGCTGAATGTAGCCAGTGATCCTTTCTTATTATTTTCTTTTTCTTCTTAAGCTTACAAAAGTCAATGTCTTTGGGGGGACATGGGGAATAATTGCAATTAGTGGTGGTGGGAATGCTGATAGCATTGATTTGATCATCACATCTTGGGCATAGGTGATGATGGTCAGCTTTGTACCCCATGAATATGTTGAATCAATAAAAAATAAATAAAATAAAGCCTGTTTTATTAAAATTAACTAAAAACCGAATATCATCCAACTAATTTACTTCCTCTCGATTTGCCAAATTCTCCCACTGCTTAAGTGATTAAACAATTAATAGAAGTGTTTACATTCCAACTGGAATTCCAGTAACCAACAAAAGGGATGTCCTTAGGAACGTGGCACAAGTAGCATCAGAAATTTGATTGAGAATAGCAGGCGGCCCTTTGTTCCATTCAGTCCTTCAGGTAAATATTGTGGAGAAGTCACTGTGGTCAGCACTGCTGTGCCCCAGGAAATAGTGGCAGAATCTTTCAATGTAATGGACTTCAAAGATGGGAAATATGATGTTTTCTCAAGACTTCCTTGAGGAGCTGGTATTTTTAGATGAACCTAGGCAGTGCATGTTTTTCAGAGGCATAAATGAATGTATTAGGGAGGGGGCATCCAGGGCCCAGGACACTGCAGAAACAACACACCCCCAAGTGGAGAAACAGTCGACTGGCATTGAGAGATCTCATTTGGCTGAATGAACACAAACATGGAGGGCAGAGATGGGTGATAAAGGCTGGATAGTGAACCAAACGTGGCAAAGGAAATGCTTGAATGTTGGAATGAGGAGACTGGTTTTACTTAGAAAGCCATGGAGAAGCTATTGGGAACTATGTATGCTGTAGAGGCATATAATGGGAACTTTGCTGTGGAGATGTTAATTTGGTGGCTTGTGCAAGAATCAGTGATGGGGGAGAGACTGGAAGTCAGAGACCAAAAAATGGCCACAGCAGGCTTTATCCATCAAAGCCCCAAACTGCCAACAACTTACACCTGCGTCAATGGTCAAATGGATGAATATATTGTTGTATAGTATTCCACCGTATGAATATAGCACAATGGAAACAGAATGTGTCATTGCTCCACACAGCGACTTGCCTGAGTCCCACAGAACAACGTTCTGCAAAAGAAGTCCAACACAAATCATTCCATTTATATGAAGGCCAAAACCAGGCCAAACTAGTCTTTTGTGTTAGTCATTACAATAGTGGTTACCGTTAGGGGGATTCTTGACTAAGAAGAGGCCTGAGGAGGGCTTCCGAGGTGCTGGAAATAGTCTGTGTACATGGGTGCATCCACATGAAAAAATTCATCAGACTCTGCACTTAAGATCAGTGTACTTTACTGTGTGTATCTTATACTGACATGAAAAAAAAAAATAGGAGTAGGAACATGAAAGTAAAAAAAGCTTTTGTACTAGTTTTGTGGAAGGAAAGAGGGCCTGCACTGAGATGACTGAGAATAAGCAGGAGACAAATACAACAGTATGAGGTAGACTGAGCCCAGGTCTTGGCCAGCTACTGGAGGAGGAGCAGAGGAGGGGGAGAGGGCTCTGAGATGCCAAGTGCAGGTGAAGTAAGGTTGTGTGTGTTGCTATAGTAATTCAAGGCGGGGGGGGGGGGGATGTTCATAGAGTGTTGGTACCATAGATTTAGGATGACCATTTGATTTTCAGGGACATAACACACCTTGGCTGAATTTCCTTGGTTGTGAGGTCGTAGCATATTCTGACACGCTTCCGCTCCTTTTGTTCAGGTCTAAAGAAATAAAAGGGGGGGGGGGGGGGAGATGTTCATAGAGTGTTGGTACCATAGATTTAGGATGACCATTTGATTTTCAGGGACATAACACACCTTGGCTGAATTTCCTTGGTTGTGAGGTCGTAGCATATTCTGACACGCTTCCGCTCCTTTTGTTCAGGTCTAAAGAAATAAAAGGATTCACTGGCTGTACTTCCCATTCCACCATCCTCTGCATCTCATTAGCATCTTCCTTGTATTCTGCACGGATTGACCCTTGCCTCTGAGAAAGTTAAATAAATACATTCTCACCAAGGTCGTTGCAGAGCTGACACAGAAATCATCCTGCATCCAGAAGATTCTGTAGTTTGCAGTCCTAGGAAGCTCGCTTTTGTCTTTTAGGGTCATTATGTCCAAAGAACTTTGATGCTTGGTAGCTAATTTAAAGGATACTTAGATTCTGTTACTGCGACCACATGAAGAGCTCAGGAGTGTGTGCTTCCCATGCCTGCCTTTTCATCTGCATGTGTACAGCTGGGTGCTGGACGAATGGACCTGGGATTCCCACAGGGCCTCTTTGCTGGGCTCAGGGCCTGCTCATTTGAAATGAGCTGTGCATTCTTAAAGGAATGGTTGTACTGGCAGTAGTTTGGGGCTGATGAACCACCAGAGAGCTCCACAACAGACTCTGTAGGGGTGGATGACAGAGACCAGGCTTTCACAGGAAGGCGCAGCCTCTCTGAGAGACAACTGGAAGCAGCATGCACTCTCCAGAGCAGTACGCTGGTCTTGGCTCGCCAAGGCAGTGGGTGTGGCCCAGGAGCCATATTGGCACTTTCTAAGGAAGAGAAGCATGGATGGTTTTGTTTTAATAAAAATCTGTACTAAATAATGGCCTAGACAACTCCAGGGAGCCAATTTGGTGTGTACCAAACACTTAAAGGGCCCATTTTCCCTTTGGCGGTTCAACATTTGTCTTTGTGTAGAAGCTACTTATGGCTGAGAAGCACACTTTCTCCGGAAAGGACCAGAGAACAAATGTTTTCGACTTTGCAGCCTATATGATCCTGCTGCAGCTACTCAACTCTGCTGTTGTAGCATGACGTATGCCATAGACAGTGCATAAATTAATGAGCATGGCTGTGTTGCAATAAAACTTTATTCACAAAAACAGGAGACTGTAGACTTTAGCCCGTGGCCATAATTTGCTTACTCTTGCTCCAGAGGACCTTGTGTGCTCAGAGCCAAGTTCTGTTAGAGCCACCATACTAACTTACACCTCTTTGTGCTGCCACTGAAATCCAGTAACTTTGTCTACATGAAGTTATCTTTGACAGACACCTAGAAAGTCACTTTGACTGCCTAGAGGTTAAAATTTAAACCACTGATGGAAAATTATACATAAAAAACTAAGGCCTAGAAAGTCTTGAGCCCTAATGTTTTCTTGCCTCTTAGAAGAGTGGCACTAAATTCCTAAGAGCCTTCAAACCTTTGCACTATCTAATAATAATTAAAGTTGTTTATGAAGTAACAAACTGGTATTATAAAAACAAGCTGATTTGATTATTCGATCACTTACTAGGCTGTATATACCATGATGGTACAGACCGCCTTCTTTGCTTATCATTGTATCCCTAGCTCCTTGTCATAGGTGCACGATAAATATGTGTTGAATGATTTAAGGAGTGGGTCATGCAGATACTATAGCCTGATACCCAAGAGTATGTATTTTGCAAACAACTTCCTGTGGTATATAATTCCAGTGCACCAAACCTGCTGTTCTCCTTACATGCTGCCTTGGAGCAGCCTTCAGGCAGGATGTCCATGTCCTGTGTCCTAGTGTGTCAGATTGCTCTGCTCTGTTGACAGTATTGCTGATCTCCTTGGTGTGGGATTTGCTGATTGGCTCAGAAAGGACATCTGTGCTTCTGCAGAAGCAAAGCTAAGTGGTCCCCACAGATTGGATTCTGCCTGTTTGTGTTCTGAGCCACTGCCCCTCCAGCCTAATGAGCTGAATAATGTCAACCTAACATGTTACTGGTCCTAGTCCTAGTCTATCCTATTAGTAAAAATGAAAAGAAAGCATTGAAATAAAATTCAAAAACCATCACCAGCCCAGTTTTCCACCTTCCGTCCAATGAATAAATATTGTCATAAACTGAAATCAATAGTTCTTCCTGAGGTATATCCAGCATAAGACAACGTTTATCTGGAGCAGAGAAGGAGTAACTGCTGATACCCATGATGCTGTATTATCCTCAACCCAATGCAGCCAAGTTAGCCTGATTTGAGAACTTGATCATAATGGGTGACTGTTTTCAACTTGAATTGTTCCTAATATAATCAGAAGTCTTTATCTGCTCAGCAGGCAAGAAGGTTAATGATTAGTTTAAGTTTTCTGCTCTATTTCTGCTGGTATGTGAAAGAAAGTGAGCCAAAATGCTGGGTACTGATCAAGCTTTGTTGAAGGAAGAAAATCTGCTGGGCTGCACTCAAAATGGAGGGCAGCAACCATCGTTGGTGTCAGAGAGCTTATATGGCCTGTAGGGTGCCAAGGGCTGGCTGAAGCAGTCAAGGAGGGGCATTGCGAGGGAGGGGCATTGCACCCATGCAGAAGCAAAAGAGTTTCTATTTTGTAGAAGTCTTGAGGCTTCCTGTAAAGGGAAGAGGGAAGGGGTTGATGGCCATTTTGTGCTTGGCCTTGCGTAAAATGGTGCTGGTTATGTTCAAGATCTATCAGTACGTACATGTTCCTCTCTAGACTTCCTTTTACTTAATTTACCATTTAACTTTTTTCTATAGCCTTAAATTTTACATGTCTTATACAAACAACATAAAGTTTGAATTTTTTAAAATTTAGCCTGATTTTGTTTTTTAACTCAAATATTTATTTCACTTACATGTAATGAAATTATAGATATTAATATAAACAGATTCAGGGCCGGCCCGGTGGCGCACTGCGATAGTGCGCCGCTTGGGAAGTGCGGCGGCACTCCCGCCGAGGGTTCGGATCCCACATACAGACCGGTTCCCGCTCACTGGCTGAGCGAGG
>NW_007726149.1:467068-550343 GCF_000696425.1 Galeopterus variegatus
GTCCCGTTGCCGGTCCCGGTCCGGTGCGGGGGCGACACTGAGGGTTGCGATCCGTTGCCGGACACGGAAAAAGACAAAAAATATATATATATATAAACAGATTCAAATCTATCATCTTATTTTTTGCTTTGTATTTCTCTCAATGAGTCCATGTTCCTTGTTTTGTTTTATTTCTTTGTGTTATATTTTTTGGGGGTGGAGTTGAAGGAAATTAGGCCTGCCAGAGCAGGAACTTTTCTGCTTCCATCTATCTTGTGCATTTACTGCCAGTGATGGCTGGGTATAGGTGTGACACTCAAGTGCCATCCATTTTCAGGGCTGGTTGATTTGGCAGGTGTCAATGCTTTTAGTGCTTACCACAGAAAACAAAACATGAATTGTTAGCTATGAATGTCTAAAGTTAATCAATACTTTCATCCTTCTCCTATGGAGTAAAAAAAAAAATGAAACTCCATCTTCCCCCTTTCATAAAATTATATGCTGTTATTATTATTATATATTTTAATTTATCTCACAAGACAAGACACATTGTGTTTGGTACAGTCAGTGTTGGTTTAGAGTCACCCAAATATATTTACTACTTTGCTCTCTTTCCTTTCTGTGTCTTAAAAATTTCTTCTGGCATCTTCTTTATCTTTTCTTTTTTTTTTTTTTTTAACCTGGTTAATGTGTATGCTTTAGAATTTCATTTGGAGTGTCTCTGTTGGTGGTAAACTCTTTCTGTTTTAATTTGCCTAAAAATGTCTTTGTCTTGTATTCTTGAAAGGTATTTTTTGTTAATTATATTATTCTAGGTTGGTGATTACTTTCAGCTCATTAAGGGTATTTATTCCACTGTCTAGTAACTTCTATTGTTGGTGCTGAGAAGTCAGCTTTAAGTCTAAAGGTAATTCCTTTGAAGATAATATCTCTTACTCTGGCATTTACATTTCTAGGCATGCATTCCATTTATACTCCTTGGTATATCCTTTCATTTATACTCTTTATTCTTTGGCAATTTGTTTGGACTTCTTGAAACTGTGGGCTAATGTATTTTATCAGGGTAAAAATATTGTCAGATATAATCTCTTCAAATAGTTCCTTTGCTCAGTACTGCTTAATAAATGTAGATTAAACCCTCTTGCTGGATCCTTTATAGGTTTTACCCTCTCTTTTGTATTTACCAACATGTTGTCTCTCTGAGCTACACTCTGAATAATTTCTCCTGTCTTATCTTTCAGCTCAGTAATTGCTTCTTTAGCTCTGTCTGATTTTCTGTTAAACCATCTATTGTGTTTTTAAATTTAGTCTGTATTTTTATTTATATAATTCCTTTTTGTTTCTTTTAAAAGTATGCTCCATTACTTTTTGTGTTTCCTGTTCCTTGTAGATTTAAGATGAGGTTTTCATTTGTTTCCACTTTTTCAATTGTTTTCATCCAGCAAACTGACACAAATAATTAAACTTATTGCTGGAAACTGGATGCTCATGCTTTATGCATTCTTTCCCCCTTTTGGGAAGCAGCATCCTGAAGTTTTTCAATTTCATCAGTGTAATCGCAGACCACCTGCAATTATAAATGACCTCTTTTAAGAGACCAAGTGTTTTCTCATGGCAGGCTTCTGCTGCAAACTGATACTACCCTTGCCCTCACTACAGAGTGGAATAGCAGGCCAAGAAACTGTCAGCAAAAGCTGAGTGTGGACCGACGGTGCCATGGTAGAATAAATGGAGGAAGCCCAGTGCTCTGGCAGGAGATGTCAGGGAACGTTTTATGGGGGAGTGATGGGTGGAGGTGGATAAGATCACCCAGTAGAACATGTCCCAAAAGAAGAGGGAAAGATGAGGTCCTGAAAATGTTTATATTTCATGGGGGAGGTGGAGAAAGAAGGGCCAAGAAGGAGACTGAGAAGCAGTCAAAAATCAGAAGAGCAGTAGAGCTCTGCATCCTGGAAACCATGAAGGGGCAAGTTTTAAACTTGAGAAGATGAAGACTAGAACAGGTAATATGATCAGACTGTTTGTTGATCACTAATGACTTTGAGAGAACAATTTCAGAAGTGGCAGGTAAAAGTCAGGACTCCTGGGGTCAGGGGTAGTGACAAAATAGACGGTTCTGTAGATTAAGGGATAGAGCCATGGGATAGCGCCTTGAGGAGACTGCACTAGCGGTTGGCTAACTATGACCTACAAGCCAAATTTAGCACACTACCTGTTTTGTAAATAAAGTTTTATTGGAACACAGCCATGCTCCTTTTTAAAAAGAAAAAAAAAACTATTTTCTATGGAAAAGTTGAATAGTTTTGAAAGACTATATGGTATAGCTGAGGTGCAGAAAACTTCCCCAAAATATGGCACTCTGACATGCTGAGTGCTTTAAAAATTAAAAGGCCTCAGAAAGATGCCTCAGAATCAAGGTCCCTCTAACCTTGTCATGTTCCTCTCACACTAATCACAGTGAGGGACTTTCTCTGGAATTTCCTCATCTAAGAAACTTTCTTTCCAAAAGAAATGCAATTGTCTTAAGATTCCCTCCCTAGGAATCTCATCAAATAACCAGAAAGGACAACCCCAGGAGAGACTAGAGAGACCTAGTCACAAGATAATATCTGCCTCGGGGGCTCATTCAAATTCCGTTAAATCATTTACTGTCCCTCAAAAGAATTGTCTACATTCCCCACCTCCTCTCTCCCCTATGAAGACTGGTACATAAGCTTCTGTACCCCACTGGTTATTGGGAAATCTCTCTCTTGCAAGTCCCCCATGCACTGCCCCTTCGCAGCACATTAGAATAAAATTTGTCATGCCTTTTCTTCATATTAATCTGAATTCATCAGTTGATTTTTAGTGAACCTCTAGGCATAAAGAGGAAGCTTTCCCTTAGCCCATACGCGGTCATGTGTTTGCTGACCCTTGAACCTCACAGATGAGCAAAGATGCGCTTGTTTCTTTTCAGTAGTACAGAGGACCAAGTTTTAGGCTGATTAGAGCGGAGGAGTGGAGAAGAAAAGGTCACAGTAGGAAAGTGGGTAATTGAGGGGGACGCTTCTCCAGGAGGTGGGTCTGGAAAGCTGGTGGGAAGATGACTGCCAAGGTTGGGCCTTGCTGAGTCACTAGATAGACACAGGAGCAGGGAGAGAGGATGAATCTACCAGAAATTTGAATTGAGAAGCAGGAATTTGGAGAGAGATCATGACCAAAGTTCCAGAGATCTTTGTCTGTAATTTAAATATCCAGAAAGTTGGAAATCCCCAGTGCTTTGAAAGGGTATGGCCTTGAGAGTTCTTCCCTCTAGTTCTTTCATCTTTATAACCAAATCCTTTAAATGTCCTGAGGAGTAGATAGTTTCATTTTTATTGCGTAAATCTAGTGTCTGACTTTGGCTTTCCACTGTTTTTAATTTTTGTTTTTTCCTCTCAAGGGAGCTGACCGCTTCATCCCCCATGACTTTTCCCAAATTCCCCAGTCTTCAAGAGGTAAAATGGAGCTTCTCCAAAATGTACCGTAATGCAATGTAATATAATGTAAATATATTAAACTAGAAAACGGAAATCGGGACCGAGAAATAAAAGGTGTTTATTAATATATTGTTGAGTGATGTTAAAGCTGCTCTAGGTCTCAAATTTGGTGAATATTTCTGGAATCCAGGGCACAACACAAGACATTAAAACTTATATAACTTTCATTATCAGAAAACTGAAAGTATTTATTCAATCAATTAATTACTGCTCGCCCTCTGTCAGTTAGGCATGGAGATATATGTAAATGTAAGACACTTTCTTCAGGTAGTTCATAGTGAAGAAAGAGGAGACAATGAGTCAGTTCCACCACAGGTAAGGGCAGTGGTACAAGAGAACTCAGCGTACCTGGGAAACATAAAGATGTGCATTTAAGTCAGCTTGGAATTATCAAGCAGATTTCCTGGAGGAGGTGCGCCTACACTGTCTTAAAGCTGTGGTTTGCAGACTTTAGTGTTTCTAAGAATCACCTGGAGATCTTGTAGTAATTTGCATTTCCAGGTTCAACCTCCCAGAGCTTCCAAAACGGTTTTAGGAATGAGGGTGAGGATTCTGTGCGGGTGATCTGGTGGTTGTGGACCCTGTACAGCACTGAACGACTGGCTGTGAAGGATGCATAGAAATTATCCAGTGGTGATCGAAATAATATGCCATTGAGATGCTCGGAACATAAAAATCTCAATTTCAAATGAGACTGTAGTTGCTTTGGGAAAAATCTGAGGTTATGAACATTGAGTGCTTATGGTTTATGTATGTTTTTATGTTCTGTGACGTTTTTTTAACTTGGTAAACAACTTGTTAGACCTGGGTGTCGTTCTGTCCCTCCTGAATGTGTTGGTGTCCACTTAAGAGACAAGTGATCAGGATCAGAGGACTGTGTGATTAAAGAGGGACTCTAATTAGCGACACAACTAACACTGTGAAAGCGGAGGCATCTGCTATAGTTGCTAAATATAATTGCTCGAGAAAAGTTTATAAATATTCATTTAAATGTATTTCTCAAAGGCTCATGTTTGGAACCACAGCTGCTGAGTTGCTTAAAGAAACATAAATGTGCCACAATTAATGCATTCTTAAAGAAAGGGGAAAAAAGCTTTATCTTTAATGTGCAGGCATTTGAGTAAATACCATGGATCAGCGGTTTCTATAGCTAACATTTTGCATGTCATATTTATTACATGGTGTTACTACTTATACTTTAGAAATTTGGTAGTTTCTCTGATTATGGCTTTCTAGATTTAACAGTTATAAATTTAACTTGTGCCCAGTGACTAATATACTATTTAATGTCTTGTGTGATTAAGTTTTGAGTTTGTTTGCCAGAAAATTTGGCTAAAGACTGTTAAAATGAATTTCATTTTCTTTTCAAAAAGAAATCTGGAAACCCTGTTTCATTTTCAAATTACAAACAATTTTTTTTTTTAATAAAAAGAATATTGAGTTAATTCTCCATTTTGTTATCTTGAGGTTAGGGTGGTAATAATTATTCATTGACCACTTGTGCCTCAGTATGTATCCAAATATGAATTAAAGGGTACATTCCAGTGGCAGTCTCATATCGTCTCATATATTGAATTTGGTAGGGTTGAGGCAGGGGACATATCAAAAACCAGAGGCAATGAGCAGCCTGGCAAAGCCAGCTGGTGATGTTATGTAGGTGCCTGAGAATAAGACGGGCAAGGCATGGATTACAAATATGCAGACTTGTGCCCGTGGAGGACCAAAATCTAAAGGAGTAGTTCTCAGCCAGGGGTGATGTGATTTTTGTCCTTCAGGGGACATTTGGCAATGTCTGAAGACATTTTAGGTTGTTGCAACTGGGGGGGTAGGGGGGTGCAACTGGCAACTAGTGGGTAGAGGCCCAGGATGCTGCTAAATATCCTACAGCATGCAGGACAGCCCACAACAAAGAATGATCTGGCCAAAAATATCAATCATGCTGAGGGTGAGAAGTCACTCTCATTAGCCAAGAAGCCAGGGTGGTATTGAACATGAGCATAGACTCAGATGACATCTGTTAGGTTTAGTAAGCTGGGTGAATCGTTACAATTTGTGTTCATTTCCAGATTTCTTAGAAAGGAATATCTTAGGTGACAATTGTGTGATCTAAATTCTCAAGAGAAATGTAAAAATAAAAATATTCTCAACTGTTGTGTGTTTGAAGACGATATAACCATAATAGTTTTTATTAAATTCAGCTGAAAATGTGCTTATGCTATTTAGTTTTTATCAAACATGATGAGTTTTCTTGATGCTTTTCTTCACATTTCCCTTTTCTTCTCATTATTTTAAATCCACTTCCGAAGTATATTCCCTCTCCAGGGTATCCAGGTAAATCCACTGCTGTGGTGTGCTTGCTTTTAGCATTACAAAGAGTACCATAAAAAGCCTCCAGGGTTCGATGGCATTCTTCTTTACATGACAGAGGTTGGTTTAAAGCCAGGTACATAGCTGCTAGGATGCAATGATCACGCTATCTGGTTTAGAAGTAAAAATCTTTAATAGTAATGGCAATCATCATTGAAAATGGCATGCACAGTTTAACATGTTTAATGTTATTAAAATCGTTAAAATTTATATTCAGTGAGGAATGTTTAGTTCTGAATTAATGAACTTCCTATTGCCGTTTTAAGATCTGAAAGTGAAGCCATTTGAATTTTAAGGTCTTTAACCACTGCATAAATTGGATTTCAAGCAAATGGCAAAGAAGTATATGCTGTCTTGTCACTATTAAGAAACAGATTTCCTTTATTCTATTTTGTTCTGTTAAGAACATAGGGGAAAGTGTCAAGAATGTTGAGGTGAAGTGACAGACAACTTGAAAATTGTAACTTTTTTTGTCTCTTGATTGTCTTTTTTGGAAGTCTGTGTTGTTTGGGATGAGAATGTGATGATTCTGTTTGTTCAGTTAGTTTTCCAAATACTGATGTAGGTTTCCTCAAAGCATAAACCATGCCTAGTTAGAGCAGAGGCAGAATGAGAAATGAATTTCATCGCATGAAATGACTCTATGACTCTAATTGGCAGTGGTTGCCTTACCGTCCTGGAGGCTGAGAAGCGTTCGGATTGATTAGCAATGCCTGCCACAGGCGTGGAAATGAGGGTGTTGGTGTATGTTCTGTGTATCTGCCATCCTCATGAGACTCTTTAACTCTGCTTTCAAGAGCAGTGAGCTCCAAAGCCAGGGATACAATGTGCTGCTCCAGTGTGGGGCTTTATATTTGCATTTTATCTTAAAAAAAAAGAAAAAGAAATAAATTTTTGTAACATATAATATATGGATTGATGTTGGAATGCTTATTTTGTGTCTATGTTATGTGTTTACATTTCATGTTTGATCATGTATCTGGAGGGACCTGTAAAAAATTTATAACATGGATGGTTTGTCAATGATACCCTCACTTAATTTTTCTTTTTGCTTGTTTCTTTGTTTTCAGTGTTTTACAGCATGTTATGTACATCCTGTACATATGTACATCCTGTAGTATGTCAGTATTATGCCTGCTTTAATTAAAACATTGTTTAGTAAAACTTTAAATAATAGGATCTTTGCTGTAGTTTGTAATGAGATGGGACATGACCATGAAAATGTTTTGATTTATGCAGAGGCTTGCTCCTTATCTCATGGCAAAATACTTCTTAATAGTGTCATCAAAACTCAAATGTTACTTTTTATTTTACAAAAATTATTTTCTGATGTGAAAAGGAGGTGTTAATAGTGTACTATCCAGCAGATCATTTAGGACATAAACCTATCTGTTATTTCACAATAAAATTTTAAACAATGAACAAGCAATTAACTGCTTTTCAAGAGAAACATGTTTTAAAATTCTGGACCATTTTGAAAATGTATATTTGTCAGTGTTTCCATTGTTATATATTCTGAAATAGATATATTGTTGCTGAAAATGATAGGTGTTACCTATCAAAACTCTCATTGCTGCATGATTAAAATCCTTAGAAGTAGAATTTTATAACCTGTTTAAAAAGCTTCCAGATTTAGGGTTCCAGGGGGTTCTGAACTCATGTATTAAAAATAGTAAATTAACACATTACAATTAGTTTCCAGGGCAACTGGTTGTTGCCAGGGAAGGTGGACATTTACTGTCAGTGGTTCAGAACCAAATATGATTGACTGATTGGTGGGTGTGGGTTGAAAACTGCGATTCATGAGTTGGAAAATTCAGCCAGTCAACATATGGGTCAACATCTCTCTATCAAGCTTTTCTTTCAGTCTGACAGTCCCAGATCCAAGTTTTGCAATGAACTTGATGCCAGACCTTCAGATTGCTGTATTTTAGAATATGACACTAAGATTTTGAAAATTAATTAAGCATAATAAAACAAATTGGTCCCTGTAAAAAATATTTATAGGAATTGCTCTACAGAAGTGCATTCTGTACTATTAATAATAAGGCATGTAAAGATACATTTATTTTATCCATTTAAAATCTCATCATTTACCAAAATCAACTCAAAATAGATTGAAGACTTACATAAAAGACCTAAAACTATAAAACTCCTAGAAGAAAACATAGGGAAATACTTCAGGATGTAAAACTGGGCAAAACCTTTATGAATAAGACCTCAGCAGCACAGGACAGGCAACAACAGAAAAAAAACAAATAGGCCTCTATGAAACTAAAAACCTCTGCACAGCAATGGAAACAGTCAACAGAGGGAAAAGACAACCTACAGAATGGGAGAAAATATTTGTGAACTATGCATCCTACAAAGGATTAATATCCAGATTATACAAGGAATTCAAACAACTCAACGGTAAAAAAAGAAAAAAAGTGACCCTATTGAAAACTGGGCAAAGGAGCTGAATAGACATTTCTCAAAGGAAGACATACAAACGGCCAACAGATACGTGAAAAAAATGCTCAACATCACTAAGCATTGGGGAAATGTAACTTAAAACCACAGTGAGATATCATCTCACCCGTTAGACTGGCCATTATCAAAAAGACAGAATAACAAATGCTGGTGAGGATGTGGAGAAAGGGGAACCTGCCTATTCTGTTGTTGGGACTGCAAATTAGTGAAGCCATTATGGAAAACAGTACGGAGTTTTCTCAAACAACTACAGATAGAACTGCCATATGGTCCAGCAATCCCCCTATTGGGTATATACCCAAAGGAATGGAAATCATCATGTCGAAGAGATACCTGCACTCCCATGCTCATTGCAAGCTCTATTTACAATAGCCAAGATATGGAACCAATAAATGTCCATTGATGGATGATTGGATAAGGAAATTGTGGTATATATACACAATGGAATACCACTCTGCCATAAAAAAGAATGAAATTCTGCCATTTGCAGCAACATGGATGAACTTAAAGATAATTATATTAAGTGAAATAAGTCGGGTACAGAAAGAGAAATACCACATGTCCTCAATCATAAGTGGGAGCTAAAAAATCAACAAATAAAAAAGAAAGAAGGAGAGGAAGAAAAAAAGGAGGGAAGAAAGAACAATCACAATAATATGTTGAATTTTCAAAAGGAAAGAAGAGAAATGTGGTTATTAGAGGGGGAAGGAACGGGGGCTAGTGGGAAATTGGTGAAGGGTCACAAAGAATGATTGTTTTTAAAGATGAGCATACTAATTATCTTGATTTGATCATCATGCATTGTACACAGTTGCTGATATTCAACTCTGCACCCCACGAATATGTGTAATTAATTATGTTTCAATCATAAAGGTTTTTCTTCATTTTATGTGTTTTTTCTTTTTTACTTTTTTTTGCGGGGAGGGAGGCAGCTGGCCGGTATGGGGATTCAGTCATTTTGTGTGTTTTATAACACACATAACATCTTAGTATAGTAGGACAGGTAAATAATTTAGGAGAGTCTAGGTCAGGGGTGGCCAAACTAGGGCCCAAGGTCAGATCTGGCCCCTTCCTTTACATATTGTCTACGGCCACATTCATGCTGCACAGGCAGAGTTGAGTAGTTGCTGCGGAGACCGTGTGGCCCCCAAAGCTGAATTGTTTGCTATCTGCCCTTTACAGATAAAGGCTGCTCACCCTTGGTCTGGATTAATCTGGCAACAGTGGAAAAGAGATGTCCTGCCCTGTCTGCCATGCAGGCAGTATTTTTCAGGATGCTTTACAGTGCTGGTTCTCATGTGCAGCTCCATGTTGCAATAGTCTGGAGAGTTTTTACAAATACTTATGCCTGGACCCACCCTCAGGGATGCTGATGTCATTAGTATGGGTTAGGGCCTGGACATCAGGCTGTTTAAAAGCTTCCCAGGTGGTTCCCAGGTGCAGACAGGTTTGAGAAGTTCTGCCTTACGGTGGCGCACACTCCATACAGGAAGATCGGTGTCTCCCTGCAGTCTGGCACTGCCCACAAGTAGCACTGCAGGAGCCATTCCTGCCTGCATGTTCTGCTAAATAATGTTGGAGGCAGGCTGTCCCCAGCTTTACGGGAAAGAGGACAGGCTTGGGACTAGCAAACCATCATCAAAATCTTAAACTCTTAAACTTCCTCAGGGCTGTGCAAGAAGAATGGGATGACCACTGTAAAACTCCTTAATTCTCCAGACTTAGATGAAACGTAAAAACCCAGTGGCTTCTATTGTCTCTGTTTTCAGTGCTTTCCTTGACTCTCTTCTGTCTATTTTTATCACTGCACAATGAAAATCTATTGGCAAGGCTCCTGGTAGTTATCTTCTGTTCAAATGTTAATGGGAGATGATCAGAAGTTCTAGAAGTTTGGCCATGGTTGATTTCTTTTCCTGCATGGCTTAGGAACTAAAGATTATTTCAGTAATAATCCTACTTCTAAAAACCTGCCACATGATGTTATTCTGCAGCTCTGTGCATGGCTGTCATTGTAAACACTGTTTATAGAACCTTTATCAGCATTTGCCTCTGGAATTTATAAAGCAGTTAGTACAATTTGCTGTGAAACCACTGGTGTTTTTTTTAGCTTAATAGAGTCGGCACATATGGAGTATTTGGAAGATAGCAGTTTACATCCTATAAAAATGATTTTTGAGTCTAAAGCACTTTTATCTCAACCATTTAAAATGATGGATTAGTTCATTCACACAGCCAGGTGCTGTTCTTCTCATTTTACAAATGAGTAAAACGAGGCAAAAGGAAGACTGGGGACTTCATCAAGCCCACATAGCAAGATAGAGGCAACTGAGAACTGGAACTCAAGGGTCCTGGCTTCCCAGGCTGAGCTTCCCCATTGAATAGTTCCCTCTAGGGCCGGCCCGGTGGCGCACTCAGTAGAGTGCGGCGCTTGGGAGTGTGGTGGTGCTCCCGCCGAGGGTTCGGGTCCCATATACAGACCGGTCCGCTCACTGGTTGAGTGCGGTGCGGGTGCGACACTGAGGGTTGCGATCCCGTTACCGGTCACGAAAAAAGACAAAAAGGGAAAAAAAAAATAGTTCCCTCTACTGCAGGACAGTAGTGACCTGCATCTCTAAATGCCCCCGTGGTCCACATCCTCCCTGACTGCAAATCACCCCTAGCAGATGCCTGTAGTAAACCACATGACTATATCACTGCTACTTCCTTGAGGAAAACTTCCTCAAACTTTATGATTATATTTTGCTTGAAATGGCATAAGTGCTAATAGATCCATTGAGAGACAGACATTTTGCTTTTCAAAATTAAACCGGGACTCCAGGCAGGTAGCATCATCAACAGAGCAGTTAGGAATTAATTTCGCCAGTGTTCTTCAGGGGAAGGTGAAAACCAACGGTATGCTGTGTTCCTGGCATGGCTTAGCATGTGATTCTATTGTGTGTTTAATTTGGAAGACTTTTGAAAGAGGTACTGTAAAACCTTAACTAGCCAGAAGACAAGGAAAGCAGAAATGAACCCAATTTAATCAACTGGACCTGGAAAGAATGACTAAAACTTGGGGGAAAATATCCTTGTTAGGAGCTTATTAAAAATTTCAATTTCCAGACTAAGTACCAACAGAGAACCTCTTCCCATACAATGTAATCATGTTTAATATTTATTACAATGATCCTGAGGCAAAGCAAGACACTCAATTATACAAGATTCACTTCTCTCTGTATACTTTCTAAGGCAACAGAATAATTTTTTTAAATTGTAGAAAATATTTCATAACCATGGCTAAGCCACATCTATTCATCAAAAATTCCAGCTAATTGAGTTTGTTATTTTGATGCTTTAAATGTATGGAGACTTTGCTTGAGAAAATAAATGTGTCTAGTAATGTATGTCCTATAGAACAAATTTTTGTGAAATGAGAACTTTTTGTCCACTTATTAGATGGCTAAGAGTTTCTACAGAAGTGTCATACTGGGTAAAGAAGTAAATTGTATAATTTAATCAACTATAAACCTAGTGGATAGAAGTATAGGTACATTTATATTAATTATGATTTTATTATTACCGATGTCTGTCCTCATGAGGCTTACAGTCTAGTTGGCAGAGCCTGGCAATGAACAGAGAACCACTAAATAGGTCCAGATATAATTATAGCTGTAAACGAGCATCAGTCAGTCCATAAGAAGCAGCATATCTGCTAGGCTGACTTTCCATACTTGCATAAATTCTATCACTAAGAAAATGATGAGCCTGTATGAGTCTGTTTCTATTGTTTATAAAAGAATGCCTGAAACTTGGTAATTTATAAAGAAATAAAATTTATTTCTTAAAGATTTGGAGGCTGGGAAGTCCAAGGTCCAGGGAATACATCTGGTGAGAGCCTTTTTTTTGGTGGTAAGAGAGCTACTTCCTCACTTGCTCTCTTTTTAAAGCCATCAGAACCATGCTCACTACTCTATGAATGGATTAATCCATTTATGAGGGTAAAGTCCTCACAATCTAATCACCTCTTAAAGTCCCCAGCTTTTAATTACCATAATAGGATTTCCCACCCTCTTAACACTATTACCGTGGGAATTAAGTTTCCCATACATGAGCCTTTGGTAGACACATTGGACCCACAGCAGAGCCCAAATGGATTGAGACATTTTTTCCTCAGGGCACACCATGTTCACACTGGTTCCCTTTGCCCCCTCCTCAGGGTGATATGGAGGAGGGCCTGGGTAGATGCTGTGCACACAATGGGTTTGTGTCACGGCTAGGAACCACTGAGCTTAGAAAACTCCCAAGTTTATTAGGGGACTGCTAGCAAACATGCCTGTCCTCCCCTCCAGTGCTGGATTCTCTTTATTAGCTTGAAATATAAGCAGATATTCTCTGGGGAAGGGAGGGAGGCTTCCCTATTCTTTAATGTCTCAGAATTGTTGGGGGAGAGGTGAAAAGGGAAGGAGCCCTACCTTTTCTATTCTGATCAGGAAACATCTGTGACCCAGGACTAGCTTCCAAGGTTGTTTGCTATTCAGATATCCTGTACAAAGTGATCGGTGCCCTTGACTCAGAAGATAAGCAGAGAGATCTGAACTATCTTGCAGCAGTGACATAAGGTGATGTGATGTAAAGTAATTGAAGGGTGTCAGAGGCATGAGAAGCTGACTTCAGAGCTGGTATATGTAAAGAGAGGGGAACTAGGAAGAATTGGGGAAGGGTGTTTCCAGGGTGGACAGCATGAGGTGGATGATGTGCTTGGTGTGTTCAAGGGACATGAGGAAGAGTGCAGGGCAGGAGTGTCAGGGCACACAGGGAGGCATGGGGAAAGTGGGAGGGTGCAAGAGCCAGGTCATTCAGGGCCTTGCAGGCCGTTATTTGTGTTGGGAGTCCATCAGAAGAGTGAGGGGAACCCCATGGTCTGTAAGGACATGAGTGACTTTCTGCATTTTCAAATTACAGGTTTGCATCATGTAGTGGGTAAGTGAATCAGTTTAGCTGGTCACATACAGCATTTCATTTTAAAATAATGAGATAGAATAGGACAGAAAATACCAGAGTGCCTTATGTGCTGTGGAGTGCCTTATGTGAGCATTGTTTCATGAGACTTTTGCTTCTTTTCCTATTTTGTAAATATTAACTTGCACATTTTTCCTATTTTGACCTCTCTTCTAAAGCCAAGGTGATTTTGATATATTTCCATTTGTTTATCTTTTCTTTTGTTGACTATGCTTTTGGAATCATATTCATACAGTCTTTGCCCAGTCCTACATCCTGAAGTGTTTCCCCAAAGTTTCTGCACAGCAAAGGAAACAATCAATACTGAAAAGACAACCTGCAGAATGGTAAAAAATATTTGTGAGCTGTACATTGACAAGGGATTAGTATCCATTATATACAAATAACTCAAACAACTTAACAGTAAAGAAACAAACAATCTGATTAAAAAATGGGCAAAGGAGCTGAATAGATACTTCTCAAAGGAAAACATACAAGTGGCCAACATGTACATGAAAAAATGTTGAACATCACTAATCATCAGGGAAATGCAAATCAAAACCACACAGATATAATCTCACCCCAATTAGACTGGCTATTATCAAAAAGAGAATAACAAATGCTGGCAAGGATGCAGAGAAAGCAGAACCCTCTTATAATGTTGGTGGGACTGTAAACTAGTGCAGCCATTATAGCAAACAGTATGCAGGTTCCTCAAACAACTACAGGTAGAACTGCCATATAATCCAGCAATCCCACTGCTGAGTATATACCCAAAGGAATGGAAATCATCATGCCAAAGGGATACCTGCACTCCCATCTTTATTGCAGCTCTTTTTACAATGGCCAAGAGTTGGAACTAAACTAAATGTCCACTGACAAACAACTGGATAGGGAAATTGTGGTATACATATACAATGGAGTACTACTCAGCCACACAAAAAAATGAAATTCTGCCATTTGCAGCAGCATGGATAAGATTAGAGAAAATTATGTTAAGCATAATCAACTGGGCACAGAAAAAGAAACACTGCATGTCCTCACTCGTAAGTAGTAGTGAAAGAAAGAAAAATGAAGGAAAAAAGGAAAGAAAGAAGGTAAGAAACAACAATCACAATAATACATTGAACTTTCAGAAGGAAGGGAACAGAACTGTGCTTACTAGAGGGGGGAAAGGGAGAAGGGGAGGGGGTTAGTGAGAAATTGGCTAATGGACACAAAGAATGATTATGTTTCATAATGATGAATATCTTAATTATCCTGATGTGATCATCACATATTGTACACAGTATTGATAGCCAACTTTGTACCCCACAGACGTGTATAATCAATTATGTTGCACTAAAAATAGATAAATAAATAAATAAAGTCAAGGTGAGTTTCACAACCAATGGCATCTAACCTTTGATAAAATAGGGTATGAATATTCTCCACATGCGTGTGCAAAGAGGGTTGCTATGTAACATTTATTTCTGACTGTGGGTCACAGTCAATTTCTCACCTCCGGAGGACTAGTTAAAAGTAGCAAGTTTGTTGTTGCCTGTGAAAGGTAGAACAGCACCTGGAATTGGATGTGCCCACTCTGGGTGGGGTGATTCAGAGGTGATATAACTAGTCTTGGGCTCTGGAAGCAAATACAGTTGTTGCTCTGTCCGTCTATATCAGATAACTGTGATCAAGCCAACAGACTCGGGCACTAACAATCAAATGTAACAGGGTGGGGAGGGGAGTGTGCCCAGTGGATTGGGGGAACCCAGGATCTGGCATGGCTTGAAGCTCTTCATAGCATGTGCCCTGGTTGGGTAAACCAGTAGGGGTAAAGCCTCAGCTTTTAGTAGTATGTGGATACTGGGATAGTTCCCAAGACGAGGTTTGTGGTAGAAAGAATCAGGCCCAAGTCTCCCACAAAGCATGGGGCAGCCAAGCTGTGACACTGGGGAACCAGCCTCAGAAGGAGGAGACCGCTCTTAACAGACATCACCTCTTTGACCTCTTGTCAACCAGGCCCAGCATTGTGTGGCTCACTGCTTCCTCTTTTCCTTGTAGTATTGATGACTTCTACTGGAGGTTCCTTTTGGAGACTATACTCGGGGAGAGAGCCCACCTGACTCTGCTTTGGGGGGCTTAAGTCGGGGGACTGGGTTTCTGGGACTAAGTGGAAGTCAAGCCAAGGCCCTTCTAGCAACGAGGGCAACTGGAGTCCCAGAGCGTTGGGTTGGGCTTACACAAATCCCATCTGTACAAATCTGAGTAAAATTCCTTTCAGAGCAAGGTTGAGTCTCTGGACTGGATCAGTTGGTAACAGGAAGAGGAAGGGTACCGTGCTCGCATCCCGGTGTGGCTTACACCATGTCACCTCTCGAGAAGATGAAAGAACTGATGAATGCACATGGCCACAGGCAGACTGAGCCAACAAGTAGAAGGCAGGTCCAAGAATCTGCGCGTCATGGCTTCAGAGTAAAGCTTCATGCTTCTTCCCCTCCCCAAGTTCTCACTGGATAAACCCTATCTTCATTTCTCCAGTGTAGACAGGAAGGGGCAACAAAGACCTATCTTCAGCCTTGAGACTGGGCTACAGCCCCAGTTTTGCTAACTTCACTTCAGCCTGGTAAAGATGTGTGGTTCAAGTTGTGTAACAGTTTTCCAGGGAACTGAATTTAGTCATAACGTATCATTTGCCAGCACACACTCCAAAATACGCCCTTTATTAATTGTCAGCAGATTATGACTAAAATTAATCAAATCACTGAAGGCTGCCCAGGACCAGTAAATTAGCATGTGCTAATTTGTTCTTTATCTAATTCTTTGTTCAAATCATATCTTCTGCCCTTATATGTGGGCTTTACAACATCAAAAGGCATTTCTTGAGCTTGAGAAAGTGACACATTTTGTTTATTAATTATTCTCAAGGATAACTTAGAATTTTTTAACATTATTTTAGTGCATTATGAAGACAGTTGATCCAGTTAATTAAAAAGCAGTTTACAAGCAGAAAATAACTATGCTTCAGAGAAATTTTTCTGATGTTTTTGTTATTTTGGCTTCACTCTAACAAATGGAGTACTTTATATTCTCAAATATTAAGTTCCCAGATTATTTTACTTACGTTTTTACTGACATGAGACTATATTCATAAATATATATGTTGATGCATCCAAATTAATTAACTTCTCTTTAGTCAATATATTTAGAAAGTAATTGTTATTACCAATATATTTTCTTATTAAGTAAGAGAATGGGTGTGTTTTTAAAAATATATATGTATAAAGCAGATTTTTGCCAAGTACAAGCTGGTATTTTATGGACTTCTAATATTTTTATGACAAGAAAAGTTCTACTGATTCAATAAAATTCTGTGAGGGCAGAAAACAATTTTGTTTGATACTTTGTCAAAGCTGTAAAGTCTTTAATGTAGTTTCTATTGGGTTTGTTTTTATTTCTATGATATTTCCCTCACCCAAAACACAAATTAAAATGTGCCAGAAGAGGAAAATATTTTAGACGAATCCAATCTGTTTTCCTTTCTCTATTCTTGAAAAATATTATTTGTTGTAAAATAATATATGAAAGTTTTATATACTATTTTTTTTATTTTTTTATATTGGACTCATGTGTAATATGTCCTTTAAAAAATGTTAAATGAATACTGAAGACATTGTCTAAATTTTCTAATCCTTGGGGATCGAAGCTTACCTCAGCTAAATAAGTCAATTTCACTTAGAGGCAGTTTTAACTTTAAAGGGAATACTGACACAGACCATGCAGCATGCAAAGCAAAACCATAATTTGCTATCTGGCCTTTCACAGAGAATGTAATCCAGTTGCATTATTAGGATTATTTAGGGGCCGGCCCGGTGGCGCATTGGATAGTGCACCGCTTGGGAAGCGCGTTGGTGCTCCCGCCCGAGGGTTCGGATCCCACATACAGACCGGTTCCCGCTCACTGGCTGAGCGAGGCGCGGGAGCAACACCGAGGGTTGCAATCCCGTTGCCGGTCCCCGGTCCGGTACGGGGGCAACACTGAGGGTTGCAATCCGTTGCCGGACACGGAAAAAAAAAAAAAAAAAAAAAAAAAAAAAAAAAAAAAGGATTATTTAGGTATTTATTAGATGTATGGAAAGAAGTCTTTAAAATCGAAAGTTTGGCATTAGGGCACTGGAATTGTAGCACTTGGAATTATTGCATTTGCGAGACCTACTGTCTCTTGCAACTGCTGAACTCTGCCTTGTAGCCTGAAAGCAGCCACAGGCAATATGTAAACAAATGGGTGTGGCAGTGTACAAATAAAACATTATTTTACAAAAACAGGTTCAGGCTGAATTTGGCCTACCAGTAATTTGCCAACCTCTTTGAACCTTTTTTATTCAAAGCATAGTCCACACACTAGGAACATCAGCATTCCCTGGGCCTTTGTAGAAATGCAGAATCTCAGTTCCTACCCCAGATTTACTGAATCAGAATCTGCATTTTAACAAAATCCCCAGGAGATTCATATGCTCTTAAACTTAGAGGATCACTGGCCTAAACAACTCTTCAATATGGCAGATATGTTAATCTGCTTCGCTATAGTAACCGTTTTACTATCTCTATCCCCTAGCATCATGTTTTAAGCCTCCAATATATACAATAAAATTTATTTAAAAATAGAAAAGCAAAGTGAAGTCACAAATAGCTCCTAAGGAAGCTTTGTGAAATGGATAAGTATTTTGACTGGTGGGTTTAACACTAGGTTTAGTAGGTCAGAAGCAAGCTGTTTCACTGTCGACTTCTAAATGCTAGAATATGGAGATCTTTATCTGGGCCACCAATAACCTCCACTTCCTGTTCTAGTTCTTAGATGGTTTATTCCATTTCTTTTGGGAAGAATCTCCTAATTTTTTGCCTTGGAAAATATTGGCTGTGGGTACTTCTGCATGAGGGGTTGGGTGGGGTAAGTTATTTTATATAGAGATATTTAAGTATTCCTTCTATTTTCTATCCATAGCTTAACGCCCCCCCAGTTTTATACCTGGCATTTCTGAGTTCCAAATTTTTGTCAATGTTCAAGTCAGAGATCAACTGGCCCCTCTGTTGTAGATCCCTCTGGCCCTACCTAAGCTTTCCATGCTCTGTGCTGTAACTCAATGGCAGGCCACTGATGATTTGGGCCACAACAGGTTTGCCAGATAATTCTTTGTTGCAAGGGACAGTTCTGTGCTTGTAAGGTATTTAGCAGCATCCCTGGCCTCTCCTCATTTGATGCCAATAGTGTCCCCTGCCCCCAATTGTGACAGCCCAAAATGTCTCCAAATATTGCCAGATTTACTCTGGGGGACAAAATGGCCCCTGGCTGAGAACCACTGAGTCACAGGGGTGCTGAGTAATCAATGCCTTCCCAGGTGATCTCAGGGAAGCTAGAGGCCCAGCACATTGGCCTCCAGCCTCGAGCATTCTCTCTGTCCCTCCAGTGAGCTGCAGTGATATCATGTGTCATGTGAGACATGAAGGTGAAGTTTGGGAGGCACAGAAAAAGCCACAGCCTGCTCCTCCAGGCCTGAGCCTCCAAAAGCTCTTCGCCCTCCCAGCACTCAAAGCCCTCTCTCAGCTGAGATGAATATGTATTGTCTTTCTGCCGTTATGAGCTGAAATCTCCACCACTTTCTGCCGTTATGAGCTGAAATGTCCTCTAAAAAAACATACTGTATTGGGGATTGGGAAACAAATTGATTTTTATAACTTAGGAAATCTTTCAAATTAGAATTTTGCTATTGCTTAGTTTTCATTATTTGATTCATAGTATATATTTTTTTAAATCATCACCAAATGACTTAATTGCTGTAGCTAATTCCCAAGACTGGCTCATCACAGTCAGGACTGGTAATATGATCATCCTTTGCAAGGAAGAGCTGGCATTGGCTCAGTTTGTGTGAGCGATGATGGCCCTCAAAAGTCTTTCCAATCTGATCAAACCTAACTCATTTACTCCCGTAAAAAAAATCACTTTATATTATGCAGTGATTAAAATATTAAGTTTTCAAATATTGAACTTTGCTTTCCATTTGGTTATTTCCTGAATTTGTGGTATGCAAATTTGCAGCTTATTCAATTGACTATGACAATGGTTGCCAGAGGGAGTAATTCTGGGTCGGCCAGAAAACCAACTCTGTGATCCACCTCCTGAGATGAAAGTACTGCACAGCTGATCTGATTTACAGTTTCATTTGGATAGTTCATCATTTCCCAAAAAGAAAGATTATATCTGTCCCAGTGCTCCTGCTAGTACATATTGTGCCTTTGTGAATATTGTAGACTATTTACAAAACTGGCCCATTTCTCCATCTTTGCACTGTGACCGTTCAGCTTCTCCCATCAGTACTTGGAGTCTGTTTCTCCTACCCTTGAGTCCAGGGTGCCTCGTGTCCTGCTGTGGCCAGTGCATGGAGGAGCCGTGATGATGGGCCTTCTCTGAGCCTAGTCTTCAAGAGGTCTTGCACACTTATGCTCTCTTTGTTCTGGAATACTGCCCAGCCTAAGAGACTAAGCCAGGGATAGACTGCTGGAACATGATAGATCACATGGGACAGGGAAGAGCCATCCCAGCTGAGGCCACACTAGACCACCAGTCCTAGCCAACCCAGCATTTGACTGCAGATGTGTGCGTGAGCCCAGCTAAGACTAGAAGGACTGCACACCTAAGCCCAATCCCATCGCCAGCCTGCAGAGTTGTGAACTCAATAAAGAGAGGTAACACATGGTCGTTGCTTTAAGCCACCAAATTTGGGATGTATTGTCGTATGGCAAAAGCTAACTAAAACAGTGAGAATGGGAAAAATGTATCCCTTTGGGTGGAAGAGCTAGATAATGGTGCCGCTTATTCTGGTGCAGACCTTTCCAGAGTGCACACCATTTTACCCTCTCCCTTGGATGTCCTTATGCAAGGCTACAGCTTTCACAATTGGAAGCAGTAGCTTCCAATGAAATCTAGAGTCGGATTGTGTCTTCCACTATGGGCACAGCCATTTAGGAGCTGTGTGTTTTTCAGGAAAGAACCTCATCTCCATAAGCCAGTGTATTACTTTCCCAAGTTCAGATATTAGAAAGGACTCACTAGACACCACAGAGTATACTCATGTGAGGCTTTTGTTTAAAGACAAGGACATGGTGCAGCAAGAGAAAGCAAATGTGGGCAAGCCTCAGGAGTCTGAGAGACATTCCAACAATCCAGGCCCTTTCGTTTGAGCAGACAAGACCAGGCTAAGTCATAGGCTTGAAGGCTAAGATCTGTATGAGGAATCTTGGCTTGGGAAGAGTTCAGAGAAGCTTTCTATGCAGGGCACTCCTAAATCCCTTTGGTTATAATCCAGCCAGAGTTGTCCAACCAGTTAGGGCAGTTGCAGATCATCAGTAAAGAAACTGACCAAAGGGTTTGCCAGGGGGTTTCTAACCATAAAAAAAATACATCTTACATCCCACTGCCTTTATGTTGGCCAAGAGTCAAAAACTAGACATCTATCATCTTCAGAGATAAAGACAGAGCTTTTTCCAGTCCAATTGTAAATTAATTTCATCCTCATAGCCTCAGTTTCCTTACTCATAAAAGGGAGTTAATTATAAACCTTTTCATAAGATTGCTATGAGGATTGTATGAAGCGATTCATGCAGGATACTCATTTTGAGTGCCTAGAACTGAGTAAATATTTTAAAAATCTGCTACTGTTATTAATTAAATGAAGTGCACTCAACTGGGAGTAAGGAACGAAATTTGAGCCCTGTGACCTTGGATGCAGCACTTCAGGTACCTGGGTCTCAGTTTCCTCATATGAAGTTAGGGAAGTAATGATTAGGTTGGTCCCATCCTGTGATTATGTCATAAACTTTCATTTGAACTGATACCTCCAAACCCAAGTAAGAGCACCCTTTTATTATCATTAGGTCATGGAAATTAACATCTAGTAGGCGAAAAAGCTAGAAAAATTACTTCTATTTATTCCTAATTCCAAGAACGTAGGACATAATTACATGGATAATCTAGTAAGCAATTCCAGAAAGCAGGTGAATTGAAAAAGGCTCTAGGTTTAGAAAAAGCTTCTGAGAAGAGGTTTGAGAAACTTTTGACATTGCAAATCCAGGCATCACAGTGAATAATCTTTTCAGGGTCACTTTGGTGGTGGGACCCCTTTATGGTCCATGAACCATTGGCGATCAATGGGTTTTCACTAGTGGTTGGTGGACTGATGGAGAGTTTAAGTTAGGATGGGAGTGAGTGAGAAGTTTGGTTTGCCACAGTGCCCTTCTTAACTAACACTTGATTTCACCTCTGAAGCAATATTGACACCCTGATGACACTCCCTAATGCCTTAATTACCATCATTCTGCCTGAAGTTTGCTCTCCTGCTACCTATACTTGCCACCCTCCCTGCTTTGCATCTACAGTTGCTAGGACCAGATGCTGAACAGAAGCGTAGATATTTTCTGCAGAAGTAGCTCAGTAGCTAGGAACAAAACGCTACTTACAGCAGGGACTGGCAAATGGTTTTTGTAATGGACCAGATAGCAGCTATTTAAGGCTTTACAGATCACAGGGTTTCTGTCACTGCTGTTGGTTATAGCACCAAAGCAGTCATAGACAATGTGTAAATTAATAAGCATGCCTGCATTCCAATAAAACTTTATTTAAAAAGTGGGAACAAATAGTTTTGACCCTCAGGCTATAGTTTGCGGACCCCTGGGTTGGCAAAGATAAAATACGTATGTTGTTATGGGCTGAATAACAGAGTGTTTTTAGGATTTTTTTTAAGACATAGACACAGGAAAATATTGTTCATTTTGCACTTGAAAATGAACAGGTTAATCCTCAACATGTAGCATCATGGAAAATAACAACAGTAGTCCAATGAGTAACTTCTCCAGGTACTGAAGATTGTATCTGCTCTTGGGGGAAAGCTAGCTGAGAACTTAAGTGAATGTTCACATCTGAATTAGATCTCTGAAACAGAAAACAAAAGGGGTTTTGAAACTTGAATACCTGTAGAAGTATACTCAAATGCAAGGCTACTTGAATTAGAAAAATGATGAAAACCATCTCACTTAGTTATCCTTTTCAAAATGCATTAATAGTTTTGTGTGTGTGTGTTTTTTTTTTTTTTTTTTTTTTTTTTTTAATTTTGAAAAATTACATTTTTTAAATATTTTTCTTTCCCCCGAGTTCATTGCTGTTTTTTTTTTTTTTTTAATTTTGAAAAATTACATTTTTTAAATATTTTTCTTTCCCCCGAGTTCATTGCTGTTTTTTTTTTTTTTTTAATTTTGAAAAATTACATTTTTTAAATATTTTTCTTTCCCCCGAGTTCATTGCTGTTTTTTTTTTTTTTTTAATTTTGAAAAATTACATTTTTTAAATATTTTTCTTTCCCCCGAGTTCATTGCTGTTTTTTTTTTTTTTTGTTTTTTTTTTTTATTCAGTAATGATGGCTGGCCGGTTAGCTCAGTTGGTTTGAGCACGTTGTTGTAAAACCAAAGTCAAGGGTTTGGCCCCCAATACTGGCCCCCCCCCAAAAAAAAAAAAAAAAAAAAAAAAAAAAAAATCAGCAATGAACTCGAGGTAATGAATACTATTTAACAAATGTAATGTTTCAACATTAAAAATAAAGAAAAGACCTGGAAGGGTTGACATTTTCATATTTAAAATAAATACTATTTAAAATAAATACTATTTAAAATAAATATTTAAAATATTGGGGGGAAAGTTTAAATGTTTTATGCTATAATATAAGTTTCCTGGTTTCCAAAGCAGCCAAGATAGAGAAGCCATAGTCTCATTAAACCTGAGGAAATAAGTGAGTTGATCAAGTGGCACACTGGGTACACAATAGATAGATGGGATGCAGGTGAATACTTACTGAAAAATATTATTAAATGTGTAGTGTTTTGCAGGTCACTTTATTTTTTAATTTTTTTATTTGTGTTTTTTTAATTTTTAAATTTATTAGCATATTCATTATTACAAATCGTAATTATTCTTATGCCCCTTACCCAACCTATCACTCCCCAACCTCCCTCCCTCCCTCCCTGCAGGTCTCTTTAATATTTACATCCCAATTAATTTTCTTTTAGGAAACAGGTTGATAAATTGTAATTTATTTATTTTCAACTAAACTTGAATTGGAACTAATATTAAAATTTAGGATCTGGGGTTCCTGGGTTAATTGAGAATTCTTAAAGTAGTTTTTTGGGGGGCAGTTTTTAAAAATAGAATTTCAAAATTGCTTAGCAACATAATTTAACATTTATAAAGTAAAAATAAAAGCCACAAATTACCCCTCTATATTATTTATTATTTCTTCTCGAAGAGTTCACTCTTAAAATACTGTATTGTTAGGCAAGGTGCCCTTGTAGTCTGAAAGCAACATATGGACACAGTAAATATAATCCTGATTAAGTTCCCCGTTTTATATGGAATGGCAACATAGCCAGACACTTTAAATACCTGGAACTTGTCAATCCTTGATTTGTGGTTCCCCATAGGACTAAGGCACTATAGTATGTTTTTTCTGACTATGGATGTTTGCCATTTTTAACCATAATAAATGTACCAAAAGTTTTTAATGCATTATATTTTTCTACCTCATTTAAAGATAAACATCTGTTTGCTTTAAAATTGGAATAAAGTCTATGAATCATAAATAAAGTGACACATTTTATGGGCCATATGCACAAACTCTAGAAATGGGCTAATTTTCAGAAATTATTACAGAGAGGCAATTATGTGCTTGAAATTTTGTAAGTATATGTGATTCATTACCTAAGCCACATTGACCATTTTTGTATTTAAAATGTTTTTGTAAGACGGCAGCCACGAGAGCATGTTTCTTTCTTGGAGCCATAGTTACAGAGGTTTGGCTAAGATAAAAGGTAACCGAAATTAGCCTAAGTTTATGAAACAGGAAATATGATCTTCAGGAGAGGTAGCTTTAGGCATAATAGTGCTGACAAAGTGAATCTTCTTACCTTCAAGTTTACCAGGAAAATAGATGTTTGAGAGGATGCTGTATAACCTGGGTTGTATCCTCATCCGTGAAAATTAAAATCTGGGCTACAACTGGGTACAGTTATATTTTGCAGTATAATTTCTGCAAAATTTGGTTTACCTTTTATGACCCTGTGTGGTCCATGCTGTGGAGCAGAGTAAACTTGTAAACATAACTCTGTTGATGAAAAGATCAGAATCATTATCCTTCCTTTCTATAGTTTCACAAGGCAACCAACCAATTTGTTTAGAGGTGAAATTTAACTAAGATTGGGGAATCTTTCTGACAGTCCGCATAATTTATATAGAAGTCATATGTGCACCTGGCTGGAAGAAACATATTTGGGTATGTAACTTTTTGTTGTGGTGGTAATCTCCAAGTTGTTTCAGATTTTGGCAGAATGCCCAGTAACATCCACTTTCAAGGACTATGTGCATCTGGTACACATGATGAGCAGGTTTCCCTGGGCCATTAGATAACAGATTTTTCTGATGTGTGTGAGGTGCAACCAAAATCTCTGATTCAGCATTATCCTTTCTCACTAAAAGATCCTTTTTGTATACTGTGCAATTATATACTTTTATTGGGAGATTATGGAAAGGGCCTTCACCCTGTGAATCACAAAGTGTTACTGGTGTCATTACTGTCTGCCTTACCCTAGAAGGTAAGTTTGACAGTATGCTCTATCCTCACTTTAGTAGTATGTTCTTATTTTAGAAAGAGGACAAATGCTGCCTGAAATGGTTTAAATGTATGAATAACTTGTATCAACCTAGTTATTTAATTTGCATGCAAATTAAATTGTCCTCAGCCCTATGTTTCATACTTTTTTTCTTAGATTCATGTCAGGGCCAGGCTATCTCTCTGGTGCTGGAAATCATCTCCCCGTCAGTACCTCGCCTCTGTGGCAGTGTAGTATTCCTTAATATGGACACTGCCCAGTCAAGTGCAAGGGCAGAACGTGAATATTATGCAAACCCATTCGAAATGTGTGCTCTATATAGAGGCATACATTCTTGGGATGTGGGGCAAGTGTCTGCATCCTCTTAGTTATTAAGCCTTTCTCCACTCCTCTGTGTATATAGGTATGATATTTGCAAAACTCTATTCGTTGGTAAATAAACCAACTTATATACAGGTAGGTAGCTAGGAGAGGTGTTTTGGCCCTTGTGGTTATTAACTTAGATTCCTAAATCTTTCAGTTCAATTCAAGAAATATTTCTTATTTGCCCACTGTGTGCCGGCTGTACTATGATGATGGATGAGACATAGGACCTGCCCCCAGGGAGCTCACAGGAAAAAGAGACACAAAGACAGTTATAGTACATCTCATACAATGACTATTATTTTCTTGCTAAAATGTATTTTAATAAATGAATAAATGCCAGGTATTGTTCTGAGCCCTTGACATATATGATCTCATTTCATCCTCATAATAACACTATGAGGATTATTATCCCATTGTACGGATGAAACATTTGAGTTTAAATAATTTTTTGGAAGTTAGTTTCATGCCTGCTTCACTTATAACCAACTCAAGGGGTGGTTGCTGGTTCTGCATTTTTGTGGGGAAGGCATCCCCTTTGGATTCAGAGCTCTGTGTTAAGATGTGCAGCCTTCTTAAACGTCTTGACTTCTTTATAAAGCTTTTGTTGTTTTTTTAAAACAACATTTCTTTAAAAATCATTTCTTTCATTTCTTTACAAATAACATATGACCTCATCCCTAACACAAGGAATGCATTATGAGCCTTTCTGTAGATGCTGAGTCTAGCCTACTCCCATTTTTCAGGGCTATTTCTCTCCTCCCCCTCACCCCCCAACCCCAACACTTTGACCATCACCTCTTCTCCAAATTCTAGGGCACCCAAATTTCAGTCTCTACCAGGAGGATGAGCACACTGGTTACCTATTCCAGCAAAGCAAATTTTGTCTCCTCTTTTTCTCAGCCTTTCTGTTGCATTAGCCCTGAGACCTAGTTTTGCATCAACGCAGATTTCATGTAGGTCTTTCCTCAAACGAAGGAGTGGCTCTTCCACATGGAAGAACTTGGCTGTTCTCTAAGAGTAATTAGCTTACACTGCAGCCAGCTTTGACATTTTTTCCCTCAGTCACCTCACTTGTAACTCTAGTTTGTACAAAGTCATTGACTGCACCTTTTCAAAGGAACCAGTGAGTGGTTTTAACGTCCATTCTTGGTGACTGAGTCATTGCCTGGTGGAGGTTCTAAATGCAAAACCTTTATTTTCCTGTGAGTGATCTAGTTTTAGGAAATGAATTTCTTTATCTCCAAGACTTTTTGTTGTTGTTGTTATAAAGGGAGAAAACATGACAGAGACCAAGGTGGCCCATTTTAGCCTCACTCAGAGTTAAGAGGTCACCTCCAAGTTTGAAGATTGTTACAACAAGGTCTCACTTTCTCTGCATTGTGTTTTAGCTCCCTCTAAGGTTACCAATGGTGTGCACAATCCATTGCTCTATCCAATGTCAACTGGACAATTAGTAGAGCTCTATAAATTCTTTGTATCCAGAAGCTGGTAAAATTATTTGTGGAGACCTGAATGTGAGCATTAGCAATATCCTTATCAAAGCTTACGATGGTAGCCCTGGGCTGGGGGGATTATTTCCGTTTGAGTCACACCTTTAGGAGTAATGAGGTGTGGGATTCAGAGAGATGAATGCTGCCTTTGCTGTCCTAAGAAGAATAGGTTTTGATCCTTTTTTGGTTCATGAGCATGATGATTGGGTCTTCATGCTGTTGTGTGACCTGTGCCTCCCTGTAAACCTTGTTATGACGTTGGCACATTACCCGTCTGACGTAAAAAAGCAAAAAAAAAAAAGATGAAGAGTAGGTTTTGCTGAGTAGGGCACAGCAGATATATCTTGTCTTCAGGAGGGGCCTAGAGTGGTGCCCAGCACATGGCTGATTCCCATATTGAGCCACATCAGTAGGAGTCACAGATACTGTGCAGGGAACTGTAACAGCTTGCACAGGCAAGCTTATCTTGGGAGAAAAGTCAAAGGATCTTTCTCCATAACATCTCTTATAGACTGTTGAAAACTATGTTTTGGATTTAGCTGCACAAACTAATCCCATGCTGAGTCAGAAAGGTTACACAGCTGGTCCAGGAAAAATGTCCAACTTCAAAGTCAAGCTTTTCTCTTCTGCTGCAAAGATAGGAAAAGGAGATTCAAGAAGGCGAACAGTGTGTGATGGCTCTGAGCTTTTGCTGGGGAATAGCTGTGGACTGAGCAAAGAAAATAAGTAATCTGGCAAGTGGTGGGTCTGGATGATGGGGTAATGGGAAGTATGGTGGCAGGGCTCGAGCGGGACTGAATGCTGAAAAATCGTGCATGTTTGTGTGTGTCCAGAGGAGGCAAGTGGGTAATGTAGAGAAAGTTGAGTTTTAAGAGGTTATGATATGCAGAACAGACTGAAGCGATGAAAATCTGGAGATACTTTGACCAACAAGGAAGCAATTACAGCAATTCAAACACAAATAACTGAAAATTATCAAATCCATGTAGTATCCATTCCTTGTCTCATGATTAATGCAAAATTAAAGATGATCTTTCTGTAGGCAGGTATCCATTAAGAGACTTTTCTGTTATGTTTATTTATTAGCTCAATATCTTTTTAATTGCAAAGATGAAATTAAAAATATCATTAATGACATTGTTCAGGAATATTGGGCTATGTAGAGTTGTTAACTGAGGATCCAGAGAGAAATCATATCTACTTGACTAAAAGAAACTACAGTTAGGATTTATAAGGAGTGTACACATATTCCAGGAGTATGTTGTGTAATATTTTAAGTGTTTAGTTTGTGAAATTTGTTTGGGATGTGGGATTGAGGTAATGAAGATGTCGTTATACGATGTCTAGATTATATAAAGTAAGGAAACTGTCAGGGGCTATTTTTTCCTTAATAGGTGCTCTGATAAACAAGCTTATGATTGTGTAGGTGCTTTGCAACAGTGTTTTATATTCTCCACTCAGAATGGGTTGTGAGGTCAACTGTGGATTTGCAAAGTGAACCTTGAGGAAGATTGACCATTAGAAAAAAGGTAGTTGTTAAAAATAGTTCTTTATATGGTTATATACTGTTAATTTCTTATGTCAGGTCCTGCCTTCATGATGAAAAAACCTTTATAAAAATAATATTATTTGGTTCTGCATTTGGTTTGATTTGGCTCAGAAATACACACAAAGGTATGTGTGCTTGTCTCAGTCTGTTAGAGCTGCTATGACGAAATACCTTAATTTATAAACAATGGAAATTTATTTCTTACAGTTCTAGAGGCTGGGAAGTCCAAGATCAAGATGCCAGCAG
Organism: Galeopterus variegatus; assembly: GCF_000696425.1. NCBI lineage: Eukaryota > Metazoa > Chordata > Mammalia > Dermoptera > Cynocephalidae > Galeopterus > Galeopterus variegatus. Next base: position 495,721 of record NW_007726149.1, read on the forward strand.
ATTCAGTGTCTGGTTAGGGCTTGCTGTGCTTCAAAGATGGTGCCTTCTTGCTGCATCCTCACATGGTGGAAGGGAGGAACATTGCCCTCTTATGGTGGAAAGGGCCAGGGAACGTTCTTCAACCTCTTTTATAAGGGCACTGATCCCATTCATGGACCCCTCATGACTTAATCACCTCCTAAAAGGCCTCACCTCTTAATACCACACAGTGGGGTTAAGTTTCAACATGAATATTGGAGAGATACATTCAGAACATAGCAGTGCTCACATGCAGAAGTGTGCCTAGTCATAGATGTGTGTCCCAGACAGCACATAGTCCTATGGAAAAGGAAGATGAAAAGCAGATCTGTGTGTATTTGCCTATGACTTATAAACTGAAAAAAATCAGTCAATCCTCCATTCATTCAATAAACATTTATTGAGCATCCACTGTAGGCACTGATTGAATGAACACCTACTATGTCCCAATCAGTGTGTTTGGTATAATGCAAATACAAAGCTGCATAAAACAGTCTCTGGTCTGGAAGAATTCACACAGTATTGAGAGACAGAAATATGATTTTAATAAATACAAATTGATGAGTGTTAGAAACAGATATAGAATATTTTAGAAATTCAGTGATGGTTGCCTAATGTTATTCAAGTTAAGTCAAGTCATTGCAAGGGAAGACACAGCTGTGAAATATATACAACCTGGAGGACACTTAGCCAGGCAATTGAAGTAGAATTTAAGTTTTACAACAACCAGCAGGTAGCATCATTATTGCCTTTTCATAGGTAAGGAAACAGAGCCTTCCAGAGGTGAAGCAGCTTGCACCAGGGTAAATGTATAAACAGGGACTGAGCCAGGATTTCAATCTCAGTCTACTTCACTCTAGAGCCCATCTTGCCTGTGCTCCATGTTGGATCTTGAAGGATAAGTAGGAGTTCACTAGTTAGTGAGAAGAGGAAAGGAAATTTTGGTGAAACAATAGAGCATGTGCCTTGCCATGTCAAAAACTTGTTGAGTTGAGGCCAGAGCTTTTGGGGGGAAGGGCAATAAGAAGGAAGAAGGTTGGGGGCAGGAAGATTGTCAGAATTAAGGGCTACGATCTAGGTAGGAGAGGTAAGGGAATGGTAGAGAGGAGGCTGAGCATCCATCTGGGACCAGACTGTTTTAGTTAATCTGGATCTTAGAGAAGATCTTTTCTAAGGAATTTTTTTTTTAATTTAACATGCTTTCAACTTAGACAAAAGATTATTTTGCTGAAACCTAAACCATTGTTTTTGAATGTTCCAAGGCACTTTTCTCCTATTAAGACAGAATGCGTGTAATGATTTATAGATACCAGCGCTCTGTTTAAGGACCATTGTTTGACTACATGAAATTCATTTCTGTTTCTTTCTTTGTTCATGCTTTTATGCTTTAGCGTTTTACATCACTGTGTGTTCTTTTATTCTGCCTTTAACCCCACTGATGACATTGTCACTAGTCCTGGCTTCTCTATGTTAAAGCTGTGTCCATGCTCAGGTCCATAACTTGCTAGCTCATTGATGTCTGCATATTTCATGCTCTCAGAATTCCCAAGAACATATGAAGGAAGAGATCAGGCATAGCCTGGCCAACTTCCTGCTGTATACTGGAAGGAAGTCAGTGATACCACAGTATCACTGGAAAAAGTTTAATGAGATTACTTACCAAACAAGTTGGAGTAGCAATCAGGTCCACTCAGTAGCAAATGGGATTTTCCCTCCATCCATTCTAAGAGTTAACTCCAACTGCCCTTAGAATTGTTCTTCCTGATAGACTATAGTTTTATATTACTTCCTATGCTGTCTATACTTCCTATCCCATTAGTGGCATTTAAGGACTGGGTTCTCAGATTGCCAAGTAGCTGATTACAACCTTGTTCTACCAATATGGTGTTGATTGTACCATTGTATTACAAAAGTTATTAACCATCCCCAAATGTAATTTTTTCCAGTGAAAGTAAATATGACATTTCAATACTCAACATTTTTCAGACATGCTTAATTATTTGCATGCACATTTAGTCATGAGGAAAATGGTGTATAGACTATTGTCAAAGAATAAAGAAGATGAAAACTGGATTTATATGAGAGTGGAGAAAAGAAAAAAAAATCAGTCTGGGAACAGTGAGTGTTGGTTCATATTTTGGGGGGAAACTGATTAGTTGATTGGGAAAAAAGGTCAAAATGGGCATTTTGTCCTTTAGTAGGCCAACTACGGCTATTAAAGAAAACCACCTCAGTTCTAAAGGATTTCCGAGAAACCTTGAGATTTCAGCTGAGAAGCCTATATCACAAGTTGTCTCCGAGTTGGCCAGTTTTCCCTACCTTACTAACGCATAGTTTCTCTCCTCAGAATTGCTCATGTTTTATAGTTTTTTGTTTTTTTCAGTATTTGTTATTGTGGACCTTAATTTTAGGTTATTTTATTTATTTAAGGGTTTTGATTTTGACATTGATGTTGATTTTCAATGGGCTCCAAACTTTCCTCACCAGTGTTAGTTGCTCCATGTTTTAAAAATGTGCATCTGTGTAACCAGTGGTCTAACTAATGACCTCTTTTTTTTTTTTTTTTTTTCCTTTTTGTCTTTTTTCGTATCCGGCAACGGATCACAACCCTCAGTGTTGCGCCCGTACCAGACCGGGACTGGCAACGGGATCGCAACCCTCGGTGTTGCTCCCACACCTCGTTCAGCCAGTGAGCGGGAACCGGTCTGTATGTGGGATCCGAACCCTCGGCAGGAGCACCGCCGCGCTCCCAAGCGGCACACTGTAGCAGTGCGCCACCGGGCCGGCCCCTAATGACCTCTTTCAATGACATGAGTTTTCAGTCCTTGACTTTCCCGTCACTGCACGCAAGGTAAACGGCATTCTGACTGCGTCAGGTGCACTGACCAGCACTTTGTGTTGTCAGCGTGATGGCTTGAGGACTGGAAATTTCTTAACCTACTTTTTACTTCAGGAAAATTGCAAACTGCACTTTATTTATAAACTTCAAGCCTCCAGCCCTTTAGCTTAGTTTAGTTTTCTGGGGTTTTGTGATTTTGTTTGTTTGTTTGTTTTCTTTTTAAGTCAGTGTTTTTTAATCTGTAAGAAGACGGGGTTTGAGGCCATGATATTTTAAGTCCTTTCAATCTTCATTTCTGTGGCTAGGATGATCCTTCATGAAGACTTGCCTTCCAAAGCATTCCTCTGTATCTGCAAGGTGTGAATTAATATCCCAGGATTGTATCATTTTGGGAAATGACTCTAAAACATTGATCAGGAAGTCATGATGACTAGGAGGGAAGCATAATGAAATATTACCCTATTCTGAACAGTTTGTCTTTTTTCTTTATGGCTAAGTTACTAATTCTATTAGAATCCAAACTGTGACGGCTCTCTAATTCATGGGGACTTTTGTATCTTGAATAGTGACACTAAAGGACAAGTCAAATATGTTTTCCCAAACTATTATTATTGTTTTGGTTGTTATTGTTATTAACACACACCATTTACTAAGTGATTGTTATTTTTTAGGCACTCTGCTGCTTTATGAGACAGGCATTAGTATCCCCACTTACAGTTAAGGAAACTGAGGCACAGAGCAGTTCAGTGGCATGGGGTCACACAGCTGATAAGTGACAGACCCAAAATTTGAACTCTGACTTTAAACCTTACATTTTTAATACTCTACTACATTTGATTTTTGCTGGGTGACTTTTATGAACCTTCCACATAGTTTTATATTATTTTATATCCCCTAACAGATGAGTAAACAATCCTTGATTCAAGGAAGTTTCAAAAAATGTCTCCTCTCAGACATTTTAGTGGCTTCTGAAATTAAAATTTAATAAGTCTAGGATCAGCATAATTAATCAGAACTGGAAGTGCATATAGAATTGCTTTCTGCCCTAATCCTGCAAGGAAAAAAAAGGCGAAAGGGAAAGAAAGTGATTCAATACCAAAATACTGAATTTTGCCTCTGGATTCTAGTGAATCTTCTATATCTTTAGAATTGATATTCGATAGAGTAGATATTCAGATTTGTGAATCTGAGCCCACATTTACTGTGCTCCAACTACTAAGGCAGGCGGGTTCATTCATTCAACAAGCACTTAGTTTTCAGTAGTGCCTATTTGGAGCTAGATACAGTAAAAGACACCGTAAAAGGAATGAAATAGCATTTGTTTTCCAGGGTTCTATAATCTAAAAAAGGGAGATATGTATGAAAACAAATAGGTATATTTCTGTAAGCTATTACTAGTACTTATTTAGTGTTTCTCTGAGCCAGGTGCTATTCAATGTTTTGTACACACACTGTCTCATCTAGTGATCAAAACCCTATAAAGAAAGTGCTATTCTAATCCTCATTAAGAAATTGTGGCATGGGGGGGTTAAGTGACTTACTCAGGGTCACCACTATTGGTGAAAGAGCAGGAATTTCAAATCCAAGCAGCATGACCCAGAACCGGTGCCCTCAGTGGGGTCATCAGTGGATGTAGCCAACTCTAGCTGAGATGCCTCATGGAGAAGAGGACACTGAAGTTTGGTTATGAAGGACAAGTTCATGCTTGCAACTCCAAACTGAGGAAATATTTGGAAACAGAGACAGGAAAGTAGAAATAGAATGTTTGTGGAGCAATGTCAGGTCAACCTGGTAGGAATGCCTTGCCTATGGAGTGATGTGGTTAAACGGTGGGTGAGGGTCATCTGTAAAGGCCAACTAACTCGTAGTTCATTGGCAGACCTTGTGTAGCACTAACCATGTGCCCACTTCACATGTACTGATTCATTTGTTCCTCATAGTGAGGTTGCATGTCATTATAACTATGCCCATTTCACAGATTGGGAAACAAGGTCTACAGAGAAATGGACCTGGCCAACATCACATAACTAGGAAGAGGTAGAGCTGGGATTTGAATCTAGGAAGTCTGGGTCCAGAGGCTATGATTGTAACTGCTGTGCTGCTGTATTGTTTGGAAGTGGAGTGATGTAATCAGAGCTCAGGACTCATGAGTGAGGACCCATGAATAGGAAAGGAAGGGAAAGAAAGATGAGTGGCTGGCGAGGAGAGGCTAGCTGAAGCTACTGTCACATTCTGCATGAGAGAGTTGACATTTCTGGTAGGATGGTAGCAGTGAAAAGAAGAGTGAGCTGAGAGAGATTGGTGACATACAGATGGGACTTGGAAGTAGGTGCTCAGGGTTGGAATTCTGACCTTGGCCTTTATTGGTTGTTGAGTGACCTTGGGCTAGCTAGTGGGTTAACCTCTGTGCACAAAGGAGGAAACACAGCAGAGGCCGGGTGGATGAATTCTGTCTTAGCCCTGCTGATTGGAAGAGGTCAGCCAGCCAGCCATCAGACAGGGCCCTGCAGGTCTGGTGGAAATTTGGGTCTGGAGCTCGGGAAAGAGGTCAGGGCTTTAAATGTACTTAGTAGTCACCTTCAGAGAGGTGAGAGTTGAAATTGCTGAGGGGGATGACTGGGGAAAGAGAAGCAAAGAAAGGAGGGCTGATGGAAGCCACCTGCCTTCTCCTGAGAACCGGTCAGGATTGATAATGAGATTACTAGGAGCATACTACATTTTTCTAGATCCATTGCTCCACATTTAATATATTTTTTTTGACATGTGAAGCTATTGCCGACCTCTTTCCACACATCAGCATTTTTTACCTAAGCACGGTTCGTCATGAGGTTGAGGCTGGGAGAACTAATGATGCTTATTTATTGGCCTCCACATTTGCTGTTTCTTTGGAGCAAATCACTTTGGCAGCGTGACCTCAACAGGAGCCTCATAATTACTCAGTTCGTGTACAAAACCTGACAGCAGGATTTCCCTTCATTCTTGATGGTCTAAAGTTATCACTTTCTTTTCTAAGGAGGATTGTATGTTACCAGAGAAACTACCATGCTGTTATGTGATGTTTTATTAATTTAATCATTCTCTTAATTTAATTTGGAATTTGAAAATATAGTGAGTGACTTAAGTTGTTTGGAAGAGTGATTGCCCCGAATGGCTTTGGGTAGTGATTTTTTTTGTTTTTTACTATGAAGTCCCTGAGTACATGTCACCCTTGTCTTTCAAGGCTGTCTGCTTCTGCCTTAAAGCTCACCCCAGCAGGCTGCACCGTTCAAAGAAACACAGCCACAACCCCAAGGAGCCCTGCAAAATCAACAGAGGTCCTTGCAGAAGGTCCTGAGGACTTTGGGTGCGCATGCATCTGTGTGGGAGGTGAGGGCATCACATCTCACTGCAAAGCTTCCCCCAAATTCTCATTAAACTCCCTGTCTTGCCCCACACCCCACTGTCTTCAGTAACCGCTCAAATTTCCCCTTTTCTTCTCTCCTCTTCTCTCTCCCAGCCGGCACACCCTCCCCCAGGTTTTTAGCCTTTTGATATCACATTTTACCTCTTCTCTGTCTCCCCACTTGCATCCCCTTTTGCATCCGTTGTCCAAACCAACCCGTTTTACTTATTATTCACCTCTAATAGGAAGTGGGAGAGGAGGAATTTTAATGCTTTGTCTCTGTCACAAAAATATTGACTTCATAATGCTAATTATTGAAATAAAACCTTGCCCCATTCCATAAATGGTATTCAGCAGATTCCTAACCCAAAAGCATTTATCTTTTGGGACTTTAGTGAGATTTCACTGGCTTTTGTAGACTCGTGGTGCTGTCTTCCTTTGGAGTCTGTTTCTTGCTTTAAAAATTTGTTTTCTGCCTGTAATAGATGGCAAGTGCTCCATGTATCTAAGTGTTTGCAGACCTCCCCGGATCCACTATAGTGAAGAGGGAGGTGAGTTTAACTCTGAACTTCTTTGCCCCATCCTCCCAGCCTTTCCTAAGCACACATAAAATAAAGCAGTGAAAAAATAGTAGTCAAAATTCCTTCAAAGTTTTGGTTTTTGTGTTTAAATATGTGTTAAACCTGGTTAAAAATGAATATAAGAAATGCCAGGTATCATCCCAGTGGGCAGTGGGTGGATGGATGGATGGAGGGCTGGATGGAGAGATGGGCAGAGGGGTGGATGGATTGCTGGATGGACAATGGATGGATGGATGGATGGATGGGTGGAGGGTATAAAAGGAAATGGACCCCTCCCCGTCTAGTGTGCACTGGTAAGAGGGGTGGGGTGGGTGTTTATGGCCCAGTTATGAATGTATGCAAGCTTGCGCTTCAGGTCTATTTTAGCATCAGTTTAAGAAGACAGTTTGTTCTTTTTTTTTTTTTTTCCTAGTGATTGCATCTCTAACCCTTTTCCCACCAAATTCAGGAAGGCTGAGTAACTTTCCCAATGATCCAGGCCCAGTTAGTGGTGGCTCTGGGCTTTTATCCAGAGAATCATGAACTGTCGACCAGGGCTAATGATGGTGAATACTTGGGGAATTGGGAAGCCTCTGTAGTTCCTCATGTTGCTGACTTTTATTATCCATCGCCAATTCCCCAGTGGATAAACCTACATCTTGTAATATGGACGCATGATTTATGGCATATTGGAAGACTGGGAGGGATGGTAGCAAATCTAATTTGTCACTATTTTAGCCAGTTTAGTTCAATCCTGTTAATTCCATACTTTACTGAGCATTAAATCTATCCACATCTTATAAAACATTTTTAATTTCTCTAGCACTATAAATACAACAATGTGTGGTCTGCTTCAGGCTTAGAAACATGACAAAGAGCCCCAAAATAACTTTTTCTCTGCATTTGTAAAAAGCATTAGTCGAGCAACTTTATGAACAAGAAATCCATAAGGAAAAAGAAAAAGAAGCATCTTTACTATTTCTCTTAAGCTTTAGAATATAATTTTGCCTTTGATTCACATTTTCTATAAGAATTTTTAAATATTTAAATTTTTAAAAATGTATATTGTGAAGGTAAATACTTAGTAAACATGAGGGTAATTGACTTGAACTACCCACAACTGTGAAGCCAGTTGTGGAAAAAAAAACAAACCAGTCTGCTAAAATGTACACTGTTGGGATGGTAAGTTCATGGTTAATTGAAAATTGTCATTAATGAAATAGCATTATGATTTGCCAGGGAATAAGTGGAAAGTGTTTCTTGGGATGATAAAGTTTTGCAAGAAGAAAATTAGGTTGCATCAGGATTGTATAAATAAAAGAAAGGAAGGCAGAGCCCGGTCTGAAATTGTCATATTGGGGTGGGGGGTGGCTGAATTTAGACAAGGGTCTGAGCATGGTGGGCTTGGAGAGAGTCCTGGGTTTAAATTCACTCTCTCCCACTCATTCCTGCTGAAACCTTGGCAAAACTATATAATTTCTTTGCTTAGATTGCCCTATCTATAAAACTGGCAAAATAATACCTCTTTCAAAGAATGACTGTGTAGATTTATTAATAATGGCATAGGTATATCCTCTTTTCTTTCCAGCCCATCTACTGTACATACTCAGCTGTTTTTAGTACCCCTTTCAAATATTTTGGAGTGTGCCTCCTACTTTTGCCAAAAATGGAGTATACATTTTTATTCTTCAATTATTTTATTGTTTTAACCTTTATTTGTTGAGGAAGGGCACCAATTCCTTGATATTTTTCTTTCTTTTTTTAGAGATTTTTTTAAATTACAGTTTTTAGTGATTTGGATGAATGCTTTTATTGTCTTCCTGAATAATATAATAATGATATCCCTTTTCCTTAAAAAAATCATCTTAAATCCTACAAGACATTTTCATTAATTCAGACCAGTAGAACTGGCATTTACAAATAGGATATGAAATTGTGTGGGATCTATTATCTAATATTCCAAGACAAGTAGTTAATGGAAGTAATATTTTTCATCTCTGCAAAAGTGGTTGTATAATTCTCATTTCACGTAATTAATTGGAAGTTGTTGTGATAATATAGTGATTCAGTTTGGTAGGAAATACTCTGTCTAATCATATAATCCGATTGAGAAAGAGCTGCTTTCTCTGGATTTGGGCACAGGAATGCAGGCTGGATAAATCTGATGTTCTTTCTAGACTATATTTTCTCTCTTGAAAGTATGTCTTTAATATTTTATATATTTAGTCTCTTATATGGCCATTTGTTATAATATTTCTGGCAGTATTTATCATCTTTTATTTTTATTTATTTATTTTTTTGGTGGCTGGCTGGTATGGAAATCTGAACCCCTGACCTTGATTATTAGCACTACGCTCTCCCAAGTGTGCTAACTGGCCAGCCCTTATCATCTTTTATAATCTACAATTTTAAAAAGTACCTTATGAAATTGGTATAAAATTTTCACCCCAGGATTAGTTTAATTATACATGTACACGATTGGTTTTTAGAAGAAATATTAGTAAATAAGAGATAATAGTAAGTTAAATTCTTACTCTTTCTAATTATTTCACAGAAGTTCCAAAATTCTGAATTTTACTTTGTAATCTAAGAAGGTATCAATTTATTTAATTTATTGTTATTTAAATTATTCATCTAAGTGGAAATAGTTATTTTAAAATATTATAGTGAAATATGCCTAGTCTTAAGTTTTGATTTTCAGACTATATAAATATTTAGTTATATTATATGTACAGATATTTCATAGTTCTTGCACATATTTTGAAGCATAATTATGTAATTTAAATTAATACCATCAATTTTCATTTGAAGTAGTATTTCATAAGTATTTCATATATATATTTGACTACTTTTTCCTTGCTGGGGAAATCTAATTTATAAACAGTTATTTAGAGGGAATACTTAAAGTATTAAGGACAGGTTTCACTAGAATAAATTTATGAAGGCTGATAATATATTATTTCTTTATCATCATTTAAAAATATTTACAAACTTTTACATTGCGTGGCAGCAACTTATTTTAACAATGAACCACGGTTGGAAATGAAATGTAGACTTTACCTTGATGAAGTTTTGGTTTCAATCAGCTGATGACCCTATTTAGATGATCAGAACTATCTATCCATTGATGTCAACCTCTGAGCTTACTTAGGCCATAAGTTTTTTTAAAAAAAAGGAGATGCATCGATTATCTGTCATGTTTGTATGAGTGAGAGGGAAGCAGACAATGAGGATGCTTTCTGATTCTTCTATTTCTTTTTTTTCTTTTTCTTTTTTTTTTTTTTCCTTTTTTGTCTTTTTTCGTGACCGGCAACGGATCGCAACCCTCAGTGTCACGCCCGTAACGGACCATGACCGGCAACGGGATCGCAACCCTAGGTGTTGCACCCGCACCTCACTCAGCCAGTGAGCAGCCGGTCTGTATGTGGGATCCGAACCCTCGGTGGGAGCGCCGCCGCACTCCCAAGCGGCGCACTGTAGCAGTGCGCCACCGGATTCTTCTATTTCTTTTTTTTTTTTTTTCCTTTTTTGTCTTTTTTCGTGACCGGCAACGGATCGCAACCCTCAGTGTCACGCCCGTAACGGACCATGACCGGCAACGGGATCGCAACCCTAGGTGTTGCACCCGCACCTCACTCAGCCAGTGAGCAGCCGGTCTGTATGTGGGATCCGAACCCTCGGTGGGAGCGCCGCCGCACTCCCAAGCGGCGCACTGTAGCAGTGCGCCACCGGATTCTTCTATTTCTCATTATAGGAGTGATAGATGAAATCCGAGCTTCCTGGGAATTCTAATCATGCCTAAAGGTAGTGACCTCTCACAGTGAGAACTGAAGATACTTGCCTTGGGTCTCCTTTTTCTAATAAGCAAATGTTGAAGGAAACGTTTCTGAAAAACAAAATAGTGTACCTTGAATGTGCATTTGCTGTCCAGAAGACCTAAAAAGGACATTTAAAATACATGCTTTGATCATAAATTAAGCTAATCAAAATGAAAACTAAAAAATTCACTCATCCATAGGCTAAGGTTAGGTTCCACTTTCCTGAATGCAATACTTTTCTAAATGGAATAATGGAGATATTTGCTTAAAGATGTCAGATTCAGGGTGTCCTGATCCCATTGGCTTCTTAAGAAGTAATAGAAAACAACAACAAAAAACTGCAAAAAAGGAAAGAAAACTCATCTTCAATGAAACCAAGTGTTCTTAGTCTACTTTCTGTTGCTATAAAGGAATACCTGAGACTGGGTAATTTATACAGAAAAGAAATGTATTTCTTACAGTTCTGGAGACTGGGAAGTCCAAGGTTGAGGGGTCGCATCTGGTGAGGGCCTTCTTACTGATGAGGACTCTCTGCAGAGTCCTGAGGTGGACATCACGTGATGAGTGGGAAGGGCATCACATGACGAGAGGGCTAAAGCATGCCAAACTGGTTTTTATAACAGACCCAGTCTTGTGATAACTAACCCACTCCCTCCAGTGATAACGCATTCATTCATTAATTGGATCAGAGCCCTCATGATCTAATCACCTCTTAAAGACCCACCTTTTAATACTGTTACATTGGGAATTAAATTTCAACATGAGTTTTGGAGGGGACAAACATTTAAACCATAGCACCAAGGAAGCAAGCCATGAAAGCCTGTCAAACAAACAAATCCCAGACTACCAACCATGACAAAGAATTGCCACAATCATTGAAATGTAGCCTAAATTGAGGGGCCCTTATGGAAAGGAGTGCACTATAAATGGGGAGGCAGGTGTGAAAGGCCCGGGGAGTGGCCCTGAAAGAGCAGGACCTGGGCAGGGTTGCCTCTTTCCCCGCCAGAGAGCAATGGGGGCAGGTAGGGCTGAAGGAGAAGTCACTCAGACATGCCATGTTTGCAGAAGGCCAGGCCGGCTGGCAGAGTGGCCAAGTGGAGGAGAGACAGTGGGTGGCAGTCAGCAATGCAGCAGTTTATCTCAGCTGAAGAGAAATAAATAATTTTTAAAAAACGTGAAATCACCACAAACACATGCAAATCTTGTGACATACAGGGCCTCCCTGCAAGCCATATGCAGACCTTCTGTTTGTGCCAAAAATAATAAGGAGGATAAAGAATCCCATAAGCCCCTATGTGAGCAAAAACAAATCACCTGGGGAGGGGGAGAAGGGGGGCAGTAAGGCTTCCTCTAGAATTTTCCATAGCTAAGTTCAGTCCTGAAGTAGCCTAACAGCTACAATGCCACGGGAAAGCAGTAGTGAATCGTATGCTCAGCCAAGCTGCCATTCAGGTATAAAGGCCAAGGAGAGGCATTTTTGAACATGTCAGTGAATATGACATCTGCGAGGTCTTCTTGAAACAAAAAACTTGATTCTGAGATTTAGTCAACCAGAAATTAATGGAGAAGCTGAAATGAGCATGATGTCCATTTCCACATAAAAGTCTAACCGATTGTGGTGGGAATTAGGGTTGCAGAAGAGAATGTGAACATTTTGTGTCTTCTTAATGGATCATTAATAATATAATTTATAGAATAGAATTAACAAAAATTCACAGCAGGAGAGGATGTGGGAGTTTAGGGGTGTGGATTTTCTCATGTTTCATAGCCGGGAGAGTAAAAAGATACTGCCTAAAATGAATGCATGAAGCAACAGAGGCTTAAATTATATTATAAATGCAGTGCTTAATAGTCCAAAGATAACCAGTAGAGGAACATAATATAACAAATCAAAATGGACAAGTGGAACAGCGTGGGAGTTAGGAGGAAGCATGTGTACCTTGATTTCTCTTATAGTCCATAGCTAATAGACCCTGTCTACAATTAGTAATGCATGAAGCAGGTGTTTGGATATATAACACACTTGTAAAGATAACCACTAGGAAATTTAGACATCGACTATAATATGTTGAAATTGTTAGGAGCAAAACAGACCACACAGTTGTATGACTTAGGTATGGAACAGGAGGAGGGGGTCACTTTTCCTTTTGTTCCTTATTTTCTTTGCTCTGTAGGATTTGATTTTTCATTTTATTTTTTCATACCATGGATCTGTTTTATTTTCATAATTAAAAAACATGAGTAGACGATATTTTTTTTCTAACCCTCAAATTCCAAATTTGCTTTAATGGTTCTATTGTTCTTTAAGTGTAAGCTTTCTGGCCTGTTTTCTTTGCCAGATTTCTGAAGATATAAACCTCCAGATTCATTTGTGAGAACTGTTCATAGAGGTCTATCATCTGCCTTGGCCATTGTGACTTAATCTTTATTGAAAAGGAAAGTTGTTTGGGAACTACAATAGTGGGCAGAAATAAACCATCTCATATTTAATTAAATTTTCAAAATGTTTCTGATTAAAAATACTCTGATATGAACTATATGTTGAAACAGGTTAGACATTTCAAATTAACTTTGTAATAAGTTAAAAACAGGTCAAGATACAGGAAATGAAAACTGGAGGTGAACAAGGAAAATCTCAGAATAGAAAAAGTTTCATAGAAAGTTATTTTAGAATAAGTATTCTTAGATCTATTGATTAAACCCTGGAAAGAGGGTAGGTACATCATGACAGAACAAGATGTGCCCAAAGTAGAAAACGGCAAGAAATGAGAAAGAACGTTGGAGTTTGATTATGTTACAGTTCTTTCTATTGTGTAATGGAGAGTCCTCCAAAATGTGTAGATTTGCTGCTAGTTCTAAAGCCACCATTTCTTTTTTTTTTTTAAATGGTTCTTATGTAATCGTTTTTTGTGGCCCTTTACCAATTTCTTGCTTACCTCCTCTCCCCCAACCCCTTTCCCACCTCTGGGAAAAGTCTCAGTTTTGTTCTCTCCTTTTGAAAGTTCAATGAATTACTGTGGTTGTTGTATCTTTCTTTCGTTTTTTGTTTATTTGTTTAGGTTTTTAGCTCCCATTTATGAATGAGGACATGCAGTATTTCTCTTTCTGTGCCTGGCTTATTTCACTTAACATAATTTTCTCTAAGATCATCCATGTTGCTGTGAATGGCAGAATTTCATTTGTTTTTTATGGCAGAGTAATATTCCATCGAGTATATATACATATTTTCCTCATCCAGTCCTCTGTCAATGGACATTTAGTTTGGTTCCAATTCTTGGCTATTGTAAATAGAGCTGTGATAAACATGGGAGTACAGGTATCCCTTTGACATGATGATTTTCATTCCTTTGGGTATATACCCAGCAGTGGGATTGCTGGATCATAGGACAGTTGTATCTGTAGTTGTTTGAGGAAGCTCCATACTGTTTTCCATAATGTCTGTACTAATTTACGGTCCCACCATCAGTGTAGGAGGGTTCCCCTTTCTCTGCACCCTCACCAGCATTTGTTATTCTTTGTCTTTTTGATAATGGCCTAACTGGCATGAGGTGATATCTCAGTGTGGTTTTGATTTGCATTTCCCTGATGATTAGTGATGTTGAGCATTTTTTCATGTGTCTGTGGACCATTTGTATATTTTCCTTTGAGAAATGCCTAAGCTCCTTTGCCCATGTTTTAATCGGATTGTTTGTTGCTTTACTGTTGAGTTCTTTGCATTCCTTGTGTATTCTGGATATTAACCCCTTGTTGGATTCATAGTTTGCAAGTATTCTCTCCCATTCTGTAGGCTGTCATTTCACTCTGTTAATTGTTTCCTTTGCTGTGCAGAAGCTTTTTAGTTTAATATAATCCCATTTGTTTATTTTTTTTTCTTTTGTTGTCTGTGCTTTTGGGGTCTTATTCATAAAGTCTTTGCCCAGTCCTACTTCCTGAAGTGTTTTCCCTATGTTTTCTTTTAGGAGTTTTATAGTTTCAGGCCTTGTATTTAAGTCTTTAATCCATTTTCAGTTGATTTTGGTGTACAAACCCACCATTTCGGGTGATTGATTTCATTGCCCCATTTTCCTAAAAATAGAGGAACATGTGACTTGATTCTTTATGCTTGAGTTTCTCAGCAGCCTGTAGATAAGCAGTACCCAAACTTGGGGATTTTCCAGTCTTGTGCATTTTTTTTAAAAATTGGGAGATTGCCAAAGTGACAATTTCCATCATTTCAAAAAAGGAGGAATATTTTAATATAAACTTTTTATTAAAGTGTAACATACAGGCAGAAAAATGCACAAGACGTAAGTGGACAACACAAAGAATTTTCACCAATTAAGCCTGCACATACTGCAGTTACATGCCTGAACACGAAACAGAACATTACTAGCCCACCTGAAGCCCCTCGTGCCCCCGTGGAGCCATTATCCAGCCAGGGGTAATGTCTGTCCTGACGTCAAGCACCATAGATTAGTTGCCTTTTTTAAACTTTATTTTAATGGAATCATATAGCATGTGTTCTTTTGTATCTTGTTTCTTTCATTCAATATTATGCTTGAGAGTTTCATTCATGTAGTAGTATGTAGTTGTAGTTCATTCATTCTCAATGCTATAGAATTTCATTGAATGAATATACCACAAATTACTTAGCCATTAAATTGTTGATGGACATTATAAGCTATCACAAGTAGTGCTGATATGAATATTTTACTACATGCCATTTTGTGAATATATCTGTGTGTTTATGTTGGGTACATATCTAGGAGTGTAATTGTTGAGTAAAAAGGTATTTTGCACATGGTCAGCTGTAGAACTGACTTCCGGGTTTCCAAAGTGTTTGTGCCAATTTATACTGTCACCAGCAGTGTGTGCGAATTCTTGTTGCTTTTCTGCCTTTCCTCGGCAATTGTCATTGTGGACTTTTTTCATTGTAGCCACTCTGATGGATGCATAGTGGTATCCCATTGTGGTTTTTGGTTCCATTTCCAAAGAAGGGACACTTTAACAGAAATATTAGAGAGTTTAAATGCAGAAAAAGACATAATCCTTTCCCAAAGAGAACAACTGGAAACTTTTGTTGACCTACAAACTTTTATACATACATATTGAAAATATGAATGCTGAAAAAGATAACATTTTTTTCCTTTTGACCTATGACATGAATCTTAGTTGTTTTCTTAACATATCTGTGTTAATTTGTGCGTTGTTTTGTTGTTGTTATTGTTGTCTAGTGCAACATAAACCCAACTAGTGGAGCCTGGGTATTTAATTTGTTCTGGTGTTTCCATTGTTATTACATTCATAGTTAAAATTGCAATGAATTGGTATATATTGATTCTCTAAATCTAGAATGTTCTGGCTAGACTAAGAAAAGCTCAAGAATAGCTCATATGCCTGAGGCTCCTTGCAGGGCCAAGAAGAAAGTGCAGGTTGGCTGGCTAGCCAGGACCAGAGGAAGGAAACTTCCCTGGGCATGCTCCTCTCTGTGTGGGCTCAGAGAGAAGATTCTGGACCTACCTGGCTCCACCAGCACAAACAGTAACATATCTGAGAGGGATGCTCCCACAGGTAAAGTGTCTGTCATTGACCAGCACAAATCCACAGACCAGCTTTTAGAAAAAACAGCTCTCACTGATTGTAGAGGCTGTTTCGTCACTCAAACACTTTTCCTTCTCTGCACGGGGTTGCCCCGTCTCAGCTCATCATTTAACAACCACTTTGGCATCCCATCCATTAGACATTCTCCCCAGAAGAGTGACTTCTATCTTCTCGATGGCTAGAAACAAATCACGCTGGGTTCAATGACTAAGGCTCTATTTTGGGTTGCTCATCAGAAAGTTGTGCAAAGATAACCATGAAGTTAATGACTCTTAGGCTTTAATTCACCATGAAGTGAATGACCCTTAAGCTTCAGAGCTTTTCACTTGCACAGGCCCCTTATAAGACCCTGCTTCTAATTTAATTTTGCATTCATAATTTTGTAGTCTTGCTCTTAAAGAGGTCTTACCCCAAATTGTATAAATTTCAAGTCCCAAAGAAACCCAGATAAGCACCTGGCTTCTAATGTCTATCATCTTGTTTGACTGATTTTATTCATTTATTTGTATTTGAAAGGGAATTTGGAAATGGAATAGTCTAGCAGTTCTTCACAAAAAAGAGCATTAGAATTAGTTCTGAAGTGTGTTTTGGTTAGGGAGAATTGAATCCTAGGCACAATTCCCACAGGATTTCATTGAGCATTCACGACATTCACAGGACAAAGACACTATTATTATCCTTACTTTTCACAAGAGGGAATGGAATCTCAGAAGGGTTAAATAAATTTGCCAAGATCATATTTCTAGAAAGTGGTAGAGTCAGGGCACTTTGCTTTGACAGATACTCAACTACTAAAATGTTTAAATGATTTCCTGTCTCAAGCCCACTTAAAACATAACTTAGTAAAAATGCACGAGTATCCCATGTATTAAGTTTTCACTTGCCTAACAGGCATGATCTCTGGTGGGAAAGAATTGTGTCTAACCCAGGTTCACCTCATTCATGCCTTGTTCTCTGATGAGCTCTCTAAAAAAGTCAGTGTGTGCTCATGTGCATGTCAGCCATTTTCATATGGAGGACCAAAATTAAGAACAGCTGAGCTAGAATAGCTGCCTGCCATGGTTTCAGAGGGGATGGGCATGGATAGCCAGCCTCGCATTGCCCACCAGGAGTGGGTGATCGGCTTGCAGCTTGACTCAGTGTCAACGCTGGACTCTGCCTCCAAGTCAGCAGACCTCAGGGGCAGCCTGCCAATCTGGACAAGCCTGGAAGAACTGGCTACCCAAAAGCTTGAACCAAGCTGAAGTCAGTTCCATGGATTCAGTTGTCTACCCCACTTCATTCAGTTCTGCAAAAAATTTTATAGCATTTGACACTATAGAATGAATCTTGAGCTATGGGTTTGTGCCAAGATGTTTTTCCTCTGCTACTAAGTGAAAAACTTTCCTTTTTTTTTAGACCTAAATAATACACTGCTCCTGACAGTTTTGGTCTTTTGAAAATTTAATACACTGTTGTTATTCTTTTTCAAGTAGCTGGATGATCATTAATAAATCGTTCTACCAAAGGCCACATTAAGTGATGCAAAAGAATTCTATCCAGAAATATAAAATCTATCCACCGACATCAAGTGACAGAATAAGATGTCATTGTCTTTTCATTTCCCCACTGAATTGTGATTAAAGGTAGTTGAGGAGAATATTAACAAATCTCACTTAAGTGTGGGAAATTTCTACATACGATTAGGCTTCTGAGTTTGGTTTTTTTTGATATAGTGCTCCTGGTTTTAAAGTACATAAATGAAAAAGCCATTTGGTAGTCTTATAGTTTTTACTTTAAGGGAGAGGTAATGGGATGTTTTTTTTAATTGGTAATTCAGTATCTACTTAGCACATTACAGGTATGTTTTCCACATTAAGGTTTGTACTAGTGAGATGCTACTTTTTACCTGCAAGCACTTTCGTGTATGTATAAAGCATATTGTATAGCTCTCAAAGTGGCTGCAAAGTTTTAATAAAAGTGTGGTAAATGGCTAATTTTATTATGTTAGATGCATGGGAAAAGTGGAATAAATTAGTGAATTTTCTACCTCCAGAATGAGAGAGATATTTTCAAGATGAGTGTGGGTATGTGAACTATTTTGCTTTTCCTCTCCAGTTTTCTTTTGGAAGAGGGTTTTAGTTTACGTCTATTAGGGGAAAATTTGCAACATTCATATTAGTTTTGAGTTTTTAATGTATTAGGTAGCAAAATCAAAGCTACTATAAAAGAAAGTTGCATGGGCTGGGGAAGATTCGTTGTGTTAGAGTTATTTACATTTGAGTATCTGCTATATACGTGTAGTGAACTGAATGTGTTCTCCCAAAATGCGTATGTTGAAACACTAATTCCAATGTGATAGTATTAGGAGTTCAGGCCTTTGGGAGGTGATTAGGTCATGAGAGTGGAGCCTTCATGAAGAGGATTAATGCCCTTGTAAAAGGGACCCCAGGGAGCTCTCTAGCTTTCTTTCTACTATGTAAGGACACAATGAGAAGGGACCATCTGCAAACCAGGAGCAAGCCCTCACCAGACACCAAATCTGCCGGCGTCTTGATCTTGGATTTCCCAGCCTCCAGAACTGTGAAAGAGGACTGATGTTTGAGCCACCCAGTTTATGCTAATTTGTTATAGCATCCTGAGCTAAGACAGTAAGTGTTGTATGATGTGAGTAAATCATGTATTCCTTTTGCAAAAAATTATATAAGGATATCTGCCTTACATAAAAGCAGTTAGAACTTAATAAACTCTCCATTTCTATAGAAATTAAAGATGGTATTACTTATTATTATTTCTATGACTATTATCTCTTAACATCAAAGGAAAAAATTAATTTAAGTTTCTGAACCTAAAAAAGAGATTGACAGGCAACAAGAGAAAAAATAGATGTCAGATTTTATCAAAATTAAAAAATAATTTTGCATCAAAAGATACTATGAACAGAGTGAAAAGGCAACCCACAGAATGGGAGAAAATATCTCTGTATCATATATCCGATAAGAGATTGATATATAAAGAATTACTACAACTCAACTGCAACAAAATAGCAAACAACCTGGTTAAAATATGGACAAAGGACTTGAATAGATATTTCTCCAAAGAAGATATACAAATGGACAATAGGTACATGAAATGATGCTCAATGTCACTAATCATTAGGGAAGTGCAAATCAAAACCACAAGGATGGCTGTTAACTAAAAAGCAGAAAATAACAAGTGTCGGAGAAATCAGAACCTTTGTGCATTATTGGTCCAAATGTAGAGTAGTGCAGCCACTGTGGAAAATGATATGGTGATTCCTCAAAAAATTAGACATAGAATTTCCATATGATCCAGCAGTTTCACCTCTGGGTATATTCTCAAAAGAAGTGAAAGCAGGAATTCAAATACATATTTGTATACCCATGTTCAAATAGATATTTGTACACCCATGTTCAAGTAGCCAAAAGGTGGAAGCAACCCTGGTGTCCATCAACAGATGAATGGGTAATCATGACGTGGTATACATATAGAATGGAATAGTATTCAGTCTTAAAAGGGAAGGAAATTCTGATACATGCTACAACATGGGCGAACTTTGAGGACATTATGCTGAGTGAATCAAGCCAGTCACAGGACAGATATTGTATGAATGATTTCACTTGTACGAGGTACCTAGAGTAGTCAAATTCATAGAGAAGTAGAATGGTGGTTTACAGAGGCTTGGGGGAGAGGGGAACCATTAAATACTAATGTTTAATTGGTACAGTGTTTCAGTTTGGGAAGATTAAAAAGTTCTGGAGCTGGATGGTGGTGATGGTTGCATAACAGTGTGAATGTACTTAATGCCACAAAACTGTACACTTAAAAATGGTTAAAATGGTAAATTTTATGTTATGTATATTTTACCACAATTTTAAAAAAAAAGAGAGAAAGAGAGATCGATACGTTCAGCCTAATATTCACTCCCAGCTACTTTGCCTTTGGAGGTTGCAAAGAGATACCACCAAGATTTTAACTCTGGTGAATCTACCTGGAAGATCCCAACAGCCAGGGCTGTTCAGTTGCAGCTGTGTCTTTAATGATTAGCTTAGGTTGTTTGTCCCTGTGGTTGTCTGGGAACCCCAGGGCACATGCTATGAAGAAGTATATACAGTATTCTGTAGAAACACCAAAAGGTATGGGGAGGTTTTGTGCCATGGGAATGGGCCTCTGTGCACCACTGATCAAGACGGGTTGTGAAGCCACTCCTGATGATTGAGAACTGTGCTGTTTAGTGTGGTAGCCACTAGCCACATGGGCTATTTAAATTTATTACAATTAATTTTTTAAAAAAATTAAAAATAAAATTAAAAATCCAGGTATTCAGTTGCACTAGGCACATTTCAAGTGATCATTTTCAAGGTTCCAGTGATTGATGAACAGATAAACAAAATGTGGTCTATCCATACAATGGAATATTACTCGGCCATATAAAGGAAAGAAGTTCTGTTACATGCTACAGCATGATTAAACCTTGAAAGCATTATGCTTGGTAAAAGGAGCCAGACCCAAAGACCACACACTGTATGATTCATTTACATTCATGGGTTGCTTAACGAGGGGGATACATTCTGAGACATGCATCTTTAGGCAATTTTGTCAGTGTGTCAACATCATAGGACTTACTCACACAAACTTAGATGGTGTAGCCTACTACACACCTAGGTTATATGGTATAGCCTATTGTTCCTATGTGAATAATGTGTTATGCGACATTATGACAGCTACAATATCACTAGGTGACAGGAATTTTTCAGCTCTATTATAGTCTTATGGGAGCGCCTTCATGTATGCCATCCATCATAGACCAAAATGTCGTTTTGCAGCACATGACTGTTTATGAAATGTCCAGAATAGGCAAATCTACAGGGACAGAAATTAGATTAATAGCTGCCTGGGGTTGAGGGGAGGAGAGAATGGGGAATGACTACTAATGGGTATGGGGTTTATTTGGGGGGCAATGACAATATTCTAGAATTAGATAGTGGTGATTGTTTCATAACCTTGTGAATATAACAAAAACAACTGAATTACACACTTTAAAAAAGGTGAACTTTATGCTTTTTGAATTATATCTCAATAGAGCTGTTTTTTTTAAATGCATGTAATCTTGTATAATATATGTGATTATTTCTGTATCAAAGTGCTTTTAATTACATAAATACCATTGTGCTACAAAGAAAACCCACAAAAACAAAACAAAACAAAAAACATAGCCGCATGTGGCTAGTGGCTACTGTATTGGGCAGCACAGATATAGAACATTTCCATCACATCAGGAGGTGCTATAGGACAGTGCTGCTCAAGACAGAGAACACAGATTACCTACAGATAATGGGTTTTCAGAATGTTATCCCTCTCTTCTCTCCACTGGTCCCTTTTGACCTTTTTGACCTCACCAAGCATATACATTTGTTGAAATGATTGTTTTGAAATCATCTCTAACATTTCAGCTCTAATACAATTCTTCCAGAATCTCTAGGGGAAAG
The DNA here is from genome assembly GCF_000696425.1 of Galeopterus variegatus. Lineage (NCBI taxonomy): Eukaryota > Metazoa > Chordata > Mammalia > Dermoptera > Cynocephalidae > Galeopterus > Galeopterus variegatus. Next base: position 517,407 of record NW_007726149.1, read on the forward strand.
ATTTTTCACCCATCATCCATTTCTCCAATTCTGGATATTCTTTTCTTGAAAGCATTGGATATTTCATACTTCATGTATTGATGTTGTTGACAACCAATTTCATCCCAATAAATGACACATGCATTATATTTAAATTTGATAAATGAACATTCTAATGATTTAAATGTCCACCACCTTTTGTTCAAAGGTAGGTTTATGTGACTGCTTCTGTGCCTTTGGCTGTGTTCTGATTCTTTCATGCCATGGCCAGGCAGTTGCTTATTGTCAAATGAAGCTGTGATGGTCTCTGCAGTCGGCTCTGGTGAGATAAGGAGAATATTCAGTTAACTGTCTCATTAGGTCTCAATGCTTCATAGCATTAAAAATGTTTTTAACTTAATATTAAACTGGTCTTTGTGAATTATTCATTTTTGAAGATACACAAGATTTTAATATCTTTAAAGACTAGTTTTATAAATAACCCCATTAAAAAGATACACTGTTAAAATACATTTGAAACCTCACTCTTTGCTAGGAAAAGACATGGTGAAAACTTAAATATACATTAGTAAGTGAAAGAAGCCAATCTGAAAAACATACATATATATGACACTCTGGAAAAGGTAAAACTATGGAAAGAGTAAAAAAAGGTCAGTGGTTGCCAGTGGTTGGAAGGTGGGAGGGATGAATAGGAGGAACAGAGAGGATTTTTAGGGCAGTGAAACTACCCTGTAGGATACTATAAAGGAGGATACATGTCATTATACATTTGTCAAAACCCATTGAATGTGCAACACAAAGAGTGACCCCTACTGTAAACCTTAACTGTTGGTTGATAATGATGTGTCAATGTAGGTTCATTGACTGTAAAAAATGCACCACTCTGGTGCCAGATGTTGGTAATAGGGGAGACCGTGATGGGGAGGGTAGGTGTCTGTATTTTTTATTCACTCTTGCTGTGAACCTGAAACTGCTCTAAAAAATAGTTTATTAATAAAAAATACTCATTCATTTAACTAGAAACTTCGAATGCATCATAACTGAATTAATACATAGTTATTCATTTCTGTTTAATTTAATAGCATGCCATGCATGAAACAGATATTGAATTTTCTTTTTTCCCTGTTTCTCTATTTTTTTTTTCATTTAAGCAAGGGAGAGATCTCTAAATTTTTTAACATTTGAATAATACTAAGGAATTCCAGTGTTATCAATTAAATCAGTAGATACCCTTTCTAGCAACAGACTTTTAGAACACTGTATGCCATTGTCACACATTATTAGTATTTTCATTGGAAGAATTAGCTCCTAAATACCTTAAGTTCCTAAACTATACTTAAAGGGCAAAAAAAGCAGCAACTAACATATTTTGAATGTGGTCCGTGTGCCAGGCCTTGCTCAGAACTTTGTATGCAGTAAGTCATTTAATCCTCACAACTCTATGAGGTAGGTACTGTTATCCTCATTTTAAAGATACATGCATAACTGGAACATAATCTTTAGCTTCTCTGATCTGAACTCCAATTGTATCCAAATCAGATGGGGATCCAGTTTACCCACATCCAGGACAGCAGGACCAGGCTTTGGCCACAGTAAGCCTGATGAAATTGTAGATTATGCAGCTTCCTGGTTGGTCACATGTCCTGACAATTTACTCAGGTCTTTAAAGCATCTCTTTGAATTGGGAGGATGGAATGAAAACAAATGTTGGCACCAGATGTGAGCAACCTGAACCCCAAAGACCACATGTGATGGAAGAAGACCTTCCAGAAGCACATTTCATTTTTGTTATGCCTTTGGTACCTTGCTCATTGATTTTTTTTTAAATAATGTTATTGAGGTATAATTTATGTACTGTACACCCATTTTAAATGCATGTGTCAACAATTTATAGAAAATTTATTAAGTTGTACAAGCATCACCATAATCAAAATTAAGATCCCTTGTGCTCATTTACAGTTAATTTCTGTTCCCAAGTCTAGCCTTACTAGTCTAGACCACTACTATACTTTCTGTCTCTATAGATATGCCTTTTCTGAACATTTCATACAAATGGAATAATACAAGTTGTGATCTTTAGATTGCCTTCTTTGATTTAGCATAATGTTTTCGAGGTTCATCCATGCTATTGCATATATCAGCACTTCATTCCTTTTTCATTGCTGAATTGTATTCCATTGAATGGATATACCACAGTTGTTGAGCCATTCTACAGTTTATGAGCATGTTGGGCTGTTTTTGGTTAGTAGGAATACTGCTCCAATCATGATTTTTTGAAAATTTACTAATGCTTTCCCAGATAATGCAAGCTACACACAACTTCTCATATGTCTCACGAGCCTCTTCCTGCCCCTATACCTACTACATGTAGACAAGGTATAAGTTGAGACCCAATGCCAGCAGTAAATGACTTGTAAGAGCCCAGGGCTCATAAATGCATAGTCAAAGGGTTTATGTATTTGGAACAGTGACTATCTTATGTTGTGTATTGTTCGATGCTATTTGGTGACAGAGGGAATATGGTGGTTTCCATCTTGGTGGCTTCATGTCTCCAAATGACAAGATTGCACAGTAAAGCCACTCACTGGCCAGCTTTGTGACTTGCCATTTATATGGACTTTATAATTCTGCCTAAAGACCCTAAAAACTTCAGTTCTTAAGGTGATTTTTATCTGTTCTTTTTAAATTCCTTCCTTTGTCACTGGGAGCCTCTGAGAGAAGTCTTCACTTACCATGATTTAAATTTAAGGAGAAAAAATATGAAACATAAATAGAGTTCAGTTATTATTCTCAAAGGAGAAGAGGGAAAACTTCAAAAATTCAGTGTTGGATGTGTATAAGAACAAGTCAGGAGATGTCTACTAAAAGTGCTTAGTATGCCGGTATCCCTTGCTTGGGTCCTTATAATTCGATGTTTGTCTCACCCAGTGTGTCATTCCTAATGATTTTAACTGGATTTCCAAATAGACATTACTCTGTAACTGCAACAATATTATAAAATATGCTGCAAAGCTTGCCCTGAAGGGAACCATTGCCTTTTTTTTGGTATTTAAACAAGGGTACAGAGTGCTGGAAGCTATCATCAATGCTAGATGGAGAGAATGTGATGTCCGTTTCCATGCTGCTGCAAACGTCATTACTCGTAGATCTATTAATAGCCCAAAGTTGATTTTTGACCTTGGATTCATTAAATTAAAGAAGCCATAAAAGTACAGATGAATAACATGAACTGATGGAAACCCAGGGCATATTCCCCACTCCACTATCTTTTCTTATAAATATTTAGCATCTGTGTGTGTATGTGAGGGGTGGCAGGTACAGACATATACATATTATTAGTGTCTTTGGTATAGAATGTAAAATCAGTTAATCTGATTGGAAATAAGAAATTTTGTAGAGCTCACCTACTCTTATCTTTTTGCCATTTTGTTTGTTTTCAAAGAACTATTGCTGTGTTTTCAACAAAGTGTCACTATTCTTTGGAAGGCAGGGAGGGGAGGCAGGTGGCAGTTTTCCTCTCTGCCTTCTCATATTTATGCAATTGGTTATAGTTCATCTGTTTGGGGGCAAGACTGGAGACCCTCAGTGTCTCATATATGATGTCAAAGTTTCCACTTTTGTGGTTAAGACCACACTAGACATTTAGGGCCAGGCCAGGGACTTGATGAAGCCTGTCGATCATACTTGCCCCTTCTGAGATTTAATTTTAGATTTAATGCTACTTTTCTATATCTTAACAGTGTACTTTGATTGTTGAAGGTTTGCTTTTGCTTTTATTTTTATTTTTCTGGAAGGCATATCAGATTGTTGCAAACACAGTGGTCCAAGTATGTAATGTACCACTAGTTCTTGATCTTCAAGGAAATTGGATATTTTAGTTCTATCACCCATTTAAGTTCTATCAGCCATGTGTGCCTCAATGTAAGTAAATTCATGTGATCCTATTCTGAGTATGGTTGGGATTAGGGGGCATTGAGACCAAATTCCAGCAACTGTAAAATTTTGCAAAAGATTGGCCCACTCAGTGAGTTGAACTAAAAAACATCTAGTTCATTGGGAAGATATGGGCACTGTTTAGTGGAGAGCAACCGTCCATGTATATACATTGGCAAGTCTGATGTTTTCAGCTTTATTCTCTATATTAAAACTAAACATGTATGAAAAAATGAAGAAAAAAAAAGATTCCTGTGTCACTTCCCTTTTACTCAAATTCTAATTCTGAAAAAGTCTGAGTCATTAGTGGTCACTGATATCCTGAGATGTAAAGAGTAGTCATGCAGGCCAACTGATAAAAATTCCTTTTCATCCTCCTATAGACTAAACAGGTTCTAAAATCTCATCATGCTCTGGTTAATTCCTGACAGTTCTTTGCTAGTTAAAAACTGGTTGGTTGCCAACATTCAGGCCCTGCTCCATGTTCTTCCATAGAGATGGTGACCAAATCTTTGCAAGCCTATTTCAAGAAAGGAGTATATTTAAGAATTAGTTTGTGCCCAAACAATATAGTTTTCTGACATGTATATTTCTGCTCTATATATTTATTTATTTATTTATTTATTTGTCCTTTTTGAGACTGGCCGCACCGGCCATCCCTATATAGGATCCGAACCCGCAGCGGGAGCGCTGCTGTGCTCCCAGCACCGCACTCTTCCAAGTGCGCCGCGGGCTCGGCCCATATTCATTTATTTTCTAATCATTTGGGAGAAACTTAGAGACATCTGTGGCTTCTTGTGTTTTGTGTCTCTTTGGCTAAAATCTCAAGTAATGAAAAGAAGAAACCAGTATGTATGTTGCACTCTGTAGACAAAAATGGAGCTCTGAGGCTTTGAAGAGTAATGATAGAAGTCACTCGATATTGCTCTTCTTTTATCAGCTTAGAATCATGAAAGGAAGATGGAATTTGTGTGAAAAAAATGAGTCGATGCAGTGTAATAGTTGGGTTTAATGGCCTTGTCTTACAAAATAATGCAAACCAGCTCTTTTTTGAATTATGTCAGATACTGTGCTATCCTGATGTTGCAGTTTTCTGAATCTAACATGTAAGATACATTTTAAAGAATACTTATATATTGGGTAAGAGATGGCTTTTACAAATAGCCAGAGCGATGAAATTTCAGTTGGAATATTAAGGAAATCTTCTCTGTAAGAGTGCATTAGCAATAGAATTGTCAAGAGGAATAATGGGTTTGCCAACTCTGAAAATGTTGCAGGCTGAACTTGACATCACCTCACTGTGATAATTTAAAAATCACAACAGCAGACTCGCCTTTAACGCAGAAGAGCAGGCTTTGCCGGGAACGCCAATCCTGTCTTTCCATTTGGTAACCCATAATTTTTGATCAGTTAGCCTTTTCTGCTCACAGGAGAAAGAGCTAGATGCAACTCGCTATATACAAGTGGAACACAGCGATTTTCGACTATTTTCTGACAAGAACATCTTTTTTGCATTATTATTTGTGTCTTTTGGACTTTTAGTGCACATATGATAGTATATTAGTTTCCTGGGCTGCTACAACAAACTGGGTGGCTTAAAACAGCAGAAAGGTATTCTCTTATGGTTTTGAAGGTCAAGAATCCAAAATCAAGGTGTTGGCAGGATCATGGTCCCTCTGAAGGCTCTTGGAGAGAATTCTTTTTTCCGTCTTCCAGATTCTGGTGGCTCTAGGCATTTCTTCACTCATAGCGGGATAGCTCCAATCTCTGCCTCTGTTACCACGTGGCCTTCTCCTTTGTGTTTTTTTTTTTTTTCTGTCTATGTCATCTCCTCTTTTTGGATTTAATGCCCAGCCAGTTAATCCAAGATCTCATCTGAGATCCTTAACTTAATTACATCTGCAAAATCCCTTTTTCCAAATAAGGTCATATTCACAGGTTCCAGAAGTTAGGACTTGGACATATCGTGTTGGGGGCCACATTTCAACCCACTACAAACAGCAAAGGAGACTCAACTAAATTAGTAGTATGTAGAAATATGTTCATTTATTTTCTTCCAGCTCATGTAGGCAATCTTAATATTCTCAGGGTCTCTGAAAATAGTAGGAGGGAAAGTCTGTTATCTAGAAACTTTATCCTACCCAATAGTAACTTACAGTTCTAAATAACGTTCCCACTAGCAGAATATTTTAGTCTTCCAGAATACTTGCCTCATTGACGATACAGTTCCCAGGGCAGTATGTCAAGTATTAGCTAAATGTTCACACTTCTCTTTGAGTCCTGGGACAGGCAGGGCTCCGAGGACATAGAAATCAGAAGTGACCACAGCTCAGACTGTGTAAATCCCAATAGCCCAGCTATTACGTGACATGATGAGAAAGGAGATGCCAGAAAGTTATCCAGTGCTCCTCAGCAGCAGTGGAAGAAAGGGGAAGAGGAGTGGCACCCAGATGAGGAGGGAATGAGGCCCCTCTAAGCCACCACCAGAGTCCTGGCCAGCCACCCTTCATTCCTGTGGCCCACGTTGCCAGGGCTTGGATGGTACTCAGCATTCCACAAGCCAGAGTGCCAGCCACATGCAGTTGCAGCTACCTGTCCTTGCTGTTATTTAGCACGTGGAAAAACTCAGATGCTCTAAATCTGAGTCACTGGTCATTCCATTGTCGTGACATGTGTTTGTTTTAAAGAAGAATCTGACAGCTTCTTTAGAGAGTGCAGTGACAGGTTGCCAGCATGACAGCCCAGAAAGTGGCATCTGGCAAATAAAGAGGAGGGTGATGCCCCTGGCATTAGGACCATGTGGTTAGAAACAGGAGCACACATTAGGTGAAAGAAAGCACTTTGGAATGAGGTCAGCTGACTTCTAAGTCCCATTGAAACAGCATCTATGCTGCAAGTTCATTACAACCCAGAAGAAGAAACTTCATTTGTTTATGTTTAGACTCTATTAGGTGTTGGAAACCGACGTTTCCACATCAAGGGAAAAAATGAAACCTCCATTTTCTTGAAGATAACTGGAGAATCAGATTATCCACCCCACCCCCTTCCCCCACTGCCACAGCCACACACACTTCTAAAATATAGCGTGTTAATAGAGTATTTGAGGTATAGAGAGGCCAATCGATCAGGAGACAACTGCCATTGCAAAAACAGTTCATTAGGGAGAGATCCCAGGAGGAGGGGCACAGCACACCACAGGGGGCCACACAGGAAAGCAGCAGGGTCGGTCAGGAGGCAGAAGGAGAGGGCAGAACTGTGGACAAGAGCCTTTATTGTGGTTTGTGTGGGAAAGAACAGGAAGGCAGGAGCTCAGGCTTAGGGCTGGCTACTTTGAATAATTTCAGTGGGCTCTGGGCCATAGGGACTGTCCTTATTTTTCTGGTTCCTGGCCCTGGGGTGATTAGGACAGGTGAATAGTGGCCTGGAGTGTGAGAGTTCCATAAAGGAGGTGCTGGTGATGTGGGCTCTAGATTGGCTGGTTTATATTTGAAAAGTGGGCCCCAAGGAGGAGGATGACTCCTGAGGAGGGATGGGGACGATGAGGGAGGCAGGAAGCAGGGCAAGGTGACTTGGGCACATCATCCTGTTTTCCAGAACAAGATGTGTTGGGTATATACATGTCAGACAGATGTTAAAGCACCAAGATTACAGGAGCTAGAAGCATGGTAAACACACACACACACACACACACACACACACACACACACACACACGCGCGCGTTCTCAGTTACTAGAAAGGCTTTTCAGTTTGGAATCTTTCTGCTCCACTCACAAAGTCGTAGACACTGATTTACGGAGTTTCAAATAGCTTGCCTTGGTTGAAGACTACCTGAAGTCCTGAGATACTCATTGACTGACAATTCCTTTCTTTCTTCACTTATCCATCAAAGTACAGTACACATCAGGCAGGAAAGCTATCCTTAGGGGCAGGCGTCTGGCTCCTGATGTCCCCTCTGCGTGTCCTGGCCTGGTGCACACAGCAGCTGTTCTGCTAAGATGTGTCCCTGATTATGGATCTGCAACTTTGTAAACAGCCCACGTGACAACAGATCTGGGGCTTGCTTACCTGAGACCAAGCTCAAGGGGCTAGATGGGAGCAGAAACCTGCAGATACTGGCAAACATGAGCCTACTTTCTAGTGTGAAGGGTCCTTTGCCTTCCTCATCAGCTTCCTGAGACTGAGATTTCATGGGAGCGAGGGTGGGGGGAGGGAGCCTGAAATTTAAGGCAGAAGACCGGGGTGCAAATCAGAACCCTGCAACTCCCTTCTGTGCAAACTTGGGACAGATGAGCCTCTCAGCCTTGGTCTCACAGATTGGAATGTGGTGACAGTGTTGGAGGGTTCCATGAGATGGTTTAGGAGATGGCCTTGCAAACAACACAGAGGGCTCCATTCTGCCTTTCTTGGTGATGGCTCCTGGCCGAGTGGCTGTAGGGAGAGGCATTTGAGAAGTGGCCGCTCCTCTTCTCCGTCTCACTGCTCTGTTGACCAAGTTCCAGGGCCTTCCCGCTGTCCCCCTGTCATCTGGGCCTGTTTCGTTGGGGTTAGATCTTGTTCTATACTCCCACGATCTCATGGCCTGTATATGTCCTGCTCCTCATTGCTTAGTATTCCCCCAGCTGTACCCTATTCCAGTAGCTTCTTCTCCTGCCACCCCAGGGTGGGGGCAGGGAGCGCCTGGAGCTGCTGTCAGCAAGGGAGCAGAGGTCTGGAGGTTTCTGTTCTGTGTTTTGTCTCAAGCTTTTCACTTTATTCCTCCCCTCCCTCACCGTCTTTCTTATTTTCTGTATTTCTGCTCCCCATGAATCGTTCCTATGCGCTTTCATTTGTTCATTCATTCAGTCAATAACTTCATTCATTGGGTTCTGTGCTCGGCACTGGAGAATGATGAGAAAGCCCTCAAGAGTTCAGACTGGCAACAGATAATTAGATGATGAATGGCCCTACAATGCACTCTGCCTTATAGTAGGGGTTAGGATAGAAGCTGCTAACTCAGCCTCGGGGTTCAGGGAACCTCAGCAGAAGTAATGTTCGAGCTGGGTCTGCAGGACACCAAGCGGTTTGCCAGGCTGAGATTGGGTGAGAACCTTTCAATCAAAGCAAAGAGTAAGGCCAGCCTTTTAAAGGGATGGAGCAGGAGTTTATTTTATGTGGCCATGGGAAGCTGATGAAAAAGTGAGACTGGGTGACGAAGGCCTCCTCCTCCACAGTCAGGAACTTGGAATGTGTCCTGCAGACTGTGGGCTTCTGGTGGGACTGAGCATGGGAGTGAGAAGTTTAGACAGGGTGATATTAGCCAAACACAACTCTGATGGCAGTGAAGAGGGTGGACACAAGTACACGGAGACCAGTTTCAGAGTCCTGGGTAGGAGGCTGTGTCAATGTCCAAAACAGAGATGAAAATAACGTAAGTAAACCAAGGCATTAGCCATCTTTACACATCTTTTCATTTATCGGAAATGATGCCGGCACTAGATATGAACATATCCACCCAGTGTCCCTACGTGCCAGACTCTATGCCAGTCCAGGGAGTAGGATGCTGCCCAAGAGAGGCCCACTCCCTGCTCTGAGGGACATATAGAGAGAGGCACTGGATCTAATGGCATATGGCTAAGTGGAGTGTGCTAGTGGCTTTGACTGGATTGAATGAAGTCTGCAGGGGCCATGGGGCACATCCCAGGGCACTGGACTGAGACTGGCATTGAGGAAGGGCTTTGAGCCAGTGCCACTTGAGCTGAGAGCTGAAGGGGGCTGAGTGTGCATTAGCCAAGCCCCGAGGTGGCTGTAGTACAGAGCACCAAGGGAGAGGGCGCCAACCCAGCCCAGTGAGGAAGGAGAGAGCCAGCAAATGCAGGCCTCGTGCAGCATGGACCCCTCTTCTGCTCTTTCTTCCTCTGGGGGGCTGCTGTCTGTGGTGATGGCAAGGGTAGGAGCATAGCACACGGACTCTCTGCACCCTGGGCCAGCTCCCTGGAGGCATCAGGAGACTGAGCCTTTGCTTTTCCTGGTCCGTGACTTGTCCTTGCGTGGGAGCAAGTGAAACAATATGAAAATGTACAACCTTGCTTTTTGATTCATTTGCCTGCTTAGAATTAGTCAGGGGAGAACAGAATGCCTAGAAGTTCTCTACAAACTTCTAAATCCCACTGCCCCGATCTTTCTTTGCCCTTTTTGCATGCAGATAAGGTTTCTACCCAGTTAGGTGGGTAGTGCCACTCACTTTGCTGGCCCACTTTGGCCTGCACATCAGCGCTGCTGCATTGCCTAATCCCATGGTGCCCCTCACATTTGATTCTAATGAAAGGTGCCTCCGGGACCCTTGGCATCATGGATACATTGCACATAGCATCCCCTGGAGTTCTGCAACGAACCCCCTGAGCGGCTGCCCGATTTCCACCTTGACAAGGGCTGTGGTCGCAGCGTGGAGAAGGGGGACTGGAGGGCACAGGGTGGGGTGGGGTGGAAGGAGCACAGTTATGGGGCTGCCGCTCTGGCTCGGAGAATGCTGATCGTGCTGGAGCAGCAGAGTGTTGAATAATGTCATAACACCGGGGCAAAGGGGACACTTCAAGATACTTTCCCAAGGTAAAATGGACAGACCTAGTCAGGGGTTAGATATGGAAGGTGAAGAAGAAAATGCTGTCAAATATGAACATTAAGTCAGGCTATGTTAGAGGCTGGTGCAGAGTTTTGTGGCAGGGATTTCTCATGTTAATTAAAAATGAAATAAAGCAGAATAAATAGGTTGATTGTGCCTCCATCTTCATTAAAAACAAGCAAAACAAAACATAAACTCCTCTTAAGAGGTTTGCACACCTGCCTGTACCCATTTATCCTTGTCATCATTGACACCCACTTATCTTTACGTATCTCCCCAGGCTTAGGTCCCCATTCTCTCTCTCTCTCTCACCCGTCCTCCTGGGTGACTTCCGCACTCACGGACATGGCACCTCTGATGCAGTGGCTATAAATTGCCCACCCATTCCAGAAACCCTCTCCTTCTGGCACAGCTCAGAGCTTGGCTTTCCCCTGGGAGACAGGAGTGAGTGGTGGTAAAGAGCTGGCCCCGAGGGAGGGGCAGACTGCCTGGGCTTCAGCAAGTGGCTACATCTCTGGGCCTCAGTTTCCTGTCCATGACACTCAGCTTGGAGCACTAGCACAGATGAAATGTATAAAACATAGAGACCCTGCAGCCCAGGGCTTTGGCCTTTACTATGTCAGGTAGCAGGAGACGAGAGCATGTTCATGAACTGACACTACTAGGTGACAGGGAGTGATACAGGGCACCACCAAAGTTAGAGAAACCAGCTACTATCAGTTATTCACTCTGTATTCTTTCCAATAAAGTGAAGCCCAGCACTAAATTGAGAAGGGAATAAAAAAGTAAAAAGAATAGTTCGCAGATTACTACCTGGGGCGGGAACATGTTTTACATTTTTAGATAATAGGTCACGTTTAAATGTTTTGAATCTATTGACTTGCAAAAAAATAGCACAGAGCAAAAAATAGCTTTTATTAAGTTAACACCAAATTTACAAAAAAGCATCTTTTCTGCTCTGTGCTATTTTTTTTGGAAGTCAGTAGATTCAAAACATTTAAACATGACCTATTATCTAAAAGCAACATGATATACATATAAAAGATGTAATTTACAAAGAGCATTTGACAAATTCAGACCTAATTTAAAAGGTTTCTGCCTCTCCTCCTCCTCTCCTTCCCTCTTCCCCCTCCCCCACGTGCTCCTGCATGCGTAGGCACTCTCTCTCTCTCTCTCTCTTCATCTTTCTTTAGAAAGTAGCCCCCAGAAAACAGTACTTTGTAGCATGTGTCCTGTTTGAATTCTCCAATTTGGGGACAATGCCTCTTGTCAAGGGGCAGCATGGTCTATGTAAGGGCATTTTTTAATTAAAATAAACTCACTCAAACTTATTTTCGTTTTGAGAATTTTTTAATAGTTTATGATGCCATGCAAGTAATTGGAATAACACTGGTCTGTCTCCAAACAAGGTTTACAAAATCCTGTTTTAGAGCATGGATTATATCATTTAACTCACTCAGGCCTCCTTTTTGTCTAGAAGGATTTCAAAATCAATTCAACATATTTATTCGGAATTTGGGCTGGATATCGTCTTAACACTTGGAGACACAAAGATGAAAAAGTCAAAATGGGAGTTGTGTAGTCTAGAATGGGAAACAGGTTAAAATGCATATACAATGTGAACAGTGTTATAGGTCTGTATAAAATGCCATGGTGGTTCATCATGACTGGGGAGGTTTCCTGGAGGACTTAATCTGTGTCTTGAAAGATAAATAGGAGTTCAGCAGTGGTAGAGAAACAGTGAGAGTCTCATGGTCAGCAGAAACTGCTGTTATAAAGAAGGGCCCTGAAGTATAAAATGCATGGTAGGTCCAAGGAGCATAGTTTGATGTAGGGTATGACAGGAGATCAGTAAGGGAGGCTGAGGCCAAGTTCAAACAGGCCTAGTTTCTATGCTAAAGAGTTTGGACTTAGTCATAGGTAGTAATCTATATCATCAATTCAGAGTACTGGCTTTCCTCTTCTATTATACAGACATATACATAATGTATAATTTATATATGATATGTATATATCACGTGTATATAATTTTTTGCTCCAAGACTTAATGGCTCTATTTTTGATTGGCCTGAACTTTTACATGTGCAGGAGTTTTCTAGGATTGAGCAAAAATGCTCTTTCACTCCTCATACTTTTTCTATTTTTAAAAACGTCTATGCTGTTCAATAACTAACATAATTCACAAAAAGAATGTCCACAGGGAATTTGCTTCAAATGGGTTGCTTCATTTAATGTTTTTGAACTAAAAAAGCAGATGAAGAAAGATAACAAAAAGCAAAAGCCAAATCGGTTGGGAATGATTCTAGGTATTTTACCCAGGTGGCTTACATCGATACTCTCAGGGAAATGTAGTGCCCCTGTGCCTTGGCCATATGGAACCAGAAAAACTTGCTGGGGGCAGTAGAACCTCTACAAAGACAGTGGAGCCTGGAGCTGGGCGAAGCCCCAGGGCAGCATCTCTCACCAAGCTTCCATCCCCTGTGCTATGAAAATCTGCTCATGTGAACAAAGGAGGGAGTTTAAAAGATGCTGGCAAAACATTACAGGTGTTCCAAAGAAAAAGATATTAGGTGAGAATAAAGAAAGATTCTGGTGAACCATGGGCTGTTAATTGTAGTTCTTAAAGTTTTAGTCGGCTGGACACCTGGCCTTTTCTAAAACTGCTAGAACATAAACCTTCTTCCTTAAACATATTTTTATTATTTGTTTCTCAATTGCTTTGTGTTCAGGGACTTAATCTTAAGAATATTTGGAACCCAGCATGCTTCTGTATCTTTAATGAAATATAAAAATAGACCCAGTCTACTATGTTGTCTGGGGAGCCTTATTTATTAATGAGGAAAATAGTATATTAATCTTATTGGCAATGGGAAATTTCTTTCTCCTGATAGAGTGTGCTTTCTGTTATTAGATGAGAAACCCATAAATAGACTGTGTTTCCCTTTTTGCCTCGACTGCTAGGTGACTTGTAGTTATGTTTTACACTAAATTGCTATACACGAGCTATCTTCAGCCTAGGTTTTCTTGTAAAACTATCTTGTCCCCTTCTCTTTTTGAGTTTTGTAAACCTGTTTTAGTGGTTTTGTAGTATCTGTATTTTTTAGCATAAGTTATTCAAATAACATATATTCTCCAAAAAAATCACAATAAGGAATTGGCTATGCACATTGCATAGCCCAATGAGTATCTCCTGTCCCCATAATGGCACAGACAGATCATCTGGTCACTATCAGTTCTGAGAATTATGGTGGGCCAAGATATCTGAGAGGCAGGTGGAATGACAAAAAGAAAGGAAGGAAAAAAAGCATGGGGGTGGGGGAGGAGTATCTGTAATTAATGATTATCTTCTAAACTAATTTATTTGTGACTTAAAGAACTGAACCTGAAAGTTCTATATTAAGAGTTTATTTTGGTTTAATTTTAATATGAGTATTGCAAAGACTTCCTTGCAATCGACTTGTTAGAATGTCATGACAGTAATGATTGCAATAATTTAAGAAGTATTTATTTTGCACCAGGCAGCCTCCAGATCTACTCAATGGTAGTTTCTGTGAAGATTAAATGTGCTGTAGTATGCTAAATACTTAGCACAGTGGCTGGCACAGGAGATCGGTAAATATGCATATGATGACCATGAAGAATGAGCATGTATGGAGTGGTCACATGTAGCAAATAAAAATACAGAATGCACAGTTAAATTTAAATTTTAGATGAACGACAAATCATTTTAGTATAAATACAATACATGCAATATTTGAGAATACTTATTCTAAAAACTGTTATCCCATTGCACAGACCCTTATTGGTAGGCAAGGACCACTTAAAACAAAAGTTATTGATGCTTGAATCACACAGTTTATTGATCACACATATCACACACAACACACTTTTACTTTCAATTACTCTATGTCCTAGCCTACTTCTGACTTAAACTAAATGATCCCTTAAGGGCACGCTGCACAGAACTCCTATTTTTTATCCTGTTAGGAACAGTTTAGCGATCTTATCTCTCCAGCATGAGGTCCTTTCCTGACTCACATCCACCAGGAACTGGATACATCTGATGGTGTGTAATTGATGATCATTGAGAACGTGGCTTGACAGCAGCATACACCCGGGTCTCTTCTCAGAGTGACAGAGGAAGCGCTCAAAGGTCCTTAATCTCATGGGCTAAAGGTCCTATGGATTTCAACAAGACTGGCTTCCACCTCTGTGTGAGAGTAGCCCACACCAAGAAGTGTCGATTCCAATCTGTTTCCATCCACTAGACCAAGGGTCCAAGCGGCTGTCCAGCAACCTGCCACAGCTGACAGATGCAGCAACTTAGGGCTTTTGCCTCTATTTCTTTATACTTTGCTTGAGGTCTGGCCTAGGCTGATTATCTGCTCATCATGGCCTCGTAGATGCTCCCTCCAGGACCAGATGGTGGTAGCTCAAAAGGACAGAAAGTGGCAGGATGTGTCATCATCTCATCACATGAGCAGTGTCCCACTTTGCCTGCCAGGTCCATTATGTCACCAGTGATGCAAGTCCTTTGACCAAAGTCCCTCCATGTTCTCTAGCTAACTAAATCTATTTCTACTACAAAACAAACACAACCCAGTAAAAATATCACATAATTTGTACTCCCAACACCCATGAAATGTATTTTTTATTTTATTTATTTATTTTTATTTTAACTTCCCAATATACATTGTAGTTGATTTTCGTGTTGCTTTACCTGTTCCTTTTTCGCCCCTCCCCCTTCCCCCTGCCACTACATCATATCTGTTCACTTGTCTTAACAAGTTCAAGGAATTGTTGTGATTGTTGTGTCTTCTTCCCCCCCTTTATTTGTTTGTATATTTATTTATTTATTTGTTTGTTGGTTGGTTTATAGCTCCCACAAATAAGTGAGAACATGTGATATTTCTCTTTCTGTGCCTGACTTGTCTCACTTAATATGATTTTCTCTAAGTCCATCCATGTTGCTGCAAATGGTAGAATTTCATTCTTTTTTATAGCAGAGTAGTATTCCATTGTGTAGATATACCACATTTTCTGTATCCACTCATCTGATGATGGACATATGGGCTGGTTACAACTCTTGGCTATTGTAAATAGTGCTGCAATAAACATGGGAGTACAGGTATCCCTTTGGCATGATGATTTCCATTCCTCTGGGTATATTCCCAGCAGTGGAATAGCTGGATCATATGGTAGATCTATCGGTAATTGTTTGAGGAACCTACATATTTTGAGGAAAATATGTAATTTTCCATAAAGGCTGAACCATTTTGCAGTCCCACCAACAGTGTATGAGAGTTCCTTTTTCTCCACAACATCTCCAGCATTTATCATTCTCAGTCTTTTGGATGTTAGCCATGGTAACTGGAGTGAGATGGTATCTCAAAGTGGTTTTGAGTTGCATTTCCTGAATGCTGAGTGATGTTAAGCATTTTTTCATGTGTCTGTTTTCCCATTCATATATCTTCCTTTGAGAAGTGCCTATTCAGGTCCTTTGCCCATTTTTTACTTGGGTTGTTTTTTTGCTGTAAAACTGTTTGAATTCCTTGTATATTCTGGATATTAATTCTTTGTCAGATGTATATTTTGCAAATATTTTTTCCCTCTCTGTTGGTTGTCTTTTCACTCTGTTGATTGTTTCTTTTGCTGTGCAGAAGATTTTTAGTTTGATATAATCTCATTTGTTTATTTTTCCTTTGGTTGCCCGTGCTTTGGGGGTTGTACTCATGAAGACTCCCCACTCCTACTTCCTGGGGTGTTTCCTGTATGTTTTTTTTAAGGAGTTTTATTGTTTAAGGATGTACATTTAATTTTTTAATTCCATTTTGAGTTGATTTTGGTATATGGTGAGAGGTACAGGTCTAGTTTCATTCTCCTACATATGAATATCCAGTTTTCCCAGCACCATTTGCTGAAGAGGCAGTCTCTTCCCCAGTGTGTGGACTTGGTGCCTTTGTCAAAGATCGTATGGCTGTAGGTGTGTGGGTTGATTTCTGGATTCTCTGTTCTACTTCATTGATCAGTGTGTCTGTTTTTATGTCAGCACCATGCTGTTTTGGTTATTATAGCTTTGAAATATCCAAGAGCATGGGAGGTCTTTCCATCTACTTGTGTTCTCTTTAATTTCTCTCAACAGTGGTTTGTAGTTCTCTTCATAGAGATTTTTTACATCCTTGGCTAACTTTATTCCTAAGTATTTTATTTTTGGGTGGCTATAGTAAATGGGCTAGGTGTCTTGATTTCTTTTTCTGCATGTTCAGTGTTGGAGTATAGAAATGCTACTGATTTTCGTGTGTTGATTTTGTATTCTGCAACTTTGCTGAAATCATTTATCAACTCTAAGAGTTCTTGGGTAGAGGCTTTAGGTTTTTCAATATATAGGATCATATCATCCACAAACAGGGACAGTTTGACTTCATCTTTTCCTATCTAGATGCCCTTTATTTCCTTCTCTTCTCTGATTGCTCTGGCTTGTACTTCTGACACTATGTTGAATAGGAGTGGTGAGAGTGGGCATCCTTGTCTAATTCCTGTTCTTAAGGGAAAAGCTTTCACCTTTTTTTTTTTCAGCTGAAAGCTTTTCCCTGTTGGGGATGATATTGGAAGTAGGCTTATCTTATACGGCTTTAATTGTGTTGAGATACTTTCTATCGATACCCATGAAAAATTTGAGATGTACCTATACTAAAAAATATTTATTGTTTATCTGAAATTCATATTTAACTGGGCATACTGTGTTTTATCAAGCAACCCAAAATATGAATAAATGCGGGATGGTGGATTCTCATAAACACTGGGATAATTCCAGAAAACCAGTCCTGCTCCTCTGCAGGGAAGACTCACCCACTTCCCATCTCCTGTGCTTACCTAGAACAAGCCTGGGCTCCATCAGCGTTTCCTGATTTGATTGAGATTTCCTATCCCTATGGTCAGCCATGTGCAGCCTCCATGTTTTACACTTGTTAACTTCTGGAAGCTGGCAGAAACCTGTCAGCTTTACCCTGGTGCTTCCCAGCCTTGGTAGCATCACCTTGGGTATCTTTTAAAAATCCTTATTCCAGCTACAAAGACTAGACATGCCAGGTTCTCAGAGCAGTATGTCCAAGTGAGGCCTTTGCTTTTTATTCTAGGTTCTGTAACTTGAGCTTGGAAATGGCTAATGCAGTTTCTAGAAGGCTCTTAGGAAGATGACATGCATTTTCCCTTTTTGCCGTGTGCTCTCAGAGCCAGCCTCCCTTTCAACTGAATTGGAGGCACTACCTCAGCGAAGGAGAGTGAGCTCTGAGTTATGGAAATATCTGTGTCTGATTAGATAAACACATTAGTCCTGAAGTACTGCAGGGCCTGACACCATCTTTCTGGGACTGTCCCAAGGAGAGGTGGGAGTCGATGGAATGCCCCTGGTCTCCTAGTCCTGATGCAGCAGAGGAGTCTTTTAGAGCTTGGGGGAACAGCTCCACTGAGTTCTCTCTTCTTGCTCCTCATGATCATTCTACAGTTACAGGACAGTTTCTTTACATTTTGGTCTTCATCAGGCACAAAGCATAGAAAACTTGCATAATTTAGTTCTAGATTTGTAAAGTCAAGTGCATAATGGCAGTATGTACTACTTAATATTTTTACAGGGCAGGTTGACTCATCCACTTCACTCTGTGTGTTCTGCGGAATTATTGGAGTTCTCACTGCTCACTGAAAAGGAAATAATTTATTTTGCAGAGAGAATATTACATTTCAAATGCTTTAACCTGCACATTTAAAAATTCAAATTCTCATATGGCATCAAGTTCTCTTTTTTGCATTTTAATTATTATGGAGCCTTAAACAGAATTTAGCCATTAAGTAATAATCAGATCCTGATTGCTTAAACTCTACAGAGTGTTTGCTATTAAAAGCCTCAGTCCCAGATAATAAATGGTGGGAGTTTATCAAAGCAAGTGGCATATACTTTTCCTGTGTTTTGATTCAGATGTGTAACAATTTCTACCTACTGGTTTAAATTGGCCCTGAGAACACCTTTTGTGTTAAGCCCACTCACAGCTAGATGGAACCAGCATCAACCTGACAATAGAATAATATTATCTCTCAACTAAACAAAGCAAAAAGCCAATGGAACAAATCGTTCTGTCAATAATCCAAAGCCAAAACTGCGTGATCTCCTGCTATTTTTAGAACTTAGGGGGAAAGAATCCTCCTTATTGTAAAAATGATCCAATTAAACAGGAAGCTGGCTACTGGGAAACTCAGTGATTTCTTTGAGCACCATTTTGGAGACTAGCACAAAGGTGACATCCTTTCAAAGGGGGAACAGAGGGTTCTGCAATCGCTGGGTCACCTGCATTGCATGTGTCAGTTGGCACTTCCGGCAAGCTGCATTACCTGCTGCATGGAGTTTTACAAGGAGCTTGACCTCATTATGCTAAGATTGTAGAAAACTTCCTTCCTCACTCTGACTTAGCTCTCCCTGATTTCACCCATACCTTACATCCAGTTTGCCTTTCTTTATAGGTGTATTGGATGGATGTCCAGAATGGGATCTCTGTAGATTTTCTGCAGTGAAATTATTTTAATTGAACAATAAAGTTGATGTGACTAAGTAGATGATGGGCCAAGGTAGTGCCTCCCACAGCTGGCAATTCTGAAGGCGTCAGCATGGCAGAGCTGACCGTGTGCAGTTACTGTGGCCACTTCAGGGCCTGACTGTGTTTGGCTGCTTCTCCACTTCTCTCCCCCAAATATTTGGGGAGATGGGAGTCAGCTGTTTAGAACCACAGGGACATTCCTAATAGATCTGAAATCCCTCTTGTGAATCCTACATTGTCATTCTCTGAGACAATCACAAAAATATTTCTTCAGGAAATGAGGGAAGGCATTCCGAATTCTAAGGCTATGAGCCCCATCTGGTCGGGAGGTGTGATCTATTATTCATCCCTGTGTCACCCAATTGGCAGCCCTGAGCATGACCTATGGGAGACACTCTGGAAATACTTATTTGAATAAATAAATGGATAAGTGAATTGATCCATCCTGAGCATCTTTTATTAGGAGTTTTTGAACTGATATTTATAGTCGCCATTTCCTATGAGCAATTTCCATATTCCCTCAATATTGGAAGGCATCATTCGATTGTCCAGGCTATCTGTGAGCAATTACAATCATAGCAACCTTGCTTCCCTTCTGAGAGAGCTGCATGGAACATTTGCCTGAGATTTTTCTGTCCTAATCATCAGTGCTAACACATGCATGTGTTTCTCCATTCCTGTCATCACCCATGTTTCCCAGTCTTATACTAATGGCTTCAAATGCCTGTGCTATGATTAGAAACTGAAAATGTGTACTTAGGTCTGGTGTTGAGTCTAAGAATCTACTAGATTTTATTTTTAATCTGTTGATTTGCCAACTATTGGTGAAATCTCTTAACTATATTTTTATTTCTCATTGACTCCTAGGATGAAATTTACATTACTTGACATTTATTCCCATACCATCAATGCATACACACACATACACTCACACACGCACACAGTCACACTCACTCACCTGCACATACAGTTTCTTAGTCCATAGAGGGAAAGTTGGCTGCAGGTTCAAAGAGAAGCTCATAAAAGGAAATATTGATCAACAGTTTTATGCTTGGTTTTGTACTAGATTTCTTTCTTTTTTCTTAATATCCTTCTGTGCACCTGAAATAAAATAATAACAATAATAATAATAAGCCACCCCTTGAGTACCTGAATCCAGGAAAAAGGTGGAGAGTTGTGTCAAGCTTGCTTGGTAGATGTGAAAATTCTGGTCATTTGAATGATATTTCCTTGTCACACATTATTTATTGGCTGCATTAAAATTTCTAAATTATACTTTGGTTTATACATCATTCTCTTGTGCATGTGGTTAGTGTGACTTTTCAGAGATCTGCATAAACCCTGGTTACAGTGACCAAATAGAATTTCTTGACCTGCAGATCAGGGCAGAATTCCTAGGACCCCAGTATTAGTCTCCAATTTTCAAAGAAATGCTTTTGCCAAAGTTCCAAGGTACTTCTTTCTAATGGGGCACTTGCTACCCACCTAGAGTCTCTGACAACCTCAGAATTTGTGAAAGAAGGTAAGTAAAGGCCCTCTCAAGCCACACCAAGATTTCGCCCTGCATGTCCAAACAGAAAAAGCACATAGTGCAACACAGACATGCAAATTTAATTCCCAAACTGTGATAGACAGTTGAGGCCATTTAAAGGAGGAAAACCCCACCATAATAATGTTGTCTTTGTAAATCAGTCAATTGTAAAGTGCGTGTGAAGAAAAAATGTAAAATTAAATGTACTAAGAGAACTGTTTTTCCTCATTGCTGGTAATAGGTTATTTTAATCAGACGGTATGTTGGCAGTGGCCTGGAAGCCAAATGTTATTATGTCACATAACATCACACACTTGTTGGACAATAAGTTTTTATTAAGGTTGTGTTTAATGTCTCATATCAATAATGGATGAAAGCCGTGGCCCCCTGTTTTCCTGGATCCATTTCTAATAAAGGACCGCAGAGCAGTTACTTCAGAGCATAAAGCTGACGCACCACAATGCATCTGCTGACCATTTTCCCAGTGCTGAAAGTTGCTGATTGAAAGAGGAAAGAGAAACATGGCAGTCAGCTCTCTCAATGTCACCCGAAGTCTCCGGGTGTAGATGGGACCTTGCAAAAGGTGCTTCTCTTTACACAAGACAATCACAACGTTTCAGGTGTGTGTGAGCAGGTGGATGGGATGTTGGCTTGAAGTCACAGTGCTTGCAGAAGTGCAGCGGGTGCTGGCAGTGAAATGTAAGCTAGCCCTGTAATAAAAGCTCCTGGGAATGCAGAGGATGCCTCGGCATTAGGCATTCTCCTCGAGTTTCACATAAATGCATCCTGTTCTCAGGAGCAGACGAGCAGTGTGTTTGCACTGGCTCATTCAAATTGAATGTTGGTAAAAGGAGAGTCCTGAGCAAACAGAACAGTCTGGCATCTTTGAAAGCAGGAGCAAGGTTAAGCAGTCAGCCGTGTTCTCTGCTGTTTGTTGGATGTTTATTTGCTGGCCTCGGTGCACACCCAACGTACGTTGCAAAGAGGCACAGGCACCTGTGCAATTTTGCCCAAGCTCTTTGGGCTATAAAGTTCAAGGCTTCATACGTGGCTTCATCTGTTGTCCCTAAGCCTGCTGTGGATAATGTTTTGCTGGAAGAGAAAGCTCCTCCGGGGTGGCAGTTTGTATTGTATATTTCTTTTGTTCTTCATTTTCAATGCTGCCGCTTTCACTTTGTCACAACAAGAGTAAGCAGAGCGAGTCCTTAGAGACCTTTTTGCAATATGCTTTCTCAATTAGTTTTAAGAGGAGCGAGCATCACCAACAGCAGCGCTTGCCTGCTCTCTAGTCATGTGCGATGAGGAATAGAGACACTGTAGGGCAGTGAACCTGAACTTTTCCCATTCATCCATACTGCATTGAGTGATTGCACGGAGTGGAGTCAAATGCCACTTGGGGGTGAAGAGCATGATCATCTTGCATTCCTGCTGGATATATTAGGAAGGACCCTTGACAGAATCCAGTAATTAAAAGGTAAACCATGAAATGTGTGTTGTGTGTAGGAACATGTAAGCAGAGGGGAGGTTGCACGGGGGAAGAGGGAGTGGTGTTTCACTTTTTTGGGAGTCATCTAATCCTTGGATTTTCTTGGCCAATGGATCAGTACAAGGAGAGAGATTTTGACATGCCGTTGACTTATAGTATAGTCCAGGAATTACTTTTACACATAATGATATCTCTTCCTGTCCCCTAGTGTTCAGAACTTTATTGTACTTCTGTCACCCAGGGAATCCTGGTGGAAAGATAAGTTAAGTAAATGAATATACTCCTTGCTGCCTCTGTGTTCTTTCAGGTGAAGTCTCAATTTGAGAATTCATTCGGTGTTTCGAAGTAGTGGTTCTCTTTGGCTTTCCAAAATCTATAAAGAAATGGCTTTTGAGACACAAAAGCACTGGGAAATGTGGCATTTGCCATAGAATTTTTTCTAAACACATACAGTTACCATCATCCCTTAGGGGAGAATCTTAAGGAAAGGGTGAAGCTTTAAATTAAAACATGTCAGCTGCTTAATGAATTTAGTACCATCTTTTGTAAATCATTTTTAGATGTGATGGGTTTAAAGTAAGACTCTCTCAAGTAAGCCGTGTCTTTTGGCAATATGTGTTCCCTGGAAATAATTGATGTATTTTGCGACTGTAAACTTAACTTGTACCTCATAAATCTCTTGTCCAGCTCTTTGAGCTCTTTTGTAAGCTGCATTAAAAATAGAAGGATAGGTTTTTAATTAAACTAGATATTGAATTTGCCCTCAGGGAGCTGAAGTGCAGTTATGTGGGCATGTGGACAGTGTGAGCCCATTGTTTCTAACAGGCTGTTCATATAAGTTACAATTTAAAAATAAGTCTGTCAATCTTTAGATCTTTGGGGTATTTTCTTTTATCACCCTAGAAAACTGAATCTACTGAATATCTGTTTTAATTAACACTCAAATTGAATAGACATATAAGGATAATTTATGATATGTTATAAAAATATACCCATTCTATATCCATTTTATATACCTATATATCCATTTTATTTATTAATATGCAGTCATATGTTTGTGTGTGTATGTGTGTGTGTGTGTGTGTGTGTGTGTGTGTGTGTGTGTGTATCTTCCAGAAGACTTTGTTCAAGAAGTTAGATTGGGAACAAAGCAATTTGTCAGCAGCAGAGTTAGCAAGATTTAGAACAGAGTAAAGCATTCTTGGCATATGAATATTGATTCTCAACATAAAGAGGAATGCTCAAATATGCATCATTCAATGGCATTTCACTTGATAAAGCAGTGCTGATGACTACACGGGGATTCATCATGGCGTGATATGTAGATCATAGTTTCTGCACCAGAAACTGTGCATCTGGATGTGAGGATGGGAATTGGGACAAAAATTTAGAGGAGAGAATACAAAATCTTTGGGGAAATTGGTATCTAGAGTAGTAGCTTCTAGTGGATTCCATGCTGGCACTAGTGATCAATTGTATGGTAACTTGGTAGGAAAAATAATTTTAATTAATGTCAGATTCTTCATCATTTTAAGCCTAAAAAGTATATGTTTACCACTCTTTTTGGTTTGTCTGTTTAATTTCTTGTTTAAAGGTACCAGCATGGTTCTCCCAAAGAATACTTTTTTAGTAAGTTGTTAAAGGTATAAACATATAGTTTCAGGGAGTATTTTATAGTAAAATGTCAAAGTAAATACATTATAAAATACATTACTAAACTTTCAGAAATACGGTTTTGCATAAGTACTGAGTTTAGAACAGGGCAAGCTGAAAGGGCACAGCATAGGAGGATTCATACCAGGTTTTTGGTTTGTTTTGTTTTCGATTAAAATTTAAATTTTATTATCTTCTTACTTTTTTGGAGACTGTATACTACTACATGAAAGTAGAAAGGAGGGAAAATAAGCTGGGCCTGTATTCCAGAATGTTTCAGCCAATTCAGATGAGCAATTTAGTTTTTGTTGTGTGAACTATTTAGCTTGAACTAACGCAAGTACCTGGTCCATTCATGAAAGGTGGCCAGAGTCTTACTGGGACCAGAAGTTGCTATGATGATCATTTCTTTGAGGGCCCAACCTTGCCTTGCCTATTAAAACAGCAGAGAAGAGTTCTGTGATGCTGGAAGCCAGGAACATCTGTGCTTGATTTATTTCCTAATGTGATTTATTAAAGGGATTGTGATATCTTGTATTTACAGAGCAACCTTTTGTGAAGAGCTGAGAATGTTTTTTGGACATTATCTAATTATCACAATGCCACAGGGAAATAGAGAGCTCATACTATTTCCACTTTATAGTTGAGATGACAGGGAGACAGAGGTAAAGCAATTTATCCAAGGTGATTCAGAAAAATGCTGATACATAGCTAGGAAATGAGCCAAGATGAGCCTTATGGATGAGTCTGGGGGCTTTTGTGTCTAAGATCACCTTACCTTACCAGTCAACTCCCAGTGTGCCCCTGCGATCTTCAGCCCAAGAGGAACATATTCTATCTGAACTTCAAGGACCTCACCCCAACAATTTGTGGTTATGGATTCCAGCGACCTGCCTGACATCTGCGATGATCAACTGGAGTGAAAGCAATGAAGGGCATGCCTGTGGGCTGCAGACTGGGGTCACAGAATTAGCAAATGTCCCTTAAGGTCTTTACAACCAATACAGAAAGCAACAGGATGTGTGACTTTCCTGTGTTTAGACTTCAAAGCATTTGATTCCTCTCTAGCCAGAAGCCAGTCAACTGTAGAGGAGAGAGTTGAGATGCCTTCTCACCCTTGATAGGGAACCATAAAACTGATAGTCAGGAAACATGCTTCCCTTAGTATTTCAGCTTTCGGGCATTAAGGCAGGCTAAGCTTGCTCAAAGTTGAATGAAAATTATTAGAAAAAACTATACTTCCATGAAGTTGTTACAACAAGCAAACGCAAAGGACATTCTTGGGGGGGAGGGGAGAGAGGGAGGAGGGAGGGAGGTGTCGGTGACGGGCCATAATAATCATATGCAGTGTATATTGACAAAATAAAAAATAAATAAATAAATAAATAAATAAATAAATAAATAAATAAATAAATAAATAAAGTCTTCTCATCCACTCATGAAGATGTACTCATTCTCTTTCCTCTACTTTATTAAGTGCTTATTTTGGAAGAAATTATGTCCCAGTTACAAGAAAAGAAAATGATTTCACATACACAGAAGTTAGCAAATAGACATTAAAGCAGTTGCAACTTAGCATCTTATTTAGGATCACAAGCAGTTGGACGGCGAGGCAAGGAACTTCTGAAGACCATTACAAACTGAGACTGTTCTGGCTATGGTCAAATGCACGCCCGGTATAGTAATCCAGAGGTAAGGCCCGGGCAGAGATATACGGGGAAGAGATCTGCAGAATGGAGTAACTATACCAGGGGATTGGATAAATAATCCCTAAGAAGGTTGTATCCCATGGCCTGGCACCCAATGATGCTCTCACATTCTGAACCTGAACCTCAGCCTGAACCTGAACAGTTGGTGGAACCAAGCTGAGAGGGAGGCAGCCTAGAGGCAGAGGCACTGCGGAGAGTGGACGAGGCTTGAGGCTTTCAGACAACGAGAAAAGACCAAAGAATTGGGGAAGATCAAGAAGATGTGGTAGAGAGTGAAGGAGCCCAAAGAGTCTATACAAACGTGGGCGCTGATAGTCAGGGAGAGAAACAGAGGCTGGCAGGGAAGGTGGCTCTTTGTACCCCTGCTGGAACAACTGATGTGCGACAAAAGAATTTCTGTGAGCAGAACATAAAGGTCCCTAGTAAGTCTGTTTTAAAGATGGCAAGAAAAGCTACAAGAGGTGCTTAGGGAAAATGGTTAAGAGAGAAGGACCCGTTTTTCCTGTGACGGACCACAGGTGCTGAGAAAAGGAGCTTAGACCGACATAGGGGTAGGGAAAATGGGGTGACAAAGAAATAGAGGGCAGAGATCCAAAGGACCAGCCAAACAGAGGCATGTGAAGCTGGGAGGGTTGGGAAGTGAATGGAGAGGCTAGAGGGGACTGTCACAGGCTGACGCCACGAGTACCTACTGTGGATTGCACACTTGGAGACACGGTGACCCAGGGAAGCCGGGAGCTTTCCTCCAGGCACTCGGTGACTCGCCTAGTAGCGTAGCGCACAATAATTGCTCGCTGAACAAAAGCAAAACGTTGGGATTGGTGCTGCTTTTGTGTGGTGGCCTGTCCTCTGCAAGGCTGTCTTTGGGACTGCTGGGGAATGTGGGCGATGACTTACCCCCTCGTCCCAGATTTTAAAATCGTGCCCAGTCCCCAGCCCCAGCATTCGCCGTCCCTCTCTCCTGCTTTCTCTTCATCAGAAGCACTCACCACCATTTGACATACTGTATCTTTTAACTATTTGTTAAACATTAGAATGGAGGCTCCCAGCTGGTAGCAATTATCAATCTTGTTCACTGCCTTCTCCCTAGAACCCCAAACAGTCGCCCTGCTCATAACAGGGACTCAGAGAATGTTTGTTGAATGAATGACTTGCTCCTAATGTGTCTTGTTTGTTGCCCTTCTCTGGTGCCTTTCCCACATGACTGGTATTAGTTGTTTTTTGGGTTCGCCCCTGCCTCAAACAAGATCGTAAGTGTTTCAGAGCAGCAAGTTATGTCATATTAATGTTTTAAAACCCTCAGTGAATAAGACAGCAGCTTAAACCTGTGGAGGCAGTTAATAAGTATTTTCAAAATTGAAATTATTCCTAATAATAAAGGGCATGATTACCATCCTGAAAATGCTGTAGGCAGATTCATTTAGGGCATAGCACATAGATGGAACATTTTCCAACAATAAGAGGATATACTTAAACTAGTGGCTCTCAAACAAGGGTGATTTTGCCAACCCCTCCCCAGGAGATGCTTTGGAAATGTGTAGAGACATTTCTGTTGTCACATGTAGTGGTTGTATGTGTGCTACTGGCATCTAGTGGCTAATAGGGGTGCTGCTAAATGTCCTACGGTACACAGGACAGTCCCCACCACAGAGAAACATCAGGCTTTAAGTCTCAATAGTGCTGAGGTTGAGACACCCTGATTTATAATCTTTATCTTATTGTTTTGGAAAGATGTGTATTATTTGTCTCTATTTTCCATTGACCTCTGTGCCTCTTGGTGGCAGTAGTTGGTCTTGCTCATGTTTGTGCAGCCTGAGTTCAGCACAACTCCTGGCATATATTAGGCTTTTAATAAATGATGGCTGAATTGATGAATGAATGAATGTTAATGATGCCAAAAAAGGTGCTCCGGTACCCTCTTTGGAACAACATTATGATTAGACACTGCATTTCTAATCAAGGCCTTGACATTAAATAATCAATAGGGCCAATGACAAGTTGCAGAAGCAGAGACGTGACAGCCACATATTCTTGTCTTTATTTAAGAAGTTCACTGGGCCTCACATCATGGAATATTAGCACTGAAGGGGACTGGAGAGGTCACTCAGTTCAACGCTGTTAAATTACAGGTGAAGCAATCAAAATCTAGGGTGATGAAATAACTCGCCTAAGGTCTCACGGTTCAAATGGCAGAACTGGGAGTAGCTCTAGCTCCTAGTTCTAGCATGTTTTCATCATGCTAAACTGTCTCTATTACATCAACCTTACAAAAATTGGCTTGACAGATTGTTGTGATTACACGAGGCACACACAAATTGTATCTTTACAGTATTGTAGAATTTGACCTTAAACTAATGTGCTAAGTGTTACCATCATTAATATAGAGTTTAAAATAATGAAATGTTAGGCCTAGAAGAAATCTTGGTAACCATCTGGTCAACCCCTGTATTCTGGAAAAGGAGGAAAGAGGGGACCAGAGATCAGGAGGAGCTTTATCCAGAGTCATAGAAAGGGGCATTAAAACTTTCTACTCTATGCTCTTTTTCACTACGGGAGTGTTTCCTAAAATGTAATATTAGTTGCAAAGGGTATTACAGGTAAACAGGGTTACATAGTTAGATAAATTTAGAAAATGCAAGGTTAAACAAAAATAAGCAGGTATGTTTGCCAAAGGACATCCCAGGATTTTCAGACATTGCATACCTTTCCAAAAGGGAAATACAGTACATGGCTCCTCCAGAACTTACTAATTAGGAGGTCATTTAAAATATGCACCAGTGTTCCTCAGAATATATTTTGAAAACTGCTGTACCACTTCTTTCAGTCTATTTAATTAATAAAGAAGTGGCAGGTCTGCTTACAATTCAGAGGGACTTTAAGGTAGATTTTTGGATGGCCCACATCTTCCGCCCCCACCGCATGATTTTTGCAAAAGTTAACCAAAGAAGTTTGAATTGGTATGTTCTGTTTCTCACAGTAAGTTTCCCAATTGCAAGTGAAAGTTTCTGAGTTTTTCCTGTGACCAGCCTTGCAGAAATAGGTACTGAAGCAGAAAGACACTGGGCTCTGAGTCAGAGGGTGTTGCCTTGGCGAGTCAGCCAAAATCTGTTGATTATCAGTGAAATTGGACATGACCTGTATGATCTTTAGTACAGATCTTCAGTGTGATCAGAAGAGACTATAGGGCTAGTTGGTTTAAGGAACATACTAAGAAATTGCACATTTTCTCTCCTGTCTGTGCAATGAAGCCTTGGAGTAGTTGAGGGTGGAGAGGCCAAGTCACTCTTACCTGCTGCCTGACTATTTCACGCTGCCAAGAATACAGACCTTGTTTGGCAATACCAAGGACCTCACTTAGTCTTGCAATTACTTTGTATAATTGTCACAAAGTCAATATTTAAATTGACTTGAATTTATAATAAAATTATTCCCTAGCATGAAAGACTGCCAACAAAACTTTGTGCTTTATAGAACTCATCTTAGAGAGGGAACTGGACTATACTAAAAAGCACATATTTCACAAATATGTTTACTACAAGAGCCTTTGGTGAATTTTAAGGAAAGTATATTAACATGTAATTCACAACAATGAAAAAGAACGAGAATCAAAGAGGTTCTAAGAATAATTGAGATTGGCAGTGAGGCAAATGAGAGATAAAAATCTGCATCTTAACCTGCAGGTAAAGCAGTCTAAAGAGAAGGAGGGAGCATTATTTGAAAAAGCTGTCCAAAGGAATTAAAAAACAAAAAAAAAAACAAAAAAAAACAGTGCCTTGTTTTTCTCACAACGTTTCCCCCTAATTTCAATCCAAGGCCTTTAAAATCATTCTTTTGACAGTCTTTTCAGAAATTTGGAATGTACGCAATTAAGTATGACTCTGCTTTCAGGTGAACTTTGAGATGACCCATCTCTTGCATGTCTTCATTTAACTCGATGTTTAAGTGCATGGGGATCAAAACCTTCCTTCAGAAATCTCATGAAGAACTTCTGTATCTCCCTCATAATTGGAAACAAATCTCAGCCTTTCAGAGTGAAACCAGGTATTCAGAGCTAAATCTCATAATATCTGGAGGGAGCTCAGAGCTGCTGAAACTGCCAACAATTGAAATGATCCTCTCAAATGATGAGCTACAAAGCAACAACCCATCTCCATGGAAAATTATATGAGTGAGAAAAGCCTGGGAGAGTTGGCACCAAATGTAGACTAAATGGTTTATGCAGCGGATGAGTGGAGAGAAATTTATGAGCAGCCCTGGACGAAAGTGTGTGGATGGATTGATTAGGAGGAACTTTTTCTGATTATTGTGGTTCAGCCTTGAGTTTGACAGATGGGCTCCTCAAAGCATTCTGGAGTCTTCATAACCCTCTTGGAGTTCGTACTTCGTGGCTGACTGCTTGCTCAGTTGGCACACTCTTTACCTCTTCAGTTTGCTTTCAGAAAATAAAAAGGACCAGAATGAATTATCTGCTTCTCTGCTTGTTTTACTGTAGCTGATTCATCATCATTTTTGCATGAAAATGCGGTTCTTGTAAGTTTACCTAATATGTCGCAGGTCACACAGGAGCTGACAGAGGAGAATCAAAGAAAGAGGTGCAGCTCAAAGGACAAAAGCTCTTCGTCAAGAGTAATAAATGGGAATGGGGAAAAATAAAAGGGCAAGAAATTTCCCATCAACAAAGGAGGTTGCAATAAAGCCCTATAGCTATTTCTATGGGGGGTGGTGAGGGGGTGTGTGCAGAAGAGGGAGGCTAGCCCTGAAGAATCATTATGAACAATTTGATTTTGTTCTAATTATCTGTATCAAGAGAAAACATTTGCTGAACACATAGCAGTTATACTACAAAGGAATCAAAACATGCAATTATTGGCAAACAAGACATAAAGGAAAGCTTTTTTTATTTTATTGAAGGCTATTTTTCTGTACTGTATTTAGTCTTAACTATGTGTTCATGAGTTGCTCTATTCTTTTAATTAACAGGTTAAGAACATCATAAAACAATAGGAAAGCCACTCTTTCTTTGTCTCCATGTGAGATGAATGTCTAATGACATCAGCAAGTTTTTTAGTAACAAAATTTGCAAATGAAACCTAGATAAATATGTATCACTGCTTCGGATCCCATAAATATCCCCAGGGGCTCAGGTACATTAAACTTGGGTTAACGCCATTTCAGGCAGACCTGCCAATTAAGGCTGTTCATTTTTCTTTTACAGCATTACATCTAAGCCTCTAGGGAATTTTAAGACAGATTAAATAATGTGAAAGCACCTGCCTGAAGGATGCGCAATGGAACATGGGTCTTATTGATTATAGAGTGAAATGAATCTCACTCAGAGACAGGAAGGAAAGTTATGTCTATGAAGAAACCTTTTGAATAAAGTGTCATGATTGAAGAAAGAAATTTAAATCACATAAATAAGAAAAATATAATTAAAACAAATTAATCATGGGTCAACATCTTGTTGGCAACCTGTCTTGTTTATGAGCTTTAATAAAAATTCTATTAATAATGTTATTGTTCTTAATTTGATGTACTTGTACCATTTCAGGAACTTCCATCTGTTTCTATAACTCTCTGAGGGCTAGACGAGCAGTATGGTATAATATAAAACAAATTTTGAGATCATAACATATTTTCCGCCTCTTTTTCCCCTTTTATTCTTTCTCATGCATTTGTCTTGATCTTCCCTGAGATTTGTCTTGGTTGTGGTCTTAGTACATCTGATAGCCAGTGTCCATGTCTGTTGACGGTGTAACCACCGTCCATTGACCACCTCAGCTGCCATTGTAACAACTCTTCCTTTTCTAGCATTACACTACCTCTGGAGTATAGGAATCTTTAAAAAAAGAAAAAAGAAAAAAGAAGAAGAAAGTAGTATACAATGAAGTACTATACAGCAAAGCAAAAAGTGAATTGCTGTCATACAGACATATGTTTGAGTGAAAGAAGCCAGATAAATATATATATATATATACTACATGATTCCACTTATGTGAAGATTAAGAACAGGCACAATTAATGTATGGTGATAGAAGTCAAAATAATGGTTACTTCTGGGAGCTAGTTGGGTATTGACTAGAAAGGCATATGAAGGAAACTTCTGGGTGCTGGGTATGTTCTATATCTCGGCATGGGTTTTGTTTACATGGATATATACCTATGTAAAAACTCACTGAGCTTTAAGATTTATGCACTTTATTGTATATGTTAGACTTCAGTAAAAAAGTTTAAAATTTTTTTCACGTATTAAGACAAAAATACATTCTAAAACCCCTGAAAATAGAATTATCATAAGATCCAGTGATCCCACTTCTGGGTATTTACCCAAAAGATTTGAAATCAATTTGTCAAAGAGATGTCTGAACTCCCACGTTCTTTACAGCATTATTCACAATAGCAAAGTTATAGAATCAACCTAAGTGTCCATCAGTAGATGAATGGATAAAGAAAATGTGGTATATATACACAATGGAATACTATTCAGCCTTTAACAAGAAGCAAATTCTGTAATTTGTGACAACATGGATGGAATTGGAGAACATTATGTTAAGTGAAATAAGCCAAGCCAACAAAGACAAATACTGCATGTTCTCACTTATATGTAGAATCTGAAACAATCGGACTCATAAAACAGAGAACAGAATGGTGGTTACAGAGGCTGGGGGTGGGAGGAATAAAGAGATGTTGGTCAAAAGGTACAATGTCAGTTAGACAGGAAGAATAAGTTTTTGTGTGAGATCTATTGACAGTGTGATGAATATGGGTAATCATAATGTACTGGACATTTCAAAATTATTGAGTAAATTTCAAATGTTCTCACCACAAAAAATAAGTGGGGTGATGGATATGTTAATTAGCTTGACTTAATTTTTCCACATTGTATTCATAAATCATATCATAACACCATTTTGTACCCCATAAATATATACTATTATAAATTATCAATTTACAATAAAATAAAAAAATTTAAAAAGATACATTCTAGCTAATATATAGAACAGTTTACTTTTTAAGCAAGAATGGACCTCTGAATTGTGAATATACTATGATTTTGTATAACTAACAATGGTAGCAGAGACCCTTGCTAAACACTTAAATATGCTGGGCACTGTCCCATATATTTCCTTATTTGTATCTCATGAAGCCTTTCAGGATAAGCTGTCTCATTCCCATTTTATAGATTGCCACCAAGAATAGTTCATTGTTTGGGGGCCGCCCGGTGGCGCACTGGATAGTGCGCCGCTTGGGAAGCGCGGCTGCGCTCCCGTCCGAGGGTTCGGATCCCACGTACAGACCGGCTCCCGCTCACTGGCTGAGCGAGGCGCGGGAGCAACGCCGAGGCTTGCGATCCCGTCGCCGGTCCCCGGTCTGGTACGGGGGCAACACTGAGGGTTGCGATCCGTTGCCGGACACGGAAAAAAGACAAAAAAAAAAAAAAAAAAAAAAAAAAAAAAAAAAA
>NW_007726149.1:550454-603118 GCF_000696425.1 Galeopterus variegatus
AAAAAAAAAAAAAAAAAAAAAAAAAAAAAAAAAAAAAGAATAGTTCATTGTTTGATGTTCTACAGCTACTAAGCATGACTGTGCTGAGATTTTTTTTTTCTTTTTTGGTGGCTGGCTGGTACAGGAATGGAACCCTGGACCTTGGTGTTTTCAGCACCACACTCTAACCAACTGAGCTAACCAGCCAACCCCATGCTAAGATTTAACCCCAAATTTGTCTGAATCCAATTCCATTGGGGGAGTTAACTAAATTGTGGCTGTGGTAGAAGTCAAATTGATAGTGGAGTGTGATGAATTACTAGCTTTGATTGTTGTAGTTTCTAGTCTTTCTAGAGTATTTCCAGTGCAGTTAACAAGTACCAGGCTGCAATGCTAAATTTCAGCTTTGTGATGGTGGAATAAAGTCATGCAGGGAATCAAAGGTAGGTTACCAAAGCTCAGGGCCATTGTGGTTTTATTTTTTCAGTATGAGGACAGAACCTACCAATGGCGTAATAGAGAGAGTGGGAAATTTAAAAAGAGACAGGAAAAGCTCTATGAAACATAAATTAAATAATTTGTAAATAATCAAGATATGAAGTTTTTCTATTTACTTGGTTATGACTCATTTATACCAGATATTTGTTTGTAAGATGATCACTTTTGCTGTAAATTCTTTGTCCTTTAGCAAAATGTAGATTTTTGCTCAGTGTTTAATGATCTGCATTACATATGCTCTCTAGAATGCTTCATGTACTTGGTGGAACAAAATAGATTATCTTTACTTTATGAATCATTTTGTCCATCACCTAGAATGGCAAGATAGTGGAATGAGATTGAGTCCTTAGCAACCACATTTGGGACCTCCTCATTTCAGAGAAGGCTGGAAATTCATGCCCCAAAAGGCTCTGCACTTTGCTCATGGCTGTATTGCTCAGGAGTAATGAAGCTAAGTCTTTTTTTCACTAAGTCTTTAATCACTTTTTTCTGGATCTGTGGAGAGTCACTCCAACTACAGAGGCTCCTCAACTTGTGATGGGTTTGCTTCCCGATAAACCCCTTATCAGTTGAAAATACCCTGTCAAAAATACATTAACACACCTAACTACTGAACATCATAGCTTAGCCTCTCCTACCTTCAATGTGCTCAGAGCACTTACATTAGCCTACAGTTGGGCAAAGTCATCTAACAAAAATCCTATTATAATAAGGTGTTGAATATCTCATGTAATTTATTGACTACATTATGTCAAAACAGCTATGGGTTAGCACTATCCTAAAGTTGAAGTCCAGCTGTCATAAGCTGGGGACCATCTGTATATGGTGAATTTTTAGGGGCCAATAACTAAGTCTTATACATCTTTCAGAAATCCTCTCCTGTTTTCTCTCTGTTCACGCGTTTCTGACTTGAAGTAGTGGCTCAAGAGGTACTTTAAAATGTAATCAAGAAAGTGTAAATGGAAATCATCTATTAAATTAATTCTCCCTTATTCTCAGCGACTTCATTGTGGTTCAGTAATCTCTGAGGTTTCCAGATCAGCATGTATCGGTACCTTATAGGGTCATTTCTTTGGAGCAGGAGGCCTAGAAGAGACACTCAATCCAAACTCCTTATCTTAGAGCTGAGACCTCTTTAAACTTAGAATCATAAACATCTCACAGACCACTTCTTAAGAGAAAAGTTTTGAATTCTTTTAATAAGAAAAAT
Source organism: Galeopterus variegatus (assembly GCF_000696425.1). NCBI lineage: Eukaryota > Metazoa > Chordata > Mammalia > Dermoptera > Cynocephalidae > Galeopterus > Galeopterus variegatus. Next base: position 552,142 of record NW_007726149.1, read on the forward strand.
ATCCAAGAGAATAATATCACGTAGTTGAAATGAGGAAGGGACAAAGAGACGAATGCAAGTCAGACTCCTGAAAGAGAGAAATGGCTTCTCTTGGGGCAGTGTCCCAGGACAGAAGTTATGGCTACCTGCAGAAATCTATGAAAAATGAGTCCTCAGCGTGATGGACTGCCCTTTCCCAGCTCATTGGCTTTCAGTGGTGACTGGAAGCAGATGAGGGAAGGGACATTTCTAGTGATTCTCTATATTTGCTCAGCCTCACTGGGTCTCCAGTTTCTCAGTGCTGTGCACTCGGGAATCACAGCCTTTGACAGGCAGAAGAGACTTTAGAAATCATCTAGTATCTGGTCCTTATTTCAGAAATGAGGAAACCGAGGTAAAAAGAGCTGGTGGAGAGCTTACTGAGAAGCCAAGTTCTCTGACTTTTGTATCACGTGTCTGTCTTTTCTGACGTCACCTTGCCACATGCTAAAAATCTCTATCCAGAGCCACCTAGGTGAGCCCCTCAGTGCTGACGAGTATCTGGACAGAGCAGGAGCACAAGGGTCTGACTCATTATAGAATTGCAAAAACAAAAAATTCTAAGAGGTATCACCTTTGAGGCTTGGACAGTCCTAAGTACTGCCTCTTATCCCACTGTCCCAGCTGTGTGGGAGTGCACAGCTCTTTCCCAAGCAGGGTCTTAGGAGGCTCTAGGCCAATGCTGTCCAACAAAGCTTTCTGCAATGATAGAACTCTGTGCTAAGAGCCAGATGCAGCTGCTGAATGCCACATACAACTTAATATTGCCAAAAACCTTGAAATTGATAGAGCTGTGCAACTGAGCAACTAAAGTTTTAATTTTATTTAGTCTTAATTAATTTAAATTTAAGGAGCTCATGTGACTAACGGTTGCCATCTGGGACAAGAGCCTCTTCCTTCCTGTGTCTATGAATTTTCAACTCAGTCTAAGTGTCTGCATATTTTTTTTTTCTGCTTTCTGTAATCTAGAGATAAGACTATCTTCTCTGTGTCTTCTGGCTCTCTCTCTCTTGATAGCCGTGATTTCCCCAGTTCTTAAGGAGAAATAAAGTATCACTAGTAAAACTGTCAGATTCAGCAAATAAAAATACAGGATGACTCAGATGTTTATTTAAAATTTATATTGAACTGGGTGTTCTGTATTTTATCTGGCACCCATGTTAATCTGTGTTCTAAAAATATCCATTCTACCCATTTTTACTTCTTTCTGTTGATTCAAGAAGAAAGAAAGAAAACACAGGAAAAAATTCTTAGACATATTTTCATCATCTTCTGTTTTTCATTCATATTTCCCTAATAGGATTTTCTTGACCGTAGAGGTAATTTTTTAAAAGAAGTCACATTATTAATCTAAATTAATCTAAATTAAGATAGGCTTGGCTTATCTTGCCCTCTGGGTTGGAAAACAATTAAGCAGGTATTGAGCTGAAGTGTAAAGAACTGTGAAATTCTAAACAGTCATTATATTCCACTAATGTCCATTCTAAATGGGTCATATGTGCAGAGGCCCCATTTTTAAATAACCAAACCATTGACTGTTTTTTTTTTAAGCAAGAACATTTTTGTTGTCATTGCTGTTTATAGAACAAGTATACCTGGTTTTATGGGGAAAATGACAGAAGACAACATTGCCTTTTGACTAATAACTGTTGACAAGAAGATTGGAAATTTGTACATAATTTTTCCCCAAGCAATCCATTTGTCAGGACAGCATTTTCACCCCTGAAGGAGTACAAGGTAATAAAATATTTCCCTACAGATCTACCAGCTGAATTTTTAAAAATCAGAGCTCTTAAAGAAAATCCTAGACACTTGACTACTTATGAAAGACAGAAACCTGTGGAATCACCATGTATGTGTGATAATGAGAACAGGCAATAGTGTTGACATCAATATGGAAATTTCATTACATACTCATTTTGTCATCACTGAGTGATGGCTGTCACAGTTAAAAGTAACAATCGTTTAAAGAGTAACAACCTTTTAAGAAGGAAAGAATCACAGTAGAATATTAGAATTGCAGGGTTAGAAGGGACCATATATCTCTGCTGAAGCTAAGGGATGGTGACCTGAGGGAATTTAAATAAGTATTTAGGATAATGAAACAGAATGATGGCTCCTCTTCAAGGCCAAATGAAATTTGGTTTTATGGCCTTCACCCTGTAACACATTTTTCTCTCTCATGAACTTTTCCCTTCTTCTTTAGATACTTTTAAAATTGCATTTCAAAACAAAATTAAAATATAGTTTCTTTTTTTTTTTTTTTTTTGTCCTTTTTGTGACTGGTAAGGGGATCGCAACTCTTGGCTTGGTGTCGCCCGCACCGCACTCAGCCAGTGAGCGCACCAGCCATCGCTATATAGGATCCAAACCCGCGGCGGGAGAGCCGCTGCACTCCCAGTGCTGCACTCTCCCGAATGCGCCACGGGGTTGGCACAAAATATAGTTTCTGATAAGCATTTTTTAAAAAGGTGTTAGTTGCTCTTCCCTGACCTTTTTGACAATTGAAGAATTATACTGTAGACAAACACCAGGTGTTAGTGATAAACCTTCTCTCTCCTTCCTTCCTTCCCTTCCATCCTTCCTTCCCTTCCTTCCTTCCTTCCCTTCCTTCCTTCCTTCCCCTGGCACAGCAGTGAAAAAGTTATTTGTTTTATTGATCAAATGTAACATAGAACAGCCGGAAAGAGCTGCATTTGTTTGGGTTTATTTTCGGACTCAACATGTGCATTTGTTTGGATTTACTTTCGGACTCAACATGCTGACCTGTGTCAGATACAGTGCAGAGTACCCCTTTATAAAGATTTGGCAGGGGTGGGTAATGTTGCGGTCAGGACTTGCACGTGGTCACAAGTGCTGAGGAACATAAAGCTGACTGAGATTTTCGGGCAGGTGTGTGCTTCCCACAGATTGCAGGTTGCATTTCCAGGACTCAGAGAAGCCTGGGTCCAGCTTGCCACATCTGAAGCATGAAATTTCCTACTTATCTGGCTGTGTTGACAAATTTAACTTACAGACATCTGTTGGTGTAGGTGTTGGGCACTGACCAACAACGATTATAGCTTCCAACTGCTTGTGTGAGGCATAATGGAGAATTAGTTAAGCTCTATTCACAAGCATACTGGCAGATTAATTAGTCTCAGGAGGCTACTCTGGGGAACTGGGGGATTGTGGACTGAAGGCAGGTAGGCCTCCAACAAAACCTTTCCAGCTGGCTTGACTTGGAGAACAAAAAGCCATTAAGTTGGTTCCTTGCAAAGGTTTCACAAAATTAATGGGCAAATTTCTCTTTAGTTATTCATCCAATAAAGGATGAATTGATAATTTTTATAATGATTATATGTATGTTATTAATAGGAGTTTCATTCACACTACCTGGAAAAAATCAAATTTTTATCTAAGCACTCTTCTTTGATATAATTTCCCTTGAGGGTTTATTTGAAGCTCTAGAGACCTTTCTTTGCCTTGGCTGTAAGTATGGCTGTGTATTTTACTAAATGTCTACATTCAACCTAATTTTGGTTTCAACCTGGAGCATTGATGACTGTGCTTTTGCAGAAATACAAAATTTGTGAGATTAGACTGAGGTGGAGAATTGGAGAGCTCTTAAGCAATATTTTCAATTTTTGTCTGTTTTGGGATGTTAATATATCTCTCTGCCATCTTCAATACATGTTGTTTCCAGAGTTGCCCTGGATATTGCTGTTCAGCTGTCAGATGGGGAAAGAGAAAGCGTGGAGACTTGCATGAGAGGTTTCATTGGCCAGGCCTGGAGTGGCACACATGATTTTGTCCACATTCCATTGCCCAGAATTCAGTCACATGTCTTCCCCAGGTGCAAGGGAGGCTGGGAAATGTAGTCCCTGGTTGGGCAGCTATTTCTCAACAGCAACTCTACACTATTGAAAGGGAGTGTGGATTTTTGGTTGACAGCCATCTTTGAAACAAATGGTTATTAAAACCTATCTATGCTAGTAAAAGCTGGCATATGATTGTCATTATCTTCTGACTAGTGACTTCTCAGTAACCTGTGTTTTTTTCTGTTCAGTGGCATGGTCTATACTATTAACAAATCTTCTTGGAGTCTGCTCTAAGATTGCTGTTGACAGCATGCATACTTGGCCGATGGACTGAAGAAACTAAAAAAAAAAAAAAAAAATGTACATGCTTATTATTAACCATGAAAGTAACTTGTGCTCATTAAAGAAGTCACAAAAACATAGAAAAGCAGAGAGAAGGAATGAATAAAACATTAACCCACAAGTCTCATTACCCAAGCACAGTCACTATTAGTGTTTCGGTACATTTCCTGCCTTTCTTTTTCTACATTGGTTTGGGGATTTTTTTTTTAATTAATCACCCTCAAACCATAAATGCAATTTTGTTTTGTGTTCTTTTAAGTTAACATTTAATTATAAGCATTTTCTTGTCATTATATTCTTCTTAAAAGCACATTTCTAAGTGATCGTTGCTTATTCTATTAATAAATGTTCCATATTTTGTTTACTCATTAACCTATAATTGAATAGTTAGGTTTCTTCCAATTTTTTGCTCTTATATAAAATACTTGAAAGGGATATATCTGTGTGTACAATTAAATGTTTTGAAGGGTGAGAAAAATTCCTTGAATTGGGTCTAGATCAAAAACCTATAAACATTTTTAGGATATACATACATATATGAGTAGACATGTAAGTGTGTGTGTGTGTGTGTGTGTTTGTGTGTGTCTTCAGGTTACCTTGTAAAGAGTTTACATACTTTCACTCCCAAAATTAATTTGTAAGAAATTTTTAATGCCTCCCTGCCAACATTGAATGTTTTCTATTCTTGCAAATTTAAAAAGAAAATTGATTATCTCATAGCAATCAATATTTCTTTTACTACCAATATAAGCATAATCCTGACATTCAGTGATTTATTTTCTTTCTTCTTAAATCATCCTCAATGGGACTTATGATGTTTATAAACTGACCAAGAGTTATTTCTCAGGGATTGAGGAGACTGGGACAGCACTGGCTCTCAGGAATTCATGGGCACATATGTGTTAAATAGCTGGAGTGGAACAGTCCTGCCAAGCATTTCCCTAACTCTTCCTGGTTTTGAGAGATAAATTGTCTCTTGATCCTTCACCCTGACACATACATACTCATCATCCTGAAGAATGGATAGGATATGGGGGAGTGCTTGGACCCCCAGACTCGCATACCAGCTCTTCAAACCTGTAACACTAGGAGTGAGCCATATGCAATGTTTTTCAGATTTTTTAATTTGAAAAAATACATGTTTAGAAACAAATTTACATCCTTCAGAACCAGCCTTCTGTGGAACACATCTCGGAAATGCACTTTGTGTAGCAACGATCAACTGTAGTATTAGTGGTATTAAAGCAAGGCGAGTAAAGGAAGAAAATAAACCACGGCTATCAAGTGATGAACATCCTAAATTGATTGCAGATTACATACAAGAGTAGATTTCCATTCTTTAAAATATACAGATTTGGAAAATGGCTACAGAGGTCATGTTTTTATTGTGGTATCGTTGTGAAAAAAAACCTGCTCTCAGTATGATAGATGATTTTATCCGTTTCTTTGAATGTCTTAAATACCTAAGAGTTCTGGTCATCTCTTGTCACGCTATGACTTAGGTGGCCATAGGCAAATAGGAGAGACATTGGGGACCTCAATCTCTCTCCTCTCTCTTTTTCTGTGCTCCTGGTTGGCTCCAAGGTCATTCTGCAGTGTCTCTCTCTAGTGAGGACTGGAGTAATGTGAATGTTTCTAGAAAAGTACCAAGCCCTGTATAAATGGCTGGCAGCCATTCACCATAATACCATAATGTCAGAAGATGGGAATTCCATGAAGGCAAAGAATTCTGTCTGTTTTCTTCCCTGCTGTATCCCCCACAGCTAGAGCAACACCAAGGTCAATAAGTATTTGTTCAATGAACATATTCTCGAAATACTGGCAGTTCCTATGGAGAGGTTTCCATACATCCAGTGTTGTATAAAGTGGAAGGCCAGCCTGAAAGAGTCCCACATGTGCTGAGGAGACTGCTCTTTTTTCTCCCTGAAGGTGGATGTGCACATGGGGTGTGCGGCAAGGACAGGAATCCTCTCCAATGTACTGCGTGGTTCCAGGTTCTTGGCTAGGAGTTTCACATACTAAAGTCATAGTTTTTGTGCTCCTGGACTTAGAGAAGTGTCCCTGTAGCCAAACTGCATTGGCGGGATGTGGCGAGCATCAAAAAGGGGGCCGTATGATAGTTGTGTCACATGGCCCTAAAATGTCATCTCCATTTTTGTTATTGTCACACGAGGTTCAGAAAGCTTATTTGGTGTACAAGAAATCATCAAGGTGGGGGGGGTACTATTTCCAAACAAGGGGAAAAATAAAATCCATCCAAAAAAACGTGCTTTGCCTATTTGTAACAACTACTTTGTGAGGAAATCTACAGATGTGTTTTAGGCTGTCATTATTTTATGTGGGATAACTATTATATTTTTTTCCTTTTTCATGACACGAATTTTCTGTTTGGCATTCCCCTCTGTAAGAGACTGGTGGTCAGTTCACACGTACCTGTGGACCCCCTCAAAGTTGTATCAGCACACAGTGCATTGCGGGTCATGAACTGAGCAGGGGACCACGGTCCTGCCGGGCACAAGGCCCAACTCTCAGGTGCTCCTGTTAGCCCAGCTCCCTTCTCTTGGCTAACTGCCTGTCAGCCTCCATATCTCAGTATTGGTGACACTGATCCTCATGTGGGTCCCCAGCATCCTGTGCATGCCTTCATTTTAGTGCTTGCTGCACCCTGGGTATGTCGTGTCACTCTCTAGGCATTAAGCCCCTAGAGGAGAAAGAAAGGCCTCTGTCTACCTTGTCTCCACTGTGTGTTTAGTACTTGGGACAGTTCCAGGCACAGAGTAGTTCTCTGCAGATGTAGATATACAGTCGCGTGCCTCATGAGGATGTTTCAGTCAACAACAGATCGCATATACAATGGTGGCCCCACAAGATTATAGTTGAGCTGACAAATTCCTATCGCCTAGGAATGTAGCTGTCATTAAGTCGTAGTGCATCTCATTACTCACGTGATTTTGGTGATGCTGGTGTACAATATGTTGGGGAGGGGTGTCTGGCTTACCCACAGGTGACCCTCCCAAAGGCAGCTCAGACCTTTAAGGTAGAAAGCCAAGTGTTTGACACATTAGCTCTGACCCCAAGTGAAAGGGGTGTTGTCTACTTTAGAGTTCTTACATTGTAAATGATTCTCACTCATCCCAATAGCAAAATAATAGTTACTAACCATTAGCTAACACTCATGGAGTGCATGCTGAGTGCCAGGCACAATCCCTGCCTGTAATTTAATTTTCATAACTTTGTGGGAGTGATAGTATTCTAATCCCCATTGAATAGATAAGGAAAGTGAGGCACAGAGAGACTTAGTAATGTGATTAGAGGGTCCACCCTAGTGCAACTAGTGGCTACTGGAGATTATAGGAAAATTCATTGCTGTTCCCTTTCATAACACGCTTTTGCACAATGACAGAATGACCTAATGATGCAATTCTCAGAATGTATCCCCATTGTTAAACAACACCTGACTGTATATGTAGGTGCAGATATAGATGTAGATATGGGTGTGGATGTTGAAGTAGAAATGGAGAGAGACATGTACCCACAGTTATAGATATTCGATATATATATTTCTTTTTTTTAATGGAAACATCTTACAAGCTCCTCAAGGCCACAAAATGTGAAAATATTACGGACCCTGAAACTTTATCCCAAACATATATGCTATAGCATTCCACTTCAATGGAAAGAGGTGACGTTAAGCCGGAGGGCATTTGCTTTTTGTTTGTGCTTGACCACACGGCTCTCCCGGGTATTCCTTAGATATAATAATATTGTCCCACATCAGTTTCTCAAGTCCTCACCTGAAAGGCATTCTTTGGCAAAATAGCCTTAATATGAATCCAGTGCAAATATTTATACCTGCTTCTGGTTCCTCAGATGGGGGAGAGTGTCGTAGGCATGTTACCCGTATTCCATTTGTTAAATAAACCCACTGTCTTGAGAGGGCCATGTAACAGTGCCCTGCTTCCATACTGAGATGAGATGAAGTCCATGCAAAATAATTAGTAACATTAACCTTCAATGAGATTTTTAGAAAGTAAGTTAGGCCATCTGCTTCTTCATATTTGTCATATTTAATTGACCAGGATGTCTTTTTAATTAGAAAATGGTCAACCACTGTATCCTTTTGGGAAATCTGCCTAAAGCAGAGAGAAAACGCCAACTGGCAGACTGCTAGGCCTAAATTTATTGGAGTGTTAGTTTTAATGACTTCCTCCCTTGGATGTCACTACATGTTTGAATGTAGCAAGTACCATGTCATACGTGAATCAAGTTCACTTGGTTTGGAAAATCACATTAACAAGCATCATTTTACAACTATAAAGTGTGATTTTGAGAACATGACTTTCTTGCATTTTTTACCCCTACTCCTGAGATTTTTAGTGCCCCTTTCAACCTAGAATGAATGCCAAGCTGCCACTTTAATTTATATGACTTTTATGCTCATTCAATTTGGTGTCCAGTTTGACTTTCAAACATGTTCAGGCCAAATATAAAGTTCACAGAAGAGTTTCATTTTGTTGAATGTTTGTTTTATTCCTGTTTCTGTTTTGATGGTTTAAGATCATGAAAAATTTTGTGATGACACTGATTTGAAGACAACATTTGGAATCGATGTTATAACTAACAGTTAAACCACACAGAATCCTGAAACTAAAAATCTCTTAATTCTCTTTTTAGCAAGACTCATGGAAAGGGTTAATTCTCATGTTTTTTAGAGGAATGTAATAACAATATAAGAACCAAATCGTATGTCCCTTAGTTTAAGCCAGATCTTAGCTGAAGAAAATCTCTCATTGGAAGCCAGTCACATGTTCATTTAATTTTTTTCTAGTGAAAATTGACAACTTAAAAATAGTTGAAATCAATTCATTGGTTGATATTTGTCCTCAATCTTGATAAGACTTGAGAGGAAAGTTAAGTGTGCTCCCCCCTCTCTTTCTCTCTCCTCCTCTCTCTCTCTCTCCCTCTCCTAATCTGCCTCCCTTCTTTCCTGTTTCCTCCCCTCTCTCATAGATGGAGAATATAATTCTCCATGCAGATGCTAGTTTATTTTGGCAGCCCATGGAAGGTTGAGCGAGGACAGTCTGAGGACAGTTGCTTCTAATAGTTTTTGGCTTATGTTGTTCTCCATTTCTGGTCTTCATCATGTTCCAGATTTTCCCTGTTATTCTTATCTCCCAACACTCTCCCTGTCTTTGGGAGGACCAAATGTGCCAGAGATAAATGTGGAAACCAGAGAAGAGGAATAAATATCTAACATAAGTTGGATATGTTAGTTAAATTGGGACAGACGATGATTAAAGAATATTGGTTTTATGAAGAAAGTCGGTTGGCCTTTAGATATGATATCATATAGATATTTATTAGACATAATAATGGTTCCTGATACCATAATAAATCTGAAGGCTGATGGCTGTGATATTTACAGATTCAACTACTTCACACATAGTCCGTTTGCAAATTCGTGTTTGTTTAAGTATTTATAGAGTAATGCAACATTGGGTTTATTTATTTACAAAGCAGTGTACTAGATACTGTGGGAGACAAAAGTGAGCCAGTCAGAGCTGTTGTCCTCAAGTTGCTTAAGAGCAAGTGTGGAGTTGACCACAGGTTCACACTTTGTCCCAGAAGGTCAAGTCGTGCCTTGGGCAGGCACAGCCCTGGAGGATGAGGTTGTCCTGGACCAGTGAGGTGGAGGCCTGACCACTCTGCAAGTAGCTGGCTGTATGTTTGGAAGGAAAGCCAATATTCCGTGGCTGTGCTGGAGAAGTTAAGTGGTCAGACTACCAAGGTGGCCGAGAAGAAGAAGAGATGGGGGAGAAGGAATAGACTGGCTAGACTAAGTACACTCAGCACCTTTGGCAAGAATGGCTCCAGTGTCACTTCTGGAGTCTTCTGTAACCCTGGGTTTTTCTAACAAAGACAGTTATAACCCTCTGCACCATTCCAAATAAGCAGATAGAGTGACAGAATTCTCTGTGCAAATGGCATTTCAGGTGAGACCTGACTAATGCCATCTGAGGGAAGAAACATTCCAGAAAGAGGGAACAGAAGAGGTCTAAAGCTCCTGAAGCAGGAATAAGCTCCATGAGTTTCGTAACAAGATACCTTGCTTATGAGACCAAGAGGATTTCCCCATCACAGTAAATTGCACCACCCGCCATTCAACTTAAACCCCAAGGAGTCATCCTTGTTCCCTCTCTCTCTCTCCTCACTTCCTAGCATCCCATCCATTAATGAGATTCTGGAATCAGCCTCTTTTATTTGACGAATACCATTAATAACCAAGATCTAGCATGGCTGTGGTATGAATGCCCACCAAAATTCACATGCTGAAACTTAATCCCCATGTGGTGGCATTAAGAGGTGGGGACTTTTGGGAGGTGATTAAGTCATTAAGGCTTTGCCCTCATGAATGGATTAGTGCCATATAAAAAGGCTGAATGGAACTAGTTTAGGCCTTCCCCTTTTGTACTTCTGTCCCTTCTGCCATGTAAGGACACAGTGGTCATCCCCTATGGAGGATGAAGCAACAAGGCACCATCTTGGAAGCAGAGAGCAGCCCTCACCAGAGGCCAAACCTGCCAGTGCCTTGACCTTGGACTTCCCAGCCTCCGGAACAGAGAGAAATGAAATTCTGTTCTTTATAAATTACCCAGTCTCTGGTGTTTTGTTATAGCAGCACAAACACACTAAGACACCCACCATGTCTTACCTGTATTACTACAGCTGCTTCTTTACAGTGTTTCATATTTCAACTGTACCTTCTTATAGTCAGTCCATTTTTTATGGAGCAGCTGGAAAGGTCTTCCAAAAACACAACTCAGATCATGTCATGCCCCTACTTATAACACACCAGCGTCTCCCTACTGCACTAAGAATCTACCCTCAAGCCCTCATCATGGCCTACATGGCTGAACTAATCTGGCCCCTGCCTACCTTTCCTTCCTCCTTTGAGGTCACTCCTCCTCCATCCCACTTCAGGCACATGGTCTTCTTTATTTTACAATGCAGCAAGCTTACTCCTGCTTCAGGGTCAGAGCTCCTGCCCCCTCTTCCTAGAACACTTCTTCTCTCAGATCTTATTACTCAGGTCTCAGAAAATGCCAGAGTGTCCTGACCATTCCATCTGAAGTAGTTCCCCTCTTCCCACTCCATTAACTCACTCCCATCACGCTGCTTTGGCTTCCTGATGACTTTTAGCACTGGAGACATTCTCATTTTTTGCCTTGCTTTTCACCCACCCCACTCTCTCCTCCACCACTCCCTGAGAGCCATGTGTATCTTGTTGATCGCTGTGTGCTCAGTAAATATGTGTTGAATACATGAATAGCACAGGTCCCCTCAGAATCGACCAGCAGCCCAGCGACCACACAGCTGTCCTGCTAAATGCGTGCTTTCTGCTCTCCCCTGGTTGTTCTTCTGCCTTGACCTTCTGGGAGCTTCAAGTTCCTTCCTGTTCCTGTGTTAACACATGTTCCCCTTAATTGGTTCATGACCTTGACCCCTTCTTGGCTGCGTTTCTCTGCTGAGTTCTACTTTACTGACTCGGAAAGTGTGCACCAGCCTCATACTGTCTGTGCTGCCGGTGTGGCCAAATATTCAGTCCATATGCACACTTTCCAAATTGTCTCCAAAATATCTATCCAAACCAGGATCCCAGAATGGCCCACATTTCTACCGGTTGTTATGTTTTTTTGGGTCTCTTTTAATCTAGAATAGCTCTCTGCCTTTTATTTAATGCCAATGACTTGTTGAAGAAGTCAGGTCTTGTGGATCATCTCGACGACTGGATTTGTCTAATTGCTTTGTCATTGTCTTGTTTAAATTTTTCTTTCATTGCTCTTATTTCTATCACTGGAGTTTAGAATTAAAGGTCTGAGTGAAGTCCAAATAAATCTTTTGGGAAAGTTTCCCTCAGGTGTGATGTTGGGTATCACATCTTTTATCACATCTGGATGAACATGATTTCTCTTTGTTCCCCGACTGGGTTTGGGTGATGAAAGCTTAGTTTTTCCATTCTACTCAATGTGTTTCTTCTTACAGCAAATAATCTGAGGGGTAAATATATATATATATATATATATATTTTTTTTTTTTTTTTACCTTAAGCTATTTCTCTGTTAGCCTCAATAGTTTAAGGCAGGGGTTAGTGAACTTTTTCTGGATAGAAACCATCTTTGGCTTTGCCAGCCAGATGGTCTCTGTTGCAACCACTCAGTTCTGCCACTGTGCCATGAAAGCAGCCACAGAAAACATGCAAATAAGTGTGGCTGTTTTTCAGTAAAACTTTATTTCTGAAGATAGGCAGCTGTTAGATTTGGCCTACAGACTGTCATATGCTTGGTTTAAACAGTGTTGTTCGACTCAGGTGATTAGCAACTCTTGGGGAGTTGTAAAAAATACTGATGCACAGACCCCATCCTAAATCAATTAAGTCCTAATCTCTGAGGACAGGGCCCTGGTGTTGGTATTTTTAAAAGCTCTCCAAGTGATATTAATGTGTGCCTGCCATTGAGAACTATTGGCTTAAAGGGAGTTATCCCCTCTACAGCAAGGAGTTCCCAAGGTGAGGTAGATGGGCATGCGAACAGCTAAATCTAATCAAAGACAGTAAATTAATTGTTGGAGAATAACAAGGGGGAGTCCATAGAAAGAAGGATGAGGGACAGTCAGAAAAGTTTCCCCAGAGAGTGACTTTTGAGCCATTTCTTGAATTCTGAACAGATTTTTATTGGTACAAAGGGTGTGAACCAGCAGGCATAATCTACCTGTGGCCAAATTTCTGCCAACTTCTGCCTCCCTCATTAATGTGAAATCAGGAGCATAATGAAGAATTAAAACCTGCACCCAGGAGCCTGTGTTTATTTGGACCTTGTCATTATCTTACTCTTCTGGAATGAATATATCAGTGACTAAAGGCAAATGGATAATTAAATTTTACTTAAATTTCTGTTTTTATAAGCTACTGAAGATAAAAATCTGAGACACCGGGGTGTGTTCTATATACTTGCCTAGAATCTACTCTGTCAATATTATGTCCCCTGCACTACTGGTTCTTTCGTTGATTTATTTTAGATGCGGAGTGATAAGGGAAGTAGAAATTCATGGCAGTGTGATGGAAGTAATCTAAAAAATATGCTTTGTCTTCCATTATGCTAGTGGTCCTCAACAAGGGGCAATTTTGCTCTTCCCCACCCCTCCAGAGGACATGTGGAAATGTCTACAGATATGTTTGATTGTTATAACTATGGGAAGGGGTGCTACCCGCATCTAGTGGGTAGAGGCTAGGGATGCTGCTACACATCCTACAGTGCACAGGACAGTCCCCACAACACAGTGATCTGGCCCCAAATGTCAGTAGTGCTGAGGTTATGTCATATCCCTGAATTATGCTAATGCATTCAGACCACACACAGCTTTTCAGGACATTTTATGTCTTGTATTTGAAGGAGTACTTATATAATTATCTCCATAGGTCAAGTTTTTAATAATCTCTGAAGTCACAAAGATATTTTTTAATAAAGTAGAGGGTGGTGGCATTAATGTATCTGGAAATCTAAAAATTATCTTTTGAGGGCTAGAGGGAAAAAATCAGATTAAATGAAGGCCTGCTCTTATTAAAAAAAAAAAAAGACAGGAAAACATATCCTTACCACAATCTCTCGGCCTTGGGGCAGTGCAGCTCTCTCTCCCCCCAGCCAAGCTGGGTAGGTTAGTATCTGCCTTCAGGGAAGATATGCCAAACCCAGTGCAATTGACATGGCAATCTGTGTCAGAATTCCTCTGCTCAGGAGTTCAGATAGTTAGCTCAAAGGTTCTTTCTCAGCTCAAATCCCACCTAAATGCATTGTAGTGCTCAGTCAAGCCTTATCTGTGAGCTTGAATTAGAGTACATCCTTTTGTGGCTGCACTATGGTGTGTACTAGAATGTGGCCCAAGTAAGTAAAATATGGCCTATGTATTAGATTTCTATGGCTGCTGTAATAAATTACCACAATCTTACTGGCTTAAAACCATACAAATTTATTATCTTACATTCCTGAAGGTCAAATCCAAAGTAGATTTTACTGGGCTAAAATCAAAGTATCAAGGTATCAACAGGGCTGGTTCCTTTTGGAGGCTCTAGGGAAGAATACATTTTCTCACCATTTCCAGCACCTAGAGGCTGCCAATGTTCCTTGCCTTGGAGCTCCAAATCACTCTGAACCCTGCTTCTATGTGATGTCATTGGGCCTGCCTGTATAATCTGGGATAATCTCCCCATCTCAAGATCCTTAATTTAACTATATCTGCAAAGTCCCTTTTACCTTGTAATGTACCATATTTACAAGTTCAGAGATTAGGACATGGACATCTTTGGTGGCTATTCTGCTGATCACAGCTTGAAGGTGACCAAATATGGCATCAACTGTGGGTGACTCTGGAATTGGTCACATACTTTATTCTATTACACAGAGAGGCATGTACCATGCCATAGAGCTTGAGCTCCAGAGTCAAAGGACCTGAGGCCCAGTACTGGCTCCACCAAGTAGAAGCTGTGTGGACATGGGAAAGTTGCTCAACCTTCCCTTAGTTTCCCTATCTGCAAAATGGGAATCCCAATAATACTTCCTTCAAAGGGTGATCGTAAATGAAATAAGGTTCTTAAGGCAGTAAACATAACGCCTGCCCCCTAACAATTGCTCGATTTAGCTATTGTCACTCATGGGGCTGTTATGAGGATTAAATAAGATAATTCAGGGATCAGCAGACTTTCTATAATGGGCCACATAGTAAATACTTTTGGCTTTGCAGACCATGCAATCTCTGTCACAACTACCCAACTTTGCTGTTATAGCAGAAAAATAGCTATAGACAATATGTAAATAAATGGATGTGGCTATATTCCAACACAACTTTATTTATAGGGCTGGCCAGTTAGCTCAGTTGGTTAGAGCACAGACTTACAGTACCAAGGTCATCAGTTCAGATCCCCATACTAGCCAGCTTCCAAAAAACCAAAAAAAAACCTTTATTTATAAATATAGGCAGCAGGGCAGATTTAATGTACACATACCATAGCTTGTCAATCCCTACTCTAGAATAGTGGAACTTAACCCCGGTTACATACTTTTATCCCCTGCAGAGCTTTTAAAAAATGATAATATCACATCTACTTTTCAGTTTTCTCTGAATTAACAATATAATTTTTCTTATTTTTCTATTCCTGATTTTAGATTAAATGCCCAAGAATACTGCTTTGCACACAGTAAGGTTTGAGTTGCAGTATGTTGAAAAAAATCATGATAACCATGCCCGACTTCAGCCCCAATGAATCGAAATCTGAGGCCAAGGCCTAGCCAGGCATTTTTTTTTTTTTTTTTGACAAAACTCTCCAGATGATACTCATGGCAGCCTGATTGAAGAATGTGTTCTCCACAACCTTGCTTCTGTTTCCCAGAAAAGAAGAGGGCCTGCCACATACTGGGCTCTTGATCAATATCTACTGATTGTAAGTAAGTAGACATGTGACATGCCATTAACACAGTGCCCAGTCTGTACTTAAGCCCATATAGTAGATGCTCAAGCCATTTATCATCAATGAAACTTTGTTAAATATTGGTAAAACCAATAAGTCACAATCCTTGTTCTCCAGTGGATTTCAATATAGCACTATTTTTCCTATATGGCAGCAGTTCTCAACTGGGTGATTTTGCCCCCTTCCCAGAGACATTGTTGTGAGCGGGTTGCTATTGGCATCTAATGAGTTGATGCCTACCATGCTGCTAGATATCCCACTATGCACAGGACAGCCCCCTACAACAAGGTGTCCTCTCCCTGTTAATGTCAGTAGTGCCAAATTAAGAAATCCTTGTATAAGAAGATGGGTATTTGTTGCGTTGATGCAGTTTTCATTTTTTCCAGCTAAAAGGGATGTGATATTTTTCAGTTGCTAATCTATTTCTCTCTGTGTGCCCCACACTCCTCCTTTATACATTAAGTTTGATGGAAATGAGGGCCATTTGAGTCTGTTCACTTATTTAAGATAACAGAACTTTGAGGAGGTTCTGAAGTTGAAATTAGAACAGTGATGCAGGGGAGTGGGAAACGTAGGACACGTTTCTGAAATTTACCCCTGTGAGATTATCCTAGAATCTAACTTGCTGAAAATAAATTAGCAGAAGAAATGAACTTTGAGTATACCCACATTAATGAAATGCAGAAGAATATTTTAATGGTCAAATACAGAAGACTTAAAATAAATTCAGTTAGAACTAATTGGTTTTATGTTTTTCAATTTTACTGAAGTAATTGGTCCATGAAATGAAAACCATACTTAGCAAAAATCATTCAGTATAATGATATTTTAGTTACTGTTTTCTGGGGGGGGGGGGGTTGGTAGAGGTGCTGAGTAGTATCATCTTTGAATTGTGCTAAATTTGTATAAATTCTAAAAAGTGTTTATTAAGTTCATTGGTGTTTACTAAATATTTTCATGCTTTATTCTCAAGCATACAGTAGTTCTACAATATGTGAATATCACCTCGTTTCTTTCTCTCCTGAATTTTAGACAAACAGAGCTTTTATATATCTTAGTGACATTTTATGTCAGTGCCAATTTGAACTTCCAGTTTAAGCTGAAACTTTTTTTGTGGGGGTGTGGGGGGTGGGAATCAGATTGAGTTAATTATTTTATCAGTTTCTGACACATTATTGTCACTGATAATTAAAGACTTCCTTTTGTGGCTGAATGAATAACTCGTTCATTTCCTTTATCCCCTATACCACTCCCATTTATATACCCAGGTAATTATTCTACTGAGCTTAGTGTGGATATTCCTTTATGCGTCTGTTTTTGCAAATGAGTATTCCTGTTTTACACACATTTGTTTCAATTTGCATATATTTTACTGCTCTATATGTTTCATTGGGTGTGATTCTTCTGAACTCTGGGATTTTAAGATCCATTCATGTGGCTCTGTGTACTTCTGATCTTTTTTTCTTACCGCCACATCGTGTTCCATGGTGTGCAGCAAACTTGGTTTCCGAGAGATAACCACTTTACACTGGGAACTCGCAGCCTGCCTTTGCTCCTTTTATGATGGAGCCATAAAAGTGTAATGAAAGAAAAAGTGCCAGCAGTGAATAGCAGTTAAGATGCCAATTTCAGGCCCCTCAGTATTAATCTTGCCCACAATCCCTTGAAATGCTCTTACTTTTAATTCTGCTGAAAGATCCCTTTTCTTAACCCCCAACTCTTGCTAAAGGCTATGTTAGCTTAAAATTTCACTGAGACAGTTACTTCCATCAAATACCACTTAAATATTAAGGTTTACATAGTTGCCTTTTCTACTTTATTACCTTTATCTGACCCTTTCCATCTTATTAGTGACTTAACAGAAATGGTTTCTGGATTGTCCACTCTACCCTCCTTGTCTCTTTTAGACTGACTTAAAGTTCTTTTAGGCTGATTTAGAAATATCTTCTTTTTTGTTTTTTGGCAGCTGGCCGGTGTGGGGATCCGAACCCTTGACCTTGGTGTTATCAGCATCATGCTTTAACCAACTGGGCTAGCTGGCCAGCACCAAGATATCTTTTTAAAATTGATATATCACCCCTGACAATATATAAAATGAATACATAAGCAAAAAAAAAATTGGTTAAGGTATTCCTAACACTTCACATTCAGAACCTCTTCTGAATACCTTTTTGACTCAGAATCACTGATGCTCATGTTTGCTCATGCAGCAGTTGTTCATACAACTGTGCCATCGACATCAACTGTGCCATCGACAGTGCTGGTGATGCAGCATTTCTTAGGAATCCCCACTATTGTCTCTGCGATTTTCCTCCAAACTCCTGACATCTACTCTTCAAATTTTGATGCTGGGATTTTTCTTGCTTCGCCTGGGATAGGCAACATTTTTGTAAGTATCTTACAAGCAGAGTATAACACAGTTTCATCTACTTGTGTGGCTATTTTCTTGTCTTGAGTCCCAAAAGCATTTGTCCCTTTGCTAGAAAATATGAAAATGTGTTCACTTCTTCAACAATGGATGTTTGCTTTCCTGATATAAAATTCATGCCCTACTGCTCTGTTTCCATTCCTTTCTATGTACCAGTAACTTTCCATTTCAGCAATGAATCATGATGTAATCTTTTGGAAGACATTTTAAATGTGATTTAAGCTTAAGATGTGTTGTATCAACACAAGACAAAATTCAATTGAGGTAAAGACTATGTAAATAGCAATGAGTGCGTTGTTCACTCTTGTGCAGGGCAAACTTGCTTTGTGGAGAGCAATTTAAAACACCATTGATAGTAAGATTCATCCTCATTTTAAAGATGTTAACATGTGGAAAATGTGCATCTTATATAAAACTAATGCAGAGGTCGGTATTTAAGATTCAATATGGTGGCTCCATAGTCCATCAGAAGCCTGAGCTACTTCTCCCCTCTGCTATCGCATCCTAGCACATGGCTTCCTTTGTTAAGGTCACTGCATGGTCCAAGATGACCTAGTAAGCTCCAGACGTCATGTCCAGGCAGAAAAGGAGGAAGTCAAAAAAGACAAAAAGGCAAGGGGTCTACAACTCATGGGGAAACCACTAACTAGGAGGGTGGCTTGCTAGGAACTATAGTCTTTTATCTGGGCAAGTATGATCTCTGGAAAAACTGTGGGTGTTATTAGGGATAAGGATCTCTTCCCCACATCCTTGTGAAGGGCTTAATTCATATTAACCTGATTCATAGGCCACTTCAGCCTAATTCCAATCATATGAAGATTCAATGTGTAATGCTTTGTGACAGATCTTAACAGTTTGCTCTTATCATTATATGTGATGCAAAAGTAAGCACGTCTGTAATAATCTGTACTTAATGTGGCTAAGTCACTTTTTCCTAATGAGTCTGCAAACTCCTTGATGCAGATTTGTCTTCTACATCTTAGTAACTCTCCCACCCCACCGCCTACCCCATTACCCACTGTCTCAATTATCTAACACATGATAAATACTTCATACATGGCTTTGATGTCATCTGACTTCTGTGGCCTTGATAAGTGATTGTTGCTTCTAGCTGCTCCAATGTCTGAGGTTCCTTCTTGGGGGAATTCATAAATGCAGCAGCTTGAGAAGAGGAGATTTTTAGAGTATGCTTATCTCCTTTGGAAACTCTTAATCCATGTTCCGGGAAGCATCTGGATGCTTCTGGGGGGGGGGATGCGTGGCACTTCTTAGCTGACTTCCTAAGAGCATCACTCTGGGTGAGGTGCTTCTATAGTATTCAGATTAAATAAACAGGCAACAGCCTGTTGGAAGATTCTCAGGGCCATGCCTGATAATGGCAGCCAAGTTAGAGGCATGGATTTCCTGAGAGTAAAGACTCCTCCCAGGAGAGGAATTTACGTTTGGGGTTGATGGTGGTCTGCACTTCATCTCATAGGCACATAGTGTGTAAGGGCGAATAACCACATATTTTTCAGTCTGAGCCTTTCTGGTTAAATATGAATCATCATAACTATGATCATCAAATGTTATGGAATAGTCTATACAGCTATTCTGTTGGGAATATCAACAAGGGTCCTGGTAGCAGGGCATAGACATAAATACCTGGTAGCATTGGCTGATGCCTCATGGGTAGTAATAGTAATAATATCTATAGTGATAGGAAATAACAGTTATGGAACTCTTCCCTTGTTCCATGCACTGCCTGAGGCATTTTATGAGCATGCATTCATTCAGCCCTGCCCACACCCCTTGGACCATAGCACATCGTTGTGCACTGGATGACTTCCAAGAGCCAGTGTCTGCACCTCTGAGGGTTTTTTCTGGAACTGTTTTAAGTCTGCTGTGCTTTTGTCTGGGAACACTTTTAAAATGGCTGACAAGACTTGGTGTAAAAATACACCAGTTCTCTTGCTCCTCAGATGGACCATTTCGGAGATGTGAGTTTTATGCCATTCCAAGAGTTTCTTGGCAGGATTAACCTCCGGTCACCCACCATGGTAGCTGGCTGGGAAATGCTTTCCTTATTGATGGCTTTCTCTTCCCAGTAGAGTTTTCCCTACCCTTGTGCTAGAATCTTTGTCTTAGGGTTTGCTTCGAGGGAACCCAAACTAAGACAAAGACTGCCATCAACAATGTGAGTTAGATACTATTGTTACATTTATTTTATGGGCCAGGAAATTAAAACAGAGAGGTGAAGGAAGCAGCCGAGGTGGAGTTCAAACCCACATGGTGAGTCTGGTTTCAGAGCCTGCACTAGCTACACCAAATAACCGCTGCAGGAGCCGAGCGAAGGAGTGTAAGGAATTTTCATAGCAAGTGGGCACTCTGATCTGTCTGGTAAAAAAAAAAAAAAAAGCTGTCTACTGGTCTGTAGATTTAGTTACTTTTCCAAAACAATGTCTGGTCAATGTGCAAAGAGAGTGTGTTATATGGGCTATTGCGCTCATGACTTGGTTTCTGGAACGTCGCGTGGCGACTTTTAAGTGTGCAAACTCCTTTTTGACGACGTGTTGTGCCTACCAATTACACCACTTGGAAGGTTGTTTTTAAATCTGGTGCTATTTTGGGGATGTTCAGCTCTCCCAGCCGACCCTCCAGAATAGTCGGCAATCTAAAAGGTGATATTTTTGTCTTCTGTTTCCTTCATATTCATTTAGTGTCTGGGTGAAAAATGTCTTTTAATTAAAGCCCATAGGGCTGTGGATTTATTGTTTGTGAGATAGTGGCCTTCTCTATTAAACCAACATTGGTCTGGGTGACTATATATGGGAATTTCAGCAGTATTATATGAGTATATCTTGGCTAAGTAAAAGGAATTTAAATGTTATTGCCAAATAGAGTTTTTTTCAAAAGCACTTAGTGATAATTTAATGTGCATTGTTCCTACCTTCTACATTAATATCCCATGCAGTTAATCAGATATGTCCTCACTAATCCCACATAACTCACCATGTTTCATTAACTGATTCCTATTGATGTAACTCTTATCTATCCATTTTCAATTTTCGGGTTGTCTACTTTCTGGCAAATTACAGTTCAAAAGGTCTATCATTGGTTCACCATGAAATTTGATTTTATTTGAATCAAAGATTTATTTGAATTATTTAAAAAGCCTTTTATGAAGTGACAAAGTTGTTGTTTCTTAGCCTCAGTTGATTCATTTTGCTATGTTATTTGATCCGAAGGTTAACGCAAAGATAATTAAGTCTCAATTTTATAATGACACCATCCTGAAAATACTTTGTGCCAGTATGGAATTGTTGGGATATATATTTATATTTTCCTATTACAGGAAGCACTAGGGAATTCTGGAACCCAAGCTTCTGCCTATCGCAGATTTTGGAGAGACATCAGTATACACATGCCCTGAAATCCTCCATCACAAGTTGGGATTTTAGAGCAGAGGGAGCCCAAAAATAATGAAGGAAAGACTTCAATAGATGAGAGAAGTCCTAACATTTATCGAGAACTCACTATGTTCTGAACCTTATGGTGAGACTTTTCATATCTCTACATCTTCCCCAACACCATAAAGGGATTAAGTCATTTCCCCAAGTTGGTTACAAGACTAGAGAGACTTCTGAGTTTTTCAAAAGTTCTGTGTGACTCCGTAGTTCTGTTTCCACACATGAGTACCAGATTGTATTGAAAGCTTCAGTACTAACTGGCAACGTTTTTCTTTTATGGAAGGAGGGGAGTGCATTGTCTTTCTGGCGGTCCTTCAGAAGACAACATGTAGGAGAGTGTCTAAATTTCAAGCTGCTGCTAGATACTTTATTTAGGTGGTGAGCACTACAAAGGTACAGAGGGCGTTGAGGGCCCAGAGAAAGCATTCTGAATGCACTGGGAGACCCCAGTGTGCCATGTAAGCCGTTCTAATTGACATACTTGACCCTTGGCTCACCCAAGTTTTATTTTAATTGATGCTCATGTGGTGTGTCTCCCATTGGAATTATTGTGGATGTACATGAATCCTGAGAATAAGGAGGTCTTCATTGTAAGCACAGCCCTACTGAAGTCACACCAGGCAAATAATGGTGCTGGGCAGCAGATGTTGTTTTCATGCAGGTAGTCCTGAGCCCTGCGACCCTCACCTCCTCCATCTACCCTCCCCTCCCCAACTGGAAAACAAAACAGACAGAAAGCTCATTTCTTTAGTTCTTAGTGTGAGGAAAGCAGTCTGACTAAATTAATATATTTGGAAGAAATCTGATTAAAGGATTTTAGATCAGGATTCGTCTCCCAACACCCCTCTAAGCTTTTCTATCTCCATTACTGTTTTAGTTTTGACTACAATAATAGGGGGATGAGATTGATTACTAAGGCTCTCACCAGTAGGAAAATTTTATGACTAACACCCAATTGTTATTTATGTATTGTGGTTATAAATATTACTAAATATTTGAGATTACCTCTTTCCTATGTTGTGCTTGATTGTAAAACCTAGCAATGTGCGTGGATGTATCCAGAGTCTTTTCAGTTCATTGCCCACTTAGCAAAACTTGCTGTTTCCGTTGATCAGGATTTAGAGGAATGTTGGCCATTATCCCCTGAGAATGGTTTATTCTTTCTCTTTGAAGTATGTTCCTAATACTGCTTTTTACTGGTGATACTGATTATTTCAAGGCTGGGTATATTTACATTATTCACTTTATCTGCAGACACTGAGATTTCAATAAATTTGATGATTATTTAGAATTATTCATGAAAATATGAGAACTTTGGGCAGCATATATAATTTTAAAGGGAAAGAGTTAGTCCATCTCTGCAAAGTGATGAAATGCCAAGAATGTGCTATTAAGGAAAGGCTAATATTTACTGAGTATCTGTACTATTCGGGATGTTTCCATTCCTCCTTCTTCCTTCCTTCCTTCCTTCTTTCCTTCTCTCTCTCTTTTCTGTTTCTTTCTCTGTCTCTTTCTTTCTCCCTCTCCCTTTCTGCCTCGTTCCTCCTTTGTCCTTCTTTGTCTCCCTTATCTTTCCCGCCTTCTCCTTCCTTCCTTCCTTTCTCTCTCTCCTCCCTAAATTCCTTATGGGAAAGTTCTGTTCTTGGAGGGGGTGATGGTGATTTCCTCGTGAGCACATCCTCACCTGGTCTTCGTGGCCATCAGTTTCTACTTCCACTCCAGCGGTGGGAAGGCATCCCTAACATGCTAATTAACAACTTGTAAGATGCAGCCTTTGAAGGCAGGAAGCTACTTCTTAACACAGCCCTATTAGTCTCTAATTTGTGGCATTGATAAGTAGTACCTATAATTTAATTTTATGTTATCAAAACATAATTGATTATACATTTTTGTAGGGTACAGAGTTGAATATCAATACCTGTGCACAATGTGTGATGATCAAGTCAGGATAATTAGCACATTCATCATTACAAAACATAATCATTTCATTGTGTTGAGGACATTCAGTCTCCTCTCTTCTAGCCATTTGATAACATGCAGCAAGTTATTATTAATTATAGCTGCCTAGCTCGACTTTAAATCAATAGCACTTATTTTTTCCAACTACCTGTTTTGTGTCCATTGACCAATTTCATTTACATAGGATCTTTTCACCTCAATGGTTTTGGCATTTTCTCCAAGATAAATTTCCATGGGACTCAGTTCTATGATTACCCTTTTGCCCCTCTGGAGATGCAACACATGATAAAAGTTGGTTTGTCTCCCTTGTGGGTAAGAAATTTTTTTAAAAAAAGTTATCTGGCTTGTTAAAAATGAAAAGCATCTGCTCTATATTTTTATTATGTTGTACTCTTCCTTTACCCATTTTACGAAGGAAGTCACACCGAACATTTTTTCTATCTTTCTTTAAAATCCTTTGTTTTGGAAACACCAGAAAAAAGGTTTTCTCTCAATTTTGCTTAATCTCTTTCTTTAATCATCCAGAGACTATCCCTACTTAATTGAAAAATCGTAATTTAATTTATAGGTAGGGAAAATACCTTCAAGACTGGAAGGCTCAATTCAGATAGCATCTCCTCTAGAAGGCCATTTCTAGGCCCCTCCTCTGCATGAGTGCATGCTTTCCTTTCATTCTTCTTCAACGTATTTCATTTTATCTCTTTCTAGTCTCCCTTTCCATTAGCCTATAACCTAGTTTTTGTGTCACCAGCAGACACACCACACTAGACACATGTTACACCAGTAGCATTTCATAATATCGCTAGATCTATTTACTATATTAACCCTGATGCACACGTATTTGTATATTATAAATTTGGTTTTGAAAATAGATTAATAACTATACTTCAGTGTAATTGGGTGACTGAGGTCTATTCTGGGCCCAGCTGATGACTCATGGATTCGAGCATCTATCAGTGTTTCTACTTGTAAACAATATTTGTTTCTATGTGACAAGGTTGACATATGCAGAGAAGAAAACTGCTGTTGAACCCTGACATAACCACGTACCTCTCTTGCTGTACCCTATGATAATGCCATTACTCCTAGCTCACAGCTAGCTAAGAAGAGCCACCACTTCTTCCACTTGTCTCTACAAAGGCCAAAGATGTTGCATTTATTTTGTTGCATCTTCTAAAATATTTCTGCACGAATTCCAGCTTGCCAGAAGGCCTCCCAATTTCTCTGACACCACAGATACCTTTCTTGATATTTTGTCATGAGGTATATTTATCCAAGGAGGCTTTATTGCTTGGATCTTAATAAGGGTGACTTGGTTACTTATGCACAAATATTCCCTATGCTATTTAAATTTCTGACCCCTCCCTCCTCCTGCCTCGTGATCCTATCTTGCACGAAAAGTAAAATCCTATTAAATGAAAAGTCCCTTGACCTCCTGCCTCTAAACCCATTCATTCACTCATATCCACACCCAGCATTGCCTTCTGCCTCTTGTTACAGTGGACGAGAAGTGGTTTCTCCTGTCCTAGACTAAGCATCCTGTTCCTATAGTAAGGCAACACACTGAGTCCAGAAGCAGACAGGAGAACCCAACTGTCATCTATTAAGCAGTATATTAAAGAGGTCTATCTGCAAAAGTGTGAAAAGATGCTGTTCTTCTCACCAAATGTTTTTGTTTTGGAAAATATGGTTCTATTTTATAAAAATATATTACTTATGCAATAGAGTTACTGTTATTTTTTAATGAATTTAAAATATTTTGATAATTTCTCAGTTTTAATTTTTAGTACATTACATACCAATAGATACAACCAACATAAACAAAAGTTCTTTGGGTTTCCCATAACGTTTGAGAGTATAAAAGAGTACTGAGGCCAAAATGTTTGAGAAGTGCTGGTCTACACTTACTGAATCCACTTTTTCCTGTCTCTTTCACTTCTCAATCCAATCAAATCTGGCTTCTGCGCAGAACCTGCTTGCTCCAAGCTCACCAAATTCAAGGGTAAGTTCTTACTAGACTTTTGGAAATCATGTCACACTGTTCTTGACCATTCTTCTGGAAATGCTTTTGACTTACAGAAGTCAAGAGAGGGATGCCATGCACACTCCCAGATTTCCTCCTCCCTCCCTGGCTCCTCCTCCCCCATCCCCTTCATAGGCTTTTCTTCCTCTGCCCACCCTTAAAGGTTAGCAACCCTTGGGGACCTCACCTCCTCTCCCTCTCCCTGGGCGATCTTGCAGCTTCTTTGCTTTTTGTTACAATCTCTAGGTTGTTGACAGCTGTGCTCAGCTCAGATTTTTCCTCCAAGCTTTGTGCCTGAATGTTGTACAGCTTTCTGGGACACCTCTCCTTGGATATTCCACCAGCAGCTACAATTGAACATATCCTGACCTGACCTGATCATGTCACCACTCCCTGCTTCGTCATCTGTATTCCTTTGGCCCATCCTTTGTCTAAGCCAGAAGTTTGGAAATCATTTTTTAGTCTTCCTTTCTTTCTTAAGCTCTCAGAGTCCCTTTACAATGTCCAAGCAGTCCCCAAGCCCTGTGTCTTCCACCTACTGAATCCTTAAAACCATCTACTCTTCTCTAACTCTTAATGCCATCCCACTCGGGCTCCTGATGTCTCTCCTCTGGATGACGGCAGTGGTCTCTGAACTGGCTCTTTGCTAATCTAGTCTCCACAGTGCCACCAAAGTCATCCTTCTCAGGTGCAAATCTCATCATTTCATTATTTCTTCAGGGCCCTGGGACGTCCTGCCCCTCACCTCGCCTGTTTCATCTCTTACTACCTCCTGTCCCTTGGCACTCTCGTGCCAGCCCCAAGAGCTACCAAGCTGCCTGCCACTCTCCTCCAGCCCCTCACACCGGTGGCCCTTTCGTCCTGGGCCACCGTCCCCACCCTCTCCCCATCTTCCACCTCAAACACAAACTACATGGTTGCTTCTATTCCAAGTAAGACTTCTCTTCCCCAGGGAAGCCATTCCCAACTGCCCTCATTGTATCGCCCACCTTCTACCGCACATGTGATGTTCTGTGGTGGCATTTGTCAGTGCACACGTGTAATTGCTTGTTTGACATGGCCTTCAGGAGGGCAGCAGTCTTGTCTCTTCTCTGTCAGGAATCCTTACAACATCTTCTAGCTCTGTCACTCAACTAGAATCTCTCAGTGCCTATTTGTTGAATGAGGAAGTTCATTTTTTTTAAAAATGTATCTTTATCTTTAAAGGTGAAGAGATTTTACTGATTTTCCTTGGTCAAACAATCCCAGAGTGGCTTGAGCACAGAAAAGCAGTAACTGCAGTGCTTACAAAAACGTAGACTTTTAGTTGTTCCAAGACCTCAGTATAATTTCATCTAGTGCCTGCGAGAAAGACATAAGAAAGACCACCTATGTCCTGGGGTGGCTGTGGGAGCTGGCAGCATGCTGACCAGGTTAAAACCTTCTATCTAAACATATGGAGGGTGGGGTATGAGGAATGGAGAGCTGATAAAAACATTGCCCTCAGATGAGTGTGTCACCAAAAGTGATTGCATGGCTCTCTTCTTCCCATAAGTGATCTTTACTTATAAAAACCCTAATTATATAAACAATCCTTTTATTTAACTGTTTTGTCATATCAATGAGCAAGTGAAACTATCCAGTTTATCATAAGACCTATGTTCTAATCAAATATTATCTGGTAAATTAGGCTCTATGAGGCAAAAAGCTTTCATGATGACCTTGGGTTTCTCAAAAAGCAAAATATTTGCAATGGAGATAAAAGTTTTTTTTTCCTGTCTTTTGCATAAAAAAGGCTGAATTTCTAGTCCATCACATAAGGAGACCAATGGGACATCAACAAAGGCGAGGTAACAAGGGCACCCCAGCTGTCGTTTGCACTCGCTTTCTGTTCTGCTTTCTTTCCCTGCTCTTCCCACTCTTGCAGATAGCTCACAGACCTTCATTTCCATCAACATCACGAAGTTAACGTGTCAACTTTATAAGATCTTTGAATTCTTGAAACCAGGGTGTGTTTGTAAAGCATTTCCTTCCCAGTATTAGCCTTTAAGGCATTTAATCATGGAATTTATAAGTGATGATGGCTTTGGGGCTTGCTTCTTTTGAAAAGAAAAGGGCACATGGCTACCAGCTCCCGTATCTCTTGTCTGCTGCAATTCCCTCAAAAAACTCACAGCTCATCATCTGGCCAAGGAAGACCGTGGTCTACATGTCAGTTCAGTTCAACAAATATTTATTAGCCATCTTCTAGAAATAGACATTGTGTAGGACGCTAGGACAGAATGCGGGCTTTGACATTTGAGGCATAAAACCTGAATAGGGAGATATTTTCTCTCATTACATTCACTTCCTTCAACCCCACTTTACTCATCTTTAAAACTGAGAAAATAGTACCAATTTTTAAGGGCTGTTCTAAGAATTAAATGATAATGCAAATAAAGTGCCTAGTTCAGTGCCTAGTGCACAGCACGTACTCAGTAATTCTCGGCTTGAAAGAACTACATGAGCAAGATTACAAAGGATGAGGAAAGATCCCCAGAGTTCCAAAGTGAACTAGGAAGAGCTCTTTCACTTTTGTAATAAGTGAAATATATAGATAACTGAGAAACAAATATGGAAATACATTTTTATGAACGTGGGAAATAGTTATGCCAATTTCACTCTAAAAATAGTGCTCTTGCTTTTTGGTTTGATCTATTATTGATAAAGATGGTTAACTGTCAAGAGACTTGAGTGAGCAACACTGTGACCGTTTTTCTTGGTTCCTTATGCTTGCACCTTATAAACGGCAGAATAGGTCCAGACATCGGCAAGATGCAACTTTTTTTGTGAGAACTGATGTTTACCGGAGGGAGGGGAGGGCTATAGACCTATATATGTCTTGTTTGTTCAAACTGAGCTGAGTTTTTGAGAGAAAAGGGTTTTCTTGACAGCTGGGTATTTCATATCCTGCCTGTGGAAACTCAGTAGGTTTCCAAAAGCAAGGTCTAGAGGCAATAACCTAGTGTTCTGACATCCGTGTGTGAAAGGGTTATTTTCTGGTTTGGGGAGAGCAAAACTCCTTTTAAAAATTCCTGCTCCAGAAATCTGTGGGTACGTGATTTCATTCTGAATAGGTCGTGGGGTCCAGTTAGCAGTAATCTAACATTGTTCAAAATTTGACCCCAAATTGAAGTTCCTCCCTGCAGTCTTGAAAAAATATGAGATTAGGTTTTAAAGGGAAGGGAGACTTAAATGAGTATTTTTCCTTAATTATGTTTTTGGTTGCCACCACAGGGATTATGAGCTTTAAGCTTCTAAGCTTCCACCTTTTTGATCTGTTTCCTGTTATTGTATGATTGTCGCCTAAGGAGGAAAAGAAAAGGCTGCAAGGGAAAAAATAACCCCATCAATGTAACCAAAATGCCTTTCTCTGTGATTCAATGACTGGCTTTATTTTTATTGTGTTTTTTTAAAGATTTGTACAATTGTCTTTTAATTACATAACATTGTTTTTCGTTTATAGAGCTAATTGCCTGCTAGTTACTGATGCTCTTTAACCTTGTGCATTGAACTTTGACTCATCATTTTAAAATTAGAGAAATTTCAGCCAATGGTGTTGGCATCTGGGAACTGCTGACAAGGCCCAACAAAGTTTCCTGTGCCCAGTAGTCTCAAATCACAAACAATTGGACTATTTAGGCTTGTCAACAGATGCTAAAAAAACCTCCACATTGTCTTAACCTCAGGAAAGAAAAAAGAAAGGAAAAAAGAGATGCTTTCAAAATAAAATGTATCATGTGCATTTGTTTTAATGGGCCATCTTTGGGTTTTAATGACTTTTTAATACTAGCATAGCATTTGTGTATGTTTGGAAGGACTGAAATATGTCACGATGAAAAAATGATGCACAGTTTTCCACCTTGAGTATGGTAACTGGTCACAGTTCTACTTGGAGCTTGCGGTATGGCCCTGGTCATTTGTTTTCAGATAGATTTCTCCTACTGCATGTTAATTATCCAACCAGAAATACCCTTCCTTTAAGAACATCTACAATGAAGGCTTCACTTTGTCATTGTTATTCTAGTTCTTTTGATTTTTTTTTCTTTTGTCACTTTTTGTATATATGTTATTCCTGGAATATTAGAGCTTTATTTTAAAAGGTTTTAAAAAATATTTTCTAGAAAGCTCTGAAAAGAACATTTCCAAAAAATATTTCTCTTGGTTACCACAAAAAAATTCTATAAAATGAGGTCTTAAAATATAAAATTGGACTCTCCAAAGCAGTGCTTATCACACTTTAATGAGCATCATTACCTGGGAATCTTGTTAAAATGAAAATTCTGATTAGCTAGGTCTGGGGTAAGGCCTGAGCATTTCTCCAGAACTCCCAGATGCTGCCAGTCCAGGGACCACACCCTGAGTATTGAGTTTCAAGGCCTATCTGAAGTTCGGACTTTAAGTCAGACTTACTGCCGAGGCAACCAATGATTGTGTACCCCCCTAATGGCCCAGCCTCTCTGTCTGGGAAATAATTGTGCTATTCATCATATGAAAGCATATGAAATCTCCCAACATTTTTCAATTATTTGAAACTTTTCTGAGCATCTCTAATTACAAGTGCTACATGAATTACGAATGAAGATTATAATTTCAGATTCTTCTGTACTGGAGTAAAGGCAGCACTACTTCTATAATGTGTTTGCTTCCTCAAAGACAAGCCATACTACAAATTCTGCAGTAACTCAGTTTTTATTTTTTCTCAAGGGATGTTTTTTATAGGTTGAATATGTGAAGTCCTTCTTTTTAAAAATGTTCCTAAACAGCTTTAATGATGTGTAGCTAATTAGTCACTCATTCTGCCATGATTCAGGAAGACAGAATAAATAAAACTCCACTAGAGCCTAGCCATCTTCACTAGAAAGACCTATCACTGAGCTTTTACTTGTGCTCAGTTTTTTTCTATGTTCTATTTTGTTAGCCCACGTTCCTCAAAGAAATGCCACCTTTCTCCTGTTCAGTCTTATTGCTTTGTGTTCTAACATGTTCTTCTATCTACTTGTCAGAGCAATTTTGAAATTTATAAGAAATTACCAGCCAACCACAGTCTCATTTCTTGTCCCTTTCCTTCATTGTCGGTGAAAACAAAACACAGATCACGTGTAAAAAGGCACTGTCTCTTAGGTTTTCCCAGAGCTCTGGGCCTGCTGAAACTTCCTGCTTATCACTGTTGAAGGAATCTGTGAAGATTACATGATAGATACAAAGTAAATTTGTTTCATAAAAATAAAATTGGAATCGAAGAATTTTCTGACAAGTTAACACCTATTTTATTATGTCTCCTGCTGTGGTTCTCAGTTGGAAGCACTTTGCCCCCAGCATGACACTTGGCAATGTCTGGAGACATTGTGGGTGTCACAACTGAGGGTGGGAGGGGACTACTGGCATCCTGTGGGTCAAGGCCAGAGATGTCACTAAACATCCTACAATGCATAGCACAGCTCCCCCCAAAAAGAATCATCCTGCCCCAAATGTCAGAGTTACTCACTACATTCTTACCTGCTTAGTGTGGTGGTTTGACTCCATTCTTACTGCTCTTAAATTCCACCGGACTTTATTTTCTTTTGATGCACAAGAGTCTTAGCCGTGTAATTCTCATTAACGTAATGAGAATTGCATATATAAATACTCTTGGGCAATGCAATTGGATTCTCTTATGAAGATTTGATATATTTTGTGACAGGTAATCTTTTTTATGTTCTCAACAGCAGGTAACTTTACGTATAAACTAAACTATTAACTTTTAGCACATTTTTTTTCAAATCATGAATGTCTTACGACTCTATCATTCGAGCACATTTATTTAAAAACACATTTTGACAATAACTATCCCTCGAGAAAAAACTGGGGTCCCCAGGCTAGAGGGATTGGCCCTTATTTCTGGAAGGAATATGGAATTTTCTGTCAGAGTATTCTAATGTGGCATCAGGAGGGACACAATACAGAAACGAGAAGATAACTCCTCTTGAATTATTTTTATTGTGATTGCCCATGTATAAGATGGTTGAACACTGCACCAGTGGTCCCAGAATCTTTGACTGCTGTGGCTGAGGGTGGCCTGAGGGACAGCTGGGACCAGCACCCCCATCTCAGAGATACGTATTGGCAATCAACCACTGATTATCCATGGAATGGAGAAGAGATTATACAAAGAGAAGCCTGGGCCCTGAAATCAGTGACCTCATTTGAGCTAATGTGGGCAGGCTTGTTTTGCATACGGCCTTTTTATACTTCTCAGCAGAGCTATACATTCTTCTCTACCTTTAATAGGCCTTAGGAGAAACACCAGGGAAAAGTAAAGTAACCCTACCCCTAAACCAAAATGAAGAAACCAAAATAACACAGACAGAGGAAAATACAAGTGTGAAGAGACTGCCCGGTAAGCCTTCCATCATCACAGACAGATGCTGCTAGTGCACAATGTGCCTGTCGCTCTGGCTGACAGTTTCACCCCCTTCTGAAGCCAGCTCTCAGGCCTGCTTTCCTAGCTTACATTCGAATCTTGACCTGGAAGCAAAATGCCTTCAATCTGATCTCTATCTCTTGGGGCTTCTAGCTATAGCATTTAGTGTTTTTTAGCTGGGTTAGAATTCTGGCTCTGTCACTAGCTATGTGACCTCAGGCAACTTACATAACTTCTCCGTGCCTAATCTCTCTGGAAATGAGCATAATAACAGTCCTTACATTGTAGATGGGATGGGACGATTAGCTAGATTAACACACATAAAGTGCTTCAGACAGTATCTGGCACGTTGTAACACAATATAAAACATCATTTATCATTATGATATGTATACAGCCACTCGCTTATATTTCAACACCTTAGAACTTAATTTTTTTTGATGCAAAGGGTAATTAATTGGTTGCTGAAATCCCCCCTCCAGTACTTTATCACTGCATAGTTAAGAATGTTCTCTCTCTAGCACAAAATTTCATATTCATAATCCCCCCCCCCCCAGTTTTATTCTCATCTCTCTGGGAAAAACAAACAAACACTCAAGCAATCAGAATTTGGCTGGCTGAAACCAAGATGTAACCCAGTGCACCCATATTTTCGCCTTGGGTAGACCAGTGCTGTGCCCACACCTCTAGCTAAAGCTACTGCATGAGTAGTGGAGTGCAGGATGGAGAAGAGCTAGGATGGGAAAGTGCCAGAAGAAAAGCAGTCAAGATATGACTGGTCTCTTGAGGCTCTGAGGGGAAAGACACAAGGGAGAAGGCACAGAATGGCAACACCCCCTTCCTGGAGTGATGTCAAGGGCACTCCATCATCCCCACATGGTGAAGCCACCATAGACCCAGGTGCTGTCTCTAATCACCAACAGAGGTGACGGATGTCAAAAGGAGTGGTTTGTGTGACTCCCTGACTGGAAAAAGATGCTATTTAATTTTTTTTTTACCTTTAATCAAAAATTTAGTTGCAAATAGTTTAAAAGTATTATTGTGCTAAAGGGCTTAGGACAAACTAGTCTGTCATCTCCTTTCCCCTGCCTTGCCATGCTCCCCAGAGGCAAATACACTTAACTCTGTTAGCTTAATTGTTGTTGTTATTTGGAAGTATATTTTTAAAAATAATGCATAAGTTGCTGTCTTTTTTATTTATCCAATTTTAGACATTATCTCTTGACTTTTTATTATGACATAAGGATTTTAACTCATTTCCCCATCTTCATCACATTTTAACCTTTCAAAAAAGTGATTTTATTATTTTGATGACATAGATATTGTTCTCTGCAAGCCAGGTATCACACTATGATTACATTTCTTCTCTTAAACAACTGTTTTATTTTTCAATTGCTTGTGTTTATTGTTTGCTTGTGTCTTTGTTTTTTGACCATCTGGAAAAGTCTGCATACAACCACAACAATTCCTTAAAATACCTCTCAACACAATTTTCCCCAGAATTTGACACATCAGAAAATTAATCAGTTTATATTTTTTCCAGGATTCCTCCAACGTCTTGCTCCAATCTTGGGTGTCTTTTCTTTAGGCCTACTCTGAAGCTCTCATTTGAAGACAGCCGTCATCCTATACATTTCCTTTGTGTCTTTCAGTGGTGCTGGAACATGTTTTTCCTGAATCCCATGTTGTTTTCTGCTTAGGTTTACTTAGATCTTTAATGGAGCACATCCTTCGGTACTTTACCAAGAAAAAGTGCATGGCTATAATCTCTTCTCTTCTCTCTCTGAGGATTTAATTATCATATCTTTGCAGTTGTCATCTGCTCCCTTGTTTCTGTTCTTCCCTCTAATTTCTTTCATTTTTTTCTCAATTTTCTTTGTTTCTGTGTATTTGTTTGATTTCCATCTTTCAATCTGGAATTCTTCTCCAAATGTTACATAGTCTCTGATTATCTGTTTTTATTGAAAATGAGTTAGGAAAAAAATGGTCACAAGCTCCATGGATAAGATTAGGGCTTCTGGATTGACAAGCTTCACTGTCAGGTCATTGGGTAGACAGCAAACCATTTCATTGGAGATCCCAAATATTGCTATTGGCAGATCTCTTCTCTGAAGCATTTCTGTTTCTCTAGGGAAGCATCTCCAATCTGTTGCCTGTATCAGGGGAAGGGGAGCTGATCACAAGCCTTCTGCAGCTGGCAAGTGGGGGTCACCAGGGACCTTACCATTTAGTATGTAGACTTCCACAGGAGCCTCCTATTTTTAGTACCCTGTGGCTTCTCTGTCTGAGGTATCTGCAGCCTCTCTGCTTCTATTTCAGTTTCTTCTACAGAAAAGCCTCCTGACATCTCCATTGGTTAAGGGAGGGTGGTGGTTTGACTGTACTCAGTGGGGGCGCAGGCCCAGCTGAACAAAGCTCTTTCTGCTAATTATCAATCAAAGTCCCTCTTTCCAGCCTTCTGCCTTGCCCTGCCTTCCTCTGTAACTGGGGTGCTTCTGATTGCTAAGGCTTTCTGGGGTTCTAGAGAGGTAAAATGCTTTCTTCTATCATTAGCACCCCACCCCCTCAACCAAAGCA
This sequence comes from Galeopterus variegatus, assembly GCF_000696425.1. Taxonomy (NCBI): domain Eukaryota; kingdom Metazoa; phylum Chordata; class Mammalia; order Dermoptera; family Cynocephalidae; genus Galeopterus; species Galeopterus variegatus. The sequence goes on from NW_007726149.1 coordinate 586,676, forward strand.
CCTACCTTCGACCTTCCTACTTTCTGCTAAGTTCATTTGGCTCTCCCCCAATTCATTTCTGTACTTTGGGGTATTGTCGCCCCAAAGTTGATGAAGACTGTCTGTTTCTTATTATTGTTTTACATAGTTTTCAAAAGTAGGGGGTGTAATGTCTTTTCTTCACTATCTTGAAAGTATGACTCTGATGCCCTTTTTGTGTCCTGTGACTCTAAATTAATGCAATGGTTTGAATGTGTCCCCTCCAAAATTCAGGTGCTGCCAATGTGATGTTATTAAGAGGTGAGGTCATTAGGCCATGTGGATTCCTCCCTCGTTAATGGGGTTAGGGCCTTTATAAGAGGCTCCATGCAGTGTTTGGCTAGCTTGCTAGCTTGCTCCTCTGTCATGCGAGGATGTGGCATTCAAGGTGCCATCCTAGAAACATAGAAACCAGGCCCTAGCCTGCTAGCACCTTCATCTTGAGCTTCCCAGCCCCTGGAACTGTGAGAAATGAATTTCTGTTCCTTATAAATGACCCAGTCACAGGTATTCTGTTACAGCAGCACAAAACAGACTAAGACAAGTTGGTAATTGTTTTCTTGTACCTGCCTCACAGAGATAAATGACTGGAGTAGAGTGAAATGCAGCACAACTAAAGTCTGTGCTTCTTACAATCTCATTTCTCTTAATCCCATCGTAATTAATTCTGCATTCTGTCCATATCAAATCATTTGCCATTCCCAAAACTTGCTGCACAGCTCCTTGAAAATCCTTACTGAATGTGACTTTCGGGAAAAGATGCACATCTTCCAAGTTTCGTGTCCTGAGTGGAGTTAACTGTTGGCAGTTCGCCCTGCCTTCTCTTTAGTACCATTGTTTGTTTGCACATCAGTCTCCCGTACTGGATGGGCAAGGCTTGAGGGAGAGACATCGTCTTATTTACCTGTGAATGTTCAATGACAGCAGAGTTCTTTGCTAATAGTAGAAGCTCAATGAATATGTTCAATGAATAAACGAATGCTATTTCTTTTGGATGCTAGCCCTCTAAAAGATAAAAGTCTTTATCTTAATGCCTAGTTTTGCCTCTTCTTCTGGTGCCAAGACCAGTTTCACCAGCAGCTGGAAATTGAGGTTCTAAATGACAATGTGGAGGATAAGTCGTTGCTGAACCGTCTTTCTGATCAATGAATTACCTTTTCGAGTTTCACATTTTTATTTTACGGCCAATGCCTTTACACTCAGTCTTTCTGATTCATCTTTAAATTTGTTAAGCATTATTTTCTGATATCTCTTACAGATATGTAACTTTGTCTTCAGTAAAAAAAATGACTTACTGAAGTCTTTTTTTAGATGAAAAACTTTCTCTGTAGCATTTGACTGCTGCTGTTAGTTTTCCAAACGAAAATTTCAATAACACTCAGGGTTCAGAGGAGTATTTATATTCAAATTGCAAAGAGAAGTTCAGTCTTCTCCTTGAATTACAAATTAAATTGCATCTTAAACATTATGTTTAAGAGAGATGTAGCTTTTAATTTTGGCTTTTGGGACTGTGTCTTCAATCCATTTACTCGTTCATTTGTGTAAACATTTAATGAAAACCCACTAGGTGCCAAACCATTTCGGGGACTTCAGAAGTGTGTACATGAATAAGATATGTTCTCTGCTATCAAGGAATCTAGGAGGGGGAAGAGCATAGAGAAACCATCACAAGCAAAATACAGTACAACCTACATGAGTCTATGTGGTTCATGAGACCAGTGTCAAAGGGTACGAGCATGGCATCAGATGGCAGGGCTTCAATAAACAGGGAAAATGGGGGTCATGTACTTCTTAACACCTTTTTGAATAATAGTATGCATGTGGGTCATACTAACATTCATGATCTTGTGAGCAAGATTTAGATTCAAACCCATCAAACATTTACTGCTACTGTATGCTAGGTCCAATTTTTCACAGACCTCATAAGAGTAGTAACGTGCATTAAGGTTGCATTAATATCTCATTAGAACAGAACAGAGTAAACTAAGAAAGTAAATAAAAACAGTTGAGAATTTCCACTCCCATTCCCCATGGGATTTGGTGGTTATCTCAAAGTCCTGCCCAGTCGCTGGAGTGTAGCTATCTGCCCTTTTTTTTCTTCACTCAGTGGTTCTGACCTTTCATCATGTTTAAGAATTATTATGCAAGGTTGTTATACACAAAATCATCTGTGATGAACTTCACAGTTGATGATTTAACTACACAGTATTTTTGCCTTGTATACTAAATCTGCTTGCTGTTAAGAAGCAATTTTTACTTACTCTGGTTACATCAGTTCATTTTTAACACAAAAAAGCAGTACCTTTAAGAATATGTCATTTGTGCCATATCTGGTCTGCCACATTCTCTTTATTGAGGATTCAAATTTTGCCAGGAAGAAGTAGTTTACTGCAATGTACATGTGAGAAGGCAGGAACATGGTCCACTTATGGACAGAATCAGGCTGGGCAGAAGTGGAGAGCCCCCCACCTCCACCCCGCCGCCATAACTCAGGGTTCTACATTTATTTGAGACTAATCTTTGTCAGAATTGAACATTTCAAGCCCGTGTCTGCCTCAGGCCTTCGCATTTGCTGTTCCTTCTTCTTGGAACGCATTTCCTCCAAATATTATTAGCATGGCCTGTGCCCGCACTTTCCTTAGCTCTACCCTCCAGTGTCACCTTCTCAGAGAGGCTTTCTCTGACCACTCGTTAAAAAATAGAAACACCCCACTTCCACTCTAGCACCTGCTAAACTCCTCATCCTCTTTAATTTTTTCTCCATAGGACTTAAGATCCATAATAGAATGTCTTAGTTGTCCATTGTTGTGTAACAAATTCCCCTAAAACTTAGTGAGTTAAAACAATAAGCAGTTATCATTGTATAATTTCTGTGGGTCAGGAACCTGGGCACAGCTTAGCTTGGCTCTCTGGCTCTGGGTCTCACACAAGGCTTCAGTCAAGGTGTCGACCAAGGTCACAGTCATCTTAAGGTTAAACTGGAGCAGGATCTGCATCCAAGACCATTCAAATGGCTGTTGGCAGGGTCCAATTCCTCGAGGGTTGTTGGACTGAGGTCCTCAGTTCCTCTCTAGCTTTAGGCCAGAGGCTGACTTCAGTTTCTTACTACATCAGCCTCTTCATAGGGAAACCCAAAACATGGCAGCTGGCTTCATCAAAGTGAGCAAGCAAGATACAGGAAGAGAGTACCAGCGAGATGGAAGCCACAATCTTTCCAACCCTAATCTCAGAAGTGAAAGCCCATCCCTTTTGTTGAATTCTATCATTAGAAGCAAGTCACTACATCAAGTACATACTCAGGAGTTTTAGATTACACAAGAAAATGAATTGTTATCCTATTGGAGGTGGAGATCATTGGGGGCCATCTTAAATGGCTGCCTACTAAATAGATATTTATTTGTTCATTTTCTGTCTCCTTCTCCACAAACCAAAATGTGAACTCCAGGAGAGGTGGAATTTTGTGTTTTGTTCACTCCTGAATTTCCATGGAGCCTAAAATGTAGTAGATATCCAATAGATATTTGTTGAATGTTTGCATTTTATAAAACAAAAGAGCTTTTGAAATAAGTGTTAATGTAATTTTCCTTGGTGTTCATACTAGAAAATTCCATCCCTTTTCCTTAACAAATGAATGGTCATTGGTTAACTTATCTGGCTTTTTTATATTTATCAGCAATTTGTATTTCTTTTGTTTTGTGAATTAACTGATTATCATCATTCTTTTTAGTTAGGGGGCTAGTTTTTTTTCATACTAATTTGTGAGCACTCTTTGTATATTATGTAATCAATTTAATATCTTGAGATTTGTTTCAAAGAGTTTATCCTAGTTTGTCACATGTCTTTTAATGTTCTTTGTTATGTTGTGATACAAAGATGACTTCAGTTTTTCATACAGACAAATGTATTAACCCCCCCCCCCAACACACACCTTTGTTTTTTTCCTGGTGACTGGCAGGTGCAGGGATTAAACCCTGGACCTCGCTGTTATCAACACCACGCTTTGGCAACTGAGCTAACCAGCCAGCCCTGATCATTCCCTTTTGATATCTTCTTAGCTCGTGACCTTGAAAATATATTTCAACTTAAATGTTTTCCATTAGGTTGGATTTTCTTTATTTTTAGGTGTCAAATAGGGTTTTTCAACGTTAGCACTATTGACATTTGGACTGAATAACTTTGTTGTGGGGTGGAGAAGGGAGCTGTCATATGCATTGTAGAATGTTTAGCAACATCCCCAGCCTCCACCCAGTTGATACCAGTTAGCTGCCCTCTCCCCCAGTCATGACAATCAAAAATGTCTCCAGACACTGACAAATATCCCTGGGGAGCAAAACAGTTCCCAGTTGAGAATCACTGTGCTGTACTAATAGGTCGTGTGAATCATGGACAGCAAAAGGAAGGATAGGGTAAAGCGGAGCTAGAAAGAAATTCTATTTAGTATAAATGGAGGGGAGACAAATAATTCTTAATCAGTTTCTAATGACTATTTGCTCTCTAAGCAAGAGCTTTTTTCTTTTCAAAATATATGACCCCATTCTCATTGCTTTTGCTGTCCATAGTACAAAGTTGGTGAGTCTTTGGTAAAAATATAACCAAATACCTACTTACTCAATAAACACATTTTAATGTGGGATATACAGATTTTGTAAATAAAATTTTAAAATCGTCTTTCAAATAATTTAATCACACCTTGAACTGCTTAGTTGTTGATAAGCGCTTTGTAGGATTTTAAAACCTAGTTTTCAGTCTTTTTCAAACTCTGGTTTTAGTTAACCCCTAACTACTGTTAACTACAGTTTTATATCTAAAAAATGAACTGCATTTTTCTGCTATGAAATGCAAGAAGTAGCCATAGAGGTTAGTGAAAACAATATTTCAGAAGAAGAATTTCAAGGTAAGCAGATGAGTTATGACTATAATTCGGTACCCTAGATAGTCCTTTTTTTGTTGTTTTCTGAGCTCTCTTTTTGTCAGTATTAAAACCAGTGTTGAACAGCTAGCTAATAAGCTTTAAGAAGCAGAGAAGTGGTTTATTATCTTGGAGTTTGTTTTTGTTAACACAGTCTTGGGCAGAACAGAAGAGTGCAGACCAGAAAGCAATCTTTCTGCTGACATGGAAAAAAAGATGAATAGAATTAAGCTACAAATACAGCCTGGAGATTGTCATCTCCTCTCCTAGACACAACAGTGCCCCAGGTTACAAATGATCTCCAAGGATCTGAAAATGTGGAGATTGAATTGGCCTTTTGCTGCTAGGGAGATATTACTCCCCAGGGGTTGGCCAAAATTCACAGCTCCATCTTCTGAGTTAACTGATCGAAGGGGAGTGAGCAGGTTGTACGGTTTGGAAATAAGGGAAAGGTGGCCAGGAGTGGAACTGGGGCTGAAGATATTAAACAGCAAGAAAAATATGGTCAGAATGCAGATGGTTCGAGAGGCAGAATCCAGAAATCCATTTCAACCAACACTATTTTCTGAGAGCTTACTTACTATGTTCAAAGTATGTGGATCATAAAGGTATGACTTAATTCCTGTCCCCAAATAGCTTAAAATCTATTTGGAAAGAAGACAAATATTTGAGGAGTTAAGCAGCAATAAAAAAATTTTAGCAACAGCAGAAGAGCAATCACCTGGCAATACATCTTCAATTGCCAACTAAAAGTGATATCAGCCTTAAATAGGAGTCCAGAGAAAGGAAATCGGTGTACTCTGTTAGCTGGAATCTCTAGTACAGTGTTGAATATCTATTGAATATTTGCTGGCAACAGATGTTTTTAGCTATTTCTGGATTTTTCACTGGAATGCATCTTAAATGCATCTGAGTAGGTTGTTTTCTGTACATTTATAGAAGCAACCCTTCTACTGACTTAATCTCTTCTTTCTCAGTTTGCTGTAAATTTTTTATCATGAATAGATGTCAAATAGTAGTAAATGCTGTCTCTGCTGGGCTTAGGATTATTTGAACATCTGAATTCATAAATAATTTGGTCTTTTTTTCTTGTTATTTTTCTTCAGTTTTGGTTTTGGTTTCATGGTTATGCTAGCCTCTTGAAATCAGCTGGCAGACTGGACATCTTCTGCAAGTAAAAAACAGTTATTGTGAGATAGGAATCATTTAGTTAAAAAATTTAGTAGAAATCTCCAGTGAAATCACTAAACCTAGTGGGAGTTTTTGTTGGGACTTGGACTGCTGGCCCAGTTGCTTTTGGTCTATTTAGGTTTATTAGTCTGTTCAGGTTTTTAGTTATTTATTTCTTTGTAGAAAATTTTTTCTTGGGTTTTAGCTTTATTAGATTAAAATTGTATATAGTGTTCTCTTATTTTTGAAATCATTACAGCACTTACGGCCATGTCCTTCATTTTTGATATTTATTTTTGCCTTCTCTCTTTTTTTCTCGCCCTCTCTTTCTAGAGGTTTAATTATTTTATTAGACTTTCATAGAATTGACTTTAGCTTTACTGAGCAACTCTTTGGAGGTTTTGTTTGGTTGGTTTATTCTATTTTAACTTCTTTTATATTTCATTTTCTTCCTGTTGTTCATTTCAAATTTTCTAGCTTTTGAGTTTGTCACTTAATTTATTTTCAGTTTCTTTTTCTTTTATTTTAATAAAAAATATATAGGTATTTCACTATTTAAGTTCATCTCACTAATTTTTATATGGACTGGCTTTAATTATAGTTCAGTTCTAAATATTTTATGATTCTTTAAAATTTCCTTTAACCATGAATTATTTAGATGTAAATTTTAGTTTTCAAATATTTGGTATTCAAAGTATTTTGTTTATTTCTATTTTTATTACCTTGTGATGATGATTGATTATAGTAGGTACAAAATTAGATCTTTAAAATTAAGAATTATTTTTTCTTGATATATAGATGATTTTTGAACAAACTGAGTATCTACTTTTTAGTAGGTGAGTTTAACTGATTCATATTTATTAGGGCTATTTGAAATATTTGGACTAATTTCTTCTATCTTCTTTCTTTCTTTAATTTTTAGGGTTTTTATTTTCTGCTTTCTGTTGGGTTGATTCAATTTTGTTTATTCTTTTTTTATTGCTTGGAAGTTATGCATTCCATTTTTATTATATTTTGCTTCTCTTTCTTATTTTTAACAAGCACACTATAATATTTTTCTAGCAAAATCTAAAGTTAAGCAGTATTTGTCCTCCCAAATGAGACACTTTAACTTCTCTATATAGTCCCGGCCTGGAACTTACCCCCAACTCCCAAGATAGTAATACTTGGAATCTGGAATTTGTACTACACACACACACACATACACGCATACGCACACACAGACACACACACACATGCACACGCACACACAGACACACACACACACATGCACACACAGACACACACACACACACATGCACATGCACACCACTTTTTCCAGGTAGAACTTATTTAGATTTAGCAATGTATTTTCTCTATTCTTACCCATTTCTTTGCTTTATTTATTCCTTTCAGTTATGCGGGGATCAGTCCTAACTCCACTCCCCACCCCACCCCAGTTGTGGTCTATTGAAGGAAAACTTTCTGAGTTCTAATGTGTCTGAAAATGTCTATTCCATGCTTACTCTTGAATGGTAATTTTGGCCTTTAGGTTTTTTCACTCAGAACTTTCTCAGTTTTACTCAGCCTTTTGAAAGTTTTACTCCACTGTCTTCTGTAATTGACTCATGTGGTGATAAATTTGATATTGGTCCCTCTGCAGATGTGTCTCGTAGGTAATCTACCTTGACCTCTTTTCCTTTCATGATGCTCCCATTACATGTGATTCTCTGAAGTTTTGCTATAAAGTAGCTGAGACTCAAGTGCATCTTTCCTATGAGTTTATATGCGTTAGTCTTCTCCAAAGGTTTACTGAAAAACCGGTCGTATTACGCATTCAAAGTCCCTTGGTTAGTTGTAATTTCAAAATAGAATACAATATTGTTTTGTGATTTTTGTTTAAGATGAAGGATCAAGATTTACTGATGAAAGATGATGTGTGGATGCTTCTATCTTTTTTTTTTTTTTATACCTAAACCTAGAAAATAAGGGAGAGAAATAGATAAATCAACATTGTCTCTGGCCTTTAGAGATTTATTATTTTGTGATTTTCATTCCCTAAAAAGAATTAAAAGTTGTTTGGATTCTAGCCAACTCTGTTATTTACAACTGAGTGTTTCAGCGACACAATCCACAAAAGATTTTCAGATGATCTTAGGAGGGAAACTATTCCTACTGTTTTAGCAAAGTCAGTTTAAGCCGACACAGCATACAAAGGCTTTGTGAAATTAGAAATCCAAGAGCAGAGTATCAATGAAGTGACCTTAATTTCTCTATCATCCTTTATGCAATTTGAGACTGGAGATAAAATTCTTCTCCCTCCTTGATCATTAAATATGCTAATCCATTAATAAAATTTTGGCAGTACTAAATTCCTAGGGTTCTATGCCAAGCCCTTACTGAAAAGACAGTGCTGGGGGGGAAATTGAATGAATATATCGCTTTATAATTTCAAACGTGGTTTCTCATTCATTATCTCATCGTTCCTAGTAACAATATGGAAAAAGTATTGCTGTTCTTATTTTAGAGAGAAGGAAGCCTTAGAGAGATTCGGGATGTCGCTCAAGTAAGAGAAGTTAGATTAAGCCAGACAGTCTGGGCTTACTCCAGCGCATCACGTAGAGCCTGGTAGGTGATAGGTCCTCATTACATATTTGCTAGTGAAAAAGTGACAAAAACCAGGATTCTGGGGCCAACATCCAAGGCACTTTCTACTTCCACAGCTGCCTTTAGTCATATGGAATTATACAAACATTATGTAGGAAGCAAGAAGCTGAAGTAGTAAGAAAAAAAGGATTTTTTGAAACGACCTAGGTGGCAGGAGACAAGTTTTCCTGCATCTCTCACCTTTCCACGTCTTGCGAGTAGAGGCGGTAACTGCCTTTCTTCTGAACTATCTTTACAAGGATATTTGTATAATGAACAGACTTGGACGACAGAGATTGTGACTTCATCCCGAGCAAAAGCAGAGTTGCTTATTGTCCAGTATAAGAAACATAATGTCACCCTCCAGAACAAAGTTCAGGTAGGCTTACTGTCCATTATGAAAGATTCAGATTTCCTATGTTCAGAATTCCTGTCCTGTAATCCAATGTGTGCAGGTGTCACCTGACCCTCTTTGTGCCCCCCAATTACAATTGGGGCTCTGGAAGTGGCATAAATGATCATACTCTGGCTATGGCTGCTGCTGTAAGTAACAAATTTCTTTTTCTCTGACCTAAGAGTCTTGTGTCTTCACAAGCATACGTGAAACTGGCAGCTGACACATTAGCTTGCAAGCAGGGTAAAATCTCAGAGCTTTCACAGTTCTTGACACATAGCAAAGCTCAGAATCACCTAGCTAGTAAGTACTGGGTTTTGAACCCTGGTGTGACGAACCTCCACTTTGTGCTATTTCCCATGGAAACAGGCACGAATAATCTCAGCCAAAGCCAATGGTGTCATGGTGTATCTAGAACTGTTTTATTATTACATTCTGAACTGATGAAGCCCAGAGTTCATTTCATTTTCTTCTCCTTTATAACCCTTGAAATTATATCCACCGTTATTCAAAGGCAAAGGAAATGGGTTACTTATACTGTATGAAGGAGAGGAGAAGGTCACCTGTCAGCAGATGAGATGTTTTCACTGTGAACAATTCACATTTTCCTATTCAGGCATTGTTTGTTAAAATGCCTTATTTTGAGTTGGTTCACACCAAATACTTATTGGCCATTGGAACCTATGTTTGAATTACTTTGATAACTTGGCTTTCTCAAAAGGGGGTTGAAAAGTGCAGAGTTCTAAGAAAACAAAACAAAACAAAAAAGAACAAAACAAACAAACAAAAAACAATAAAAAGGTCCCAAATATGAGTCAGAAAGCTGCCAGCCTTCTGTATGACCTTAGAAAAGTCACTATATTTCTCCAAGCTATCATTTTTTTTTGTAATTCACACATATTTGTTTGAGCTATTTAAGGTGTACAATTAAATATTTTTTTTTCCCATCACCTTCAATACTTATCATTTCTTTGTGCTGGGAACATTCAGAATTCTGTCTTCTAGTTAATTGAAAATATACAATAACTTGTCGTTAATTATAGTAACCCTATAGTACTATAGAGCACTAGACCTTATTCCTCCTATTTAGCTATAATTTCACGTCTGTTAAGCAACCTCTTGCCATCCCCCCTCCCCTTTACCCTTTGCATCTTCTGGTAACTACTATTCTACTCTCCACTTCTATGAGATCAACTTTCTTAGCTTCCACATATGAATGAGAGCATGAGGTATTTCTCTTTCTGTTCCTGGCTTATTTCACTTAACGTGATGTTCTCCAAGCTCATCTGCATTGCCACAAATAATATTTTTTAATCTATAAAATGGAAACAGTTATCTCACTGGGCTGCTGTGAGGGTCTGGTAGATAGGGTTGCCAGATTTATAAAATAAAAATACAGGATGTCCAGTTATATTCGAATTTCAGATACGCAGCAGATAATGATTTACTATGAGTACATCCCAAATATTGCATGGGATACACTTTACTAAATAATCTATTGTGTATCTGAAACAAGTTTAACTGGGTGTCCTATATTTTATTTGTAACCCAACAGGTAGATAATATATTGTAAAGCAATCCTGATTTAAGGATTTATATTCAGTTGGTTTACTGAGGAACTGCTCCCAGAGTGACTATGACCTGTAAGGGAGTAGGGAGAGCAGAACAGGGGAGGGGAGGAGGAAGTCACTGCAAGGAAGTCCTGCAGAGCAGAGCTTCAGCCTGATTCTGCAGAGCTCTGGAAGGTGAGCTGCACTGCAGATGTGTCCCAACCAGAGGCGGGGAAGCTGGGCTTTGATATTCCTTGGACCTCTCGTTTATGTGTTAAGGGATACTTGTGGCTCTCTAAATAACTGGCAGTGCAGGTCCAATGCCCTAGGGTAGTCCACCAAAGAAGATCCGCAGATGCAGATTATTGAAAAAGAAAGCATGTTGGAAGGCAGGGGGTGGGGAGGCAGCAACAGAAAGGATAAGGAAGGGATCTGAGCAAACCTGGGAAGAGCGCCAGCTGTATCCACGAGGCTGCTCTATAGGACTGTGTATGGTGGATAATAACAGACTGAGGGGCAATGGAAGACAGGATTCACAGTGAAGAAACCAAAGAGATTGCAGACCTTGCTCCTCCTGATGATAAATGTCATAATTCTCCTAATAGTTCTTCACTAGATTCTGACACTCACTCAGGAGATGGGGTAGTGTCTCCTCTCTGCTTTATTTGTGTATAGCTGAATAAAATGAGCTTTCCTTGAATTCAGAGAGATGGCACCCCCTGCAGAACAGCCTCCTCTTTGCTGTGCAGTTGCAAGCCCAGCTGGAGGCAACCATAAACCTACAATCCCCCGCCCTTGCAGGTCATCTCATGGGGACACGACAGGCTCATTTGGAAGTCCATAAAGTGCTGCATGGCTTTGTCTAAAGAATCACAGCGAGAAGCTGAATGGCCTTAAACTGATGCCCAAATTGCACATTTTAAAAACCCTGTAATTTAGAGGAAGTCTCCCCAGGAGACTGTATGTGCTACTTGGCCTATAAACCTTTAAATATTAAAATTAAAAATAGGTAAATACACAACTGGAAAAGAATATGTCTATTGAAATCATCACTTATTTCATTTGTTTGTTTGTTCCTCTTCTCTGTCCCTCAAATAGTACCTCCACAACAACAGGATCCTCTCCTATCGCACTCACTTCCCCTCATTCCTGTGGATGACTCCCAGCATGCAAAACGATAGGCTGCCATGCAGGGCGTTTTGCCACTGCCTTGTGCATTATTTAGAGGCGAAAAGGAGCAAACTGAGAAGCTGAGAAAAGGGGAAAACAGTCTTTGGCAAGACACATGGGAGGATTATTTTTGAGAACTGACTGTTTGGGGAAAAAGCAAACTCTGTAGGAACAAACCAAGGCCTCTCAACTCAATGAAGAACTATTTCTATCAGCTACCATGTACTAAGGCTGTCACAGTGATGATGACATGCCTTTAATTGTTGAGACCCTTCCTCCAAGAAGTTCCACCAAAGAAGATTATTATTTTAATGGAAACAGATTTTGAGACTAATCATCAAAATAGTTTGGGAACACATAGCTCCTTAGTGACTCTGGCCACAAGAATTGGACAGTTGGGATGTTTCCAAGCACAGTGCAATGAGATGTTTCCAGAGAGGAACAGCTTCCTAGAGCAGAACTTCCCAGCCAGTGTGCCACAAATGGATATAGATAGGGTAACTGCACATCACGGTTTGCTGAGACAGTCTTGGTTTATGTCTATAGACCTGCAAAATTATTCATAGTGCCTTCTTTCACTAGAGCCATTGTCCCAGTTTGGATGACAAAATGTACGGTTACGTGTGTGCCCAGATTTTTATCTCCCCAGTCTTCAGGGTGGCTGGAGTGACAGGGCCATTTGTCTCAGTCTGTGAGCAGTCCTATCCATTTTCCCCAGTCTACTATGCAAACAGCATTTGCTCTACCTGTCCCGGTAAGGGACCTCTTCTCCCTAGGCACAGCATGACTGTGAGCACTGCCATGGACACAAGTGGGTCTTTAGGTGGGAGAGGAGATGAGGAGAGAGAAAATTAACATTAAGGATGCAAGTAATGCAGCCAAATTTTCTCTGGATTTGACAAATCGAACTACTTGTAGCTCCCCTGTAAAGATCATCTAATTGAGGACTGTCCAGTAAAAATATAACACAAGCAAAACCACAGTAAGTTACCACTTCATATTCCTCAGGATTCATAACATAAACAAGTCAGATGATGGCGAGTGTTGGTGAGGATGTGGAGAAATTGGAAACTTCGTACACTGCTGGTGGGAATATAAAATGGCGCAGACATCTTGGAGAACAGTCTATCTGGCCATTCCTCAAAATGTTACACCTAGAGTCATCATATGACCTAGCAATTCCACTCCTAGCTGTATATCCAAGTGAAATGAATACACATATCTGCTCAAAACTTGTCATGAATGTTCATAGCAGCATTATTTATAATAGACAAAAAATGGAAGCAACACAGATGTCCATCAACTGATGAATGGATAAACAAAATGTGGTCTATCCACACAGTGCAGTATCATTCAGACATAAAAAAGAATGAAGTACTGGTACATGGTACAAGACTGATGAACCTAGAAAGCATTATAACAAGTGAAATAAGCCATTTGCAAAGTACCACATATTGTGTGATTTTATTTGTCAGAAATTTCCAGAATAGGCAAATCCATAGAAACAGAAATTAGATGAATGGTTTCCAAGGGGCTGCAGGGAGGGAAGAATGGGGACTGTCTGCTAATGGGTAAAGAGTTATTTTTTAGTTTGATGACAATGTCCTAAAAATAGAAAATGGTGATGGTTACACAACTCTGTGAATGTACTAAAAACCAGTGAGTTGCACACTTTTTTAAAAGGGTGAATTGTATGGTATATAAATTATGTATCAATAAATCAGTAATTAAAATATATATATATAATGCAAGCCGCATTTTTATCATAAATTTCCTAGTAGACACAGTAAAAAAGTAAAAAGAAACAGATATATATATATAATTTTAATTATGCATTTTATTTAATCTAATATATTCAAAAATTTTTTACATAAAATCAACTTTTTAAATATTAAAGAAATATTTTACATTCTTTTTATTGTACTGTCTTAAAAATTAAGTGTGAATATTACACTCACAGCACATCTCAATTCAATTGGCCCCATTTCAAGGACTCAATTGCCACATGGGACTAGAAGCTACCATAGTGGACAGTATGGGTCTAACTAATGGTTATTTTTTTTTATTGTTTTGTCAATATACAATGTGGTTAATTATTATGACCCATCACCAAAACCTCCCTCCCTCTTCCCTCTCCCCCCTCCCACCCAAAAATGTCCTTTCCGTTTGCTTGTTGTAACACCTTCAAATAAATTGTAGTTGTTATATCTTCTCCCCCCCCCCCGGTTTTGTGTGTGTGTGTGTGTGTGTGTGTGTGTGTGTGTGTGTGTGTGAGTGAAATTATTTATGTATTTTTAGCTCCCACCAATAAGTGAGAACATGTGGTATTTCTTTTTCTCTGCCTGACTCGTTTCACTTAATATTATTCTCTCAAGGTCCATCCATGTTGTTGCAAATGGCAGTATTTCATTCGTTTTTATAGCTGAGTAGTATTCCATTGTGTAGATATACCACATTTTCCGTATCCACTCATCCGATGATGGACATTTGGGCTGATTCCAGCTCTTGGCTATTGTGAAGAGTGCTGCAATGAACATTGGGAAACAAGTATACCTTCGACTTGATGATTTCCATTCCTTTGGATATATTCCCAGCAGTGGGATAGCTGGATCGTATGGTAGATCTATCTTCAGCTGTTTAAGGAACCTCCAAACCATTTTCCATAGGGGTTGCACCATTATGCATTCCCACCAACAATGTAAGAGAGTTCCTTTTTCTCCGCAACCACGCCAGCATTTATCGTTCAGCGTCTTTTGGATTTTAGCCATCCTAACTGGGGTGAGATGGTATCTCAGTGTGGTTTTGATTTGCATTTCCCGGATGCTGAGTGATGTTGAGCATTTTTTCATATGACTGTTGGCCATTTGCATATCTTCTTTAGAGAAATGCCTACTTAGCTCTTTTGCCCATTTTTTAATTGGGTTGCTTGTTTTTTCCTTGTAAAGTTGTTTGAGTTCCTTATATATTCTGGATATTAGTCCTTTGTCAGATATGTATTTTGCAAATATTTTCTCCCACTCTGTTGGCTGTCTTTTAGCTCTGTTAATTGTTTCTTTTGCTGTGCAGAAACTTTTCAGTTTGATATAGTCCCATTTGTTTATTTTTCCTTTGGTTGCCCATGCTTTTGGGGTCATATTCATGAAGTCTGTGCCCAGCCCTATTTGCTGAAGGGTTTCTCCTATATTTTCTTTAATAAGTTTTATTGTTTCAGGGTGTATATTTAAATCCTTAATCCATTTTGAGTTGATTTTAGTAAATGGTGAGAGATGTGGGTCTAGTTTCAATCTCCTGCAAATGGATAACCAGTTATCCCAGCACCCTTTGCTGAAGAGGGAGTCCCGACCCCAGTGAATAGACTTAATGCCTTTGTCGAAGATCAAATGGCAGTAAGTGCGTGGGTTGATTTCAGGGTGCTCTATTCTATTCCATTGATCAGAGTCTCTGTTATTATACCAATACCATGCTGTTTTGGTTATTATAGCTTTGTAGTATAGTTTAAAGTCAGGTAGAGTAATACCTCCAGCTTTATTTTTTTTGCTCAGCGTTGCTTTGGCTATTCGTGGTCTTTTGTTATTCCAGATAAATGACTGTATAGTTCTTTCCATGTCAGAGAAAAATGTCATAGGAATTTTAATGGGGATTGCATTAAATTTGTAGATAACTTTGGGTAGTATAGTCATTTTCACTATATTGATTCTTCCAATCCAGGAGCATGGGATGTCTTTCCATCTTCTTGTATCCTCTCTAATTTCTCTCAGGAGTGGTTTATACTTCTCATTATAGAGATTTTTCACATCCTTAGTTAGTTCAATTCCTAAGTATTTTATTTTTTTGGTGGCTATTGTGAATGGGCAGGCTTTCTTGATTTCTCTTTCTGCTTGTTCACTATTGGTGAAAAGAAATGCTACTGATTTTTGTGTGTTGATTTTGTATCCTGCTACTGTGCTGAACTCTTTTATCACCTCTAAGAGTTTTTTAATAGATGATTTGGGCTGTTCAATATATAGGATCATGTCATCTGCAAACAGGGACAGTTTGACTTCCTCCTTTCCAATCTGAATGCCCTTTATTTCCTTCTCTTCTCTGATTGCTCTGGCTAATACTTCCAAAACTATGTTGAATAGGAGTGGTGAGAGTGGGCATCCTTGTCTGGTTCCTGTTCTTAAAGGAAAAGCTTTTAGTTTTTCCCCATTCAGGATGATATTGGCCGTGGGTTTATTGTATATGGCTTTAATTATGTTGAGATATTTTCCGTCTATACCTAATTTATAAAGGGTCTTTGTCATGAATGAGTGTTGGATCTTATCAAATGCTTTGTCGGCATCAATAGAGATGATCATATGGTCCTTGTGTTTGATTTTATTAATATGGTGGATCACATTTATTGATTTGCATATGTTGAACCAACCTTGCATCCCTGGGATGAATCCCACTTGATCATGGTGAATGATCTTACATATGTGCTGTTGTATTCTGTTTGCTAATATTTTATTGAGGATTTTTGCATCTATATTCATCAAGGATATCGGCCTGTAGTTTTCTTTCTTGGTTATATCTTTACCTGGTTTTGGTATCAGGATGATGTTTGCTTCATAGAATGAGTCTGG
>NW_007726149.1:603464-619952 GCF_000696425.1 Galeopterus variegatus
TCATACAGCCCATCTTCAAGTTCAGAGGATCTCTCTTCAACTTCCGTTAGCCTGCTGGTTAAACTCTCCATTGTGTTTTTTATTTTGCTGAATAACTTCTTCAGTTCGGCAAGTTCCGCTACATTTTTTTTTTAGAACATTGATTTCCTTGTACATTTCCTCTTTCAGGTCCTGTATACTTTTCTTCATTTCATCATGTTGTCTAGCTGAGTTTTCTTTTATCTCATTCAGTTTCTTTAGAATTATCACTCGAAATTCCTTGTCATTCATTTCAAGGGCTTCTTGTTCTATAGGATCTGGAGTTTGAGATTTATTAACCTTTGCTGGTGTACTTTCTAGGTTTTTTGTATTTCTGGTATCTTTTTTTTGATGTTTATTCATTTTGGCAGGGGGTTTCACAGTGCCCAGGTTTGACCCTATTGGCTCAGTTGGCCTCCAGTGACTTGTGTGTGTGGTTGCCTCGAGCCTTGGGTGGGCCTCTCCAGGGAGGATCCTCTCTGGTCAGTTTGGACTCTACTGGGCTGCTGGATCACAGGACGGTACCGTAGGTTGTGTGGTCTCTTTTGAGCTTCTACTTCCCGTGTAGAATTTCTCTCTGTTCCGTGTGCTCTGGCGCTGGCTGCTGGATCCCGCTGTTGTGGCCCCACAGGTTGTGTGTTTTCTGCCAAGTCTGTGCACTAGGTGGGGCTGTTGGACCTTACTGGGGTGGCCCACAAGGTGGTTTTTTTTTTTCCTGCTGAGTCTCCGCCTCCATAACCGGACACTTCCCCTCTCTGAGCTGGGGCGTGTCTACTGCAACCCAGTCTATCAGCCATGTCCTCAAGCGCCCACTCAGCTTGGCCCCACCCAGGAATACTTTCAGGTTTCTCCTGGACGCAGTCTACCCGTCGCTCTGGGTGGCTTTGTAGCACTGAGTGGGGGTTTCTCAGCATGAGTTCCTCGGAGGAGGAGCCTGCAGCACACAGTTCCTCTTTGAATCCCCCCGGCGCAGATTGACTCCCGCGCCCGCCCGAATTCAGCTCTCTGGCAGGCTCAAGTAAGCCCGGGAGCATTCCAACCACAGTTTTCCTAACCAAAAATTGGCTAGGCGTTTTTTCCAAACTGGTGGCCGCAGAGGTGGTATCTGCCTCCCGGCAACAGGAGGCTTACTGGGGGCAGAGCCCCGGGTGTGGTGGAGTAACAATTGTCCTGGCCCCCTTTTCCCTGTCTCTTGATGCTGACCAGGGGCTCCCCACGCCACCAGCCCCACCATAGAACCGTGGAGGGAGTGGGATGTGAGGCCTGCCCGCAGGCCCTGGAAGGCCCTGCGCTGGGTCAAGCAAGTGGCAGGGCTTCGTATAACTTCGTATAATGTATGCTATACGAAGAAAATGGAGGCAGCCCTGGGGCCGGTGGCTGGTCTGGTGTGGCAGGTGGGAGATGGACGGGGGTCTGCCTCGTAAGCAGGGCTGGGCTGTAGGTCACTCACAGAGCTGGACAGTCCAAGCGGTTCTCTCTCCGTTTCCGCGTTGGCGTGGACCTCGTCTTTGGTCTCTGGTCTCTGCCGCCTGGGGCTGTTTACTCGGTCCGGTGGCATGGCTCGGGCGCTCTCAGGTATCTTCTTTTGTGACGGCCCTAAACTTCGAGTCTGTAGTTGCTTTTTTTATAGTTATAGATTAGTTGTTCAAAGACTTATTCATTTTTTGTTGCTCTTGGAAATGCAGATAGCACTCTGGCAGCTCAGCGCACGCTTCTCAGGCTCACGCTGTCTTCTGGCGCCCCCGCTCCAGACCCGTCGCCATCTTGGAATCCTAACTAATGGTTATTAACAGCTGGTAGCTTCTGGGTTTTGTCTATGTAATAAGGTGACATCTGAATGCTAAAATAGCCTAAGCTTTTGAGTGAGCTTAGTACAAATGGAATGAAGTGTAAGTGTAGTTTAATTAGGTTTTGATTATTCTTAGGGCCGGCTTGTTTGTACCTTCTAGCACTATTGGTTATGCTGCCAAAGTAAATGTGGGACGCAGATGTTTTTGCTTTTTGAGAAAAAAAGCAAACACACAGCTACTAACTGAACCCATTCACTATTCATATTTTGACCTCCCAGATAAGTGTGTCCAGGCCACATGGTGAGTTAGCCTTCTTTCATTTCTCTATTTTCTAAAAATTCGCCTAATGCTCATCTTGGAGCTTCTAACTTCACTTGAAAACTCCTGATTTTTTAAGTTCTAATTTCCTGTCCAACTTATGGTTTTGGTCCCCTCACATCTTGACAACATGACAGAATATGCCCTAATTCCTTCTATATAATTCTGCCCATCCCCTGATTTCAGGGAGACCTGGGGTTTTCATCTTCTGGTGGGTTGACGTGGGGGTGATTTGTGAAGCAGAGAAAAGGACAAAAACTGAGGTTTTCTAAGGAACAGAAAAAAATAAGGTTCTGAAAGGAAATTTCTTGCCTGACCAAAAGCAGAATTACGTCCCTCATTCATTCTGCTGAATCTGTGTTTATGTTGACAGCTGGGAATAAAGGGGGTGGTAAGCTCTTTGCAGAGAGATCCATGAACAACAGCTGTGAAGACTTTTTCTTGCGAGACTGAAAAGGACCTTTGCTACTCCCAAAATGGAGACACGGTGTTTGTTTTCCTACTAGGCAGTGAAGTTCTCAGGACTTGGGGGCAGGCTTTTATCTTTTCCCTCTCTTTCTCTAGTATGTATTTCTCTCATTGTAGGAGCAACTATCCTGGCCTGAGATTGACTTGGGAAAGTTGTGACAGCAGGTTTCCTGTTCTCTGTCCTTTGGGAGCTCTCTGATTGTCTGAGTATTAGAACCTGGATCGGCTGGCCCTATGGCTTTCATGGGGGATGAGGTGCAGTTGGCTAAGTTCCTCTCGCAGTGGCCGCTGCATTAATTATCATAAAAGTCCATGTAGAGCCGTGTTTCTTAAAGAGTGGTCCCCTGTCAGGCATCAATAGTATCACCTGGGAACTTGGTAGAAATGAAATTAGAAAATATATTCTAACAAATCCTTCAGGTGATCGTAATACATGCTCAAGTTCGGAAATGCTGATGTAGAGCATTTCGTATTTCACAGTTACTATCTCCTGCTCCACTTGAGGGGCTTTAAAAATAAATATGAAAGGTAATTATGGGAAAAAACTCCAGCTAAAAAAAGTCCCAATAGCACACGTAGAGAAAAGGTATGTAAAAACAGATTGGGGAATGATAACCAAATCATGTTTTAAATGCCTGTGATGCGTAAGACACTCTTCTCACACCTTTTACATACATTCTCTCTAGTCCTAATGACAAATCTGAAAGGTCAGTGGTATATATCTATTTATAGCCCTATTTTTTTTTTTTTTTTTTTTTTTTTTTTTTTCCGTGTCCGGCAACGGATCGCAACCCTCAGTGTTGCCCCCGTACCGGACCGGGGACTGGCAACGGGATTGCAAGCCTCGGTGTTGCTCCCGCGCCTCGCTCAGCCAGTGAGCGGGAGCCGGTCTGTATGTGGGATCCGAACCCTTGGACGGGAGCGCCACCGCGCTTCCCAAGCGGCGCACTATCCAGTGCACCACCGGGCTGGCCCTTATAGCCCTATTTTATAGCACATGAAACTGTTACTGAAAGAGGTTTAGTAATGCACCCAGAGTCAACAGCTACAAGAGGCAGCATTGACGTGGGAGCTGATCCAGGTCTGCTCACTTAGAGCCTGTGGAAGTGTAGGGTGAGTGACTAGTGAGCTACTGGTGAGTGGGGTGATGAGTGGTGTTGTTATCCACTCTTTTTTTATTATGGAAAGTGTTTGATGGTTCACATAGCATTTTCTGCTCTCTTTAGAAAAATATTCTGGCTACAGCCACTAGCAAATTTTCAACAGTATATATTGGGTTTGCTTGAAGGATTTTCCAACTGTAGCGCAGAGACCTAGCAGGTACAAATCTCATGTGTTCTTGGGTGTGATGGCATCTCTTGATTGCAAAATGAAGATGAGAGATGCTTTATCACAAGGGTTGTGCAATGGGTCATGCTTCTTATTGCTAATGCAACTTGGGTCTAGGAGCACAGAGAGAAATTGTAAGCTCTTTTCCTCTTAGAGACTGGGTAGAGAAGGGGGTTGCCTGTTTAGACCAGTGGTTTTCAGTGTTATCTGATCAAGACCTGCAGTTAGAAATATATTTTACAATATGATTCAGGACATATGCATGCACATCTATATAAAATAATCAATTGTAATTAGTATGTGTGATGAACACTGATATTTGCTACTTTAGTGTATTTAATTTTTTTAATGTTGGTCACCACCCACTATCATGATTTTGCATCTCACTAATCAGTAGCAACTTGCAATGTTGAAAATATTAAAATGTTGAAAAACATTGTCTACAGCACACATTTTAGGAGAATCTGAGGTGCTTTGAGCACCTGGAATAGTGATAAATGTTCCTCATATGAGAAGAATGTAATCAAAGAGGCTGAGCCAGACAGGAAAGAGTGCGTTTGGGCTCCCAAAGCCCTTGGCCTGGGCTTCTGAACCTCACAATGTGAGGGAGTAAGGAGCCATTCGAGGGGTTGCTCAACAGGCACCTTCACGGTGCCTGACCCTTTCAGGTGCCTGTGGTTCTGTCCCTTCCAGGGGCATTTGGAAGTGCCCGTAAGCATGATGTAGGTGTCAGGATGACAGGGAGCACTACTGGCATTTGGCAGTTGGGGGAGGAATGCTAACTATGGAGGGAGCACAGGGCAATCCTGCATCACGAAGTTCCTCCTGCCCAGCGTGCCCGCAGCACTCCAATGGAGACTATGACGGGTAGTTCTCTGCCACCAAGCCAGTCTGGTCACTTGGAGCCCTAGCAGCCAAAGGCTAGATCTGAGGGGGTCTCTGGGCTAGGCTCCTGTGGCCTACAATTAGTAAATTAACACCCTAGTCCTAAATTAGTGATGGAAAGAAAGCCAATAGGGGAGCAACGTTGGTGACCAAGGCAGGGTTTCTGCACTCAGCACTATTGACATGTGCCAAAATTATTTTGGATCAGATAATCTTTTTGTTCCGTGGAGCTCCCCTGTGCATTGCAGAAAGTTTAACAGCATCCTGAGTCTTAATGGTAGATGTCAGTAGCACACTTCCTCACCCCCTAGTCGTGACAACCAAAAATATTTCCAGATATTGCCAAGCGTCTCCTATGGCCAAAGTCACCCAAGTTGAGAAACACTGGTGTAAAGTAATGAAGAGAACCCCACACAACTTTTAATAAGATCAGACAGATCACAAGCAGCATGCCCGGAAAAAGCCTGTTCCCTCCTGCCACTTTCCGGTGTCAGATGGAATCAAGGCAATGCATCAGGGTTTTAAAGTCTTTTGCAATGTGATGGGATAATGCTTCTGCTACTTCTCATATTGCTTTGGGTCACAAGTGGTTAGATAATCATTTTATAGCCTGACTCTTCATGAATCCAGGGCCAGGTTCTGTTTACTTGCATGTGAAATAAATATGTAAACTCCAGTCTGCACAGGTTCCTGGTAAATCCTGATTGGAGGAACAAAAACAATGCATGACACATGGGGCTATTGTGTATTTGCAGTTACTATCAAAACGACATGCAGAAATAAGCACCATTCCTCTGCTAAGTTCCCTTAATTTTCAATCCGTTTTCTTCCTATTTTATCTCATCAAACTAAATATAGTGTTGCCTTCAAATGTCTGCTTTTGCAATATAGAGGTGTCTTCTCAACATAAATCCCACTTTCAACTTTTCTGGGAAACACGATTTGGATGTTCATGGGTGGTATCTGTCCTTGTAAATGAAGGTGATATTGCTAGAATGGTAATTAATTGCAGCAAGTATTGCTCAAATCTCCTTAGAATCCTCTGACTGCAAGTTTAGGGAATGATGGAGCATTTGTGTACTCAGTTAATCAAAGTGGAAGCATTTTGTTGTTTCCAAACAAAACAAGCCTCTCAAAATTTGTTAAGAGTTAGTGCTCCTGATAAATGGAATGGTCTATGTAAGCTTTTGTTAGAACTTTGTCCTCTACTTTAATGGTAACTTCATTTAGAGCTGAGAATAGAAATTTCTTCTTTTGAATTCATGTCATTGGCTAATAAGAGGATTGTAGGATTTGAACAAAAACAAAAACAAACAAAAACATACCTAATTCTTGGCCCAGAAACACTTCAATAAATAAAACGAGCTCCTTTCCTTTAAATAAAAATTGCTAAAATTTGCAACGTGTACTAAGCAAGTTTAAGACCAGCAAGTACAATTTCAGTCCTCGCAAATTTTATTATTTCTGCCATTGATTGAGTTAAGAAATATTCGGCTGGAAGGAAAAATAACATTCCTGGTGCATGCCTAGGAAATATTAAATTATCCAGGCAAATGGATTTGCTTGTTTTTCATGCAAGGAAGAGTAATAGGAATCATTGCTGTCTTCGTGGAAGTACAGGGATCATAGGTCACATGTACTGAACTGAAAGTGCTTCTATTTCATGCACTCATCATTTATATATTTGATTTCAAGTTAAGTGATATGTTGAAGATTAAATATCGCTTGATAAAATGAGTGGGGGAAGACAGATCTGATCGCATGCCAGCCTCTTCCCACTGAATAGTGCCACTGGCCCTATGTACCGCAAATCTCTTCATGTTAGCTTCTCCCCTGGCTGGGTGCTTAAGACCTCGATTGAACATCCCTTTTCTGCTCAGAAAAGTGTCTCTCTGATGGCCAGGCATCCTGACTACAAGACTTAAATGATTAATTATCTGGCTATTTCATACCTGGCTGATCTGTTCATACATGGAGAAATCCACAGGCAGACCATGCTGTTTGAAATTGAGTTAAAGGATTTTCACAATACTTTTTTTTAGCCAAACTGATTATGGTCAACCATCTGCTCTCTGAGAAATGCTTTAGAGGGAAAACCATGGGATAAACAAATACTGGATTTAGCAATCAGAAAAATCACTTCTAAAACTTTCCTTCTAACTTCTCAGCTGGGTGACTGTGGACAAGTTGCTCAAATTTTTTCATCCTTGCTGTCCTCAAGCGTTAGGCAAGAGTAAGCATTTTAGCTGTCCTACATCTCAGTATTGTTGTGAGTATTCAAGACAATAATACATCTCTTATTGCTTTGGAAGCTGTTTAAGTGCCTTCAAAATATAACATAATTTTGTCATTTCTTAGTAACTGAAACTGGATTATCGGAATAGCTGGACTTGGAGAAATAACCAGAAATATTTTTCTTAAAATAATGGCATGTGCATTGTAGAATGTTTAGCAGCATCCCAAGCCTTAATGGTAGATATCAGTAGCACACTTCCTCACCTCCTAGTCATGACAACCAAAAATATTTCCAGATATTGCCAAGTGCACCAAAATATAATATTGACACAAATCATGCCACTACTAATAATGATGCTTTTCATTTATTTAGAAGACTTCCATATCTGTTATTCGATCTGACTCTCTATAGCCCTGTGAAAAGATCAGGAGATTTTATTTGATCTAGTTTGACTAATGAAATGAAAGATGCATAGTTCAAATGGGTTCTGAAATATGAATCCTTTGCTTGTATTTTAAGGAAAGGGGGGAAATGAGAGGAATTTTCAATCAAGTAATTCTCTCTTCACTTGGTGACATATGTAGTGTTTTTCTCCTGTGGGAACTTCTAATTCTGCACAGTGCATTAATTTGGGCCAGCCGTTTTCATAGCCATCCTATAGGCATTCTGTGTACAGGATAAAGATTGTAGCTCCCTCTGTCTATGGTTAGTTCAGCCAGTTAGTTTCTAGTCTTCATCTTGGGTTCTGCTTCCATGGTTCGCTACTCATGGCATGCTTAATTACAGGCAGTGCTGTTTCTTTGAACTGGCTTTCTTTTTTTCCCCTGTGAAGAGATTTTCTAAATTTATGGTGCTTATTTTGGGGGAAAGGGATGTATTATTTAAAAGCCAAAAGGGTGATTTTCTTTGAAACATGAAGAAAAGCTGAAGGAAGAAAAGACATAAGAATAAAACATCCTAACTCCCTCTGTTAAGATTAGGTTCTGCTACATGTAATAGAAAAATAATAAGAATAAGAATAAGAATAAACATTGGTGTTAAAAGATAGATGTTTATCTATCTTGTAAAAGAAGGCTGAAGTTGGGTAGGCCAAAGCTTGGATGGGCACTGCGCAGTCACCAAGGGACCTTTCTGTTCTGTCATTGTAGTGAATTGCTTTCATTCTCAAGTTCACCTCATGTTCCAAGATGGCCTGTCATTGACCTCTTCATTCTAGAGAGTAGAAAAAGAAAGATGGAGAGAGAAGGAAGGAAGGACAGAGGATCTCCCAGTTTTAAGTAAATTTCATGGAAGTCTCACTCAACACTTCACTGCAATGTCACTGGCCAGAACTTAATCATGTGGCCTTAATGAGCTCCAAGGCTGGAAATGTAGCCTTTTAGCTGCACATGTTGACACTTTGAATAAAATATAAATTATTTTCCTAAGGATGAAGAGAAGATGATTATTAGGTAAGAGTTAGCAGAATCTGCCTTATTTTTCCCTCAAATAAACAGGTAATGTTGTATGAAATTCAGATAGAATGTTTGATGAGGGCCTTCTTTGCTCACAGAATAACTGCCACTAAGTCAATGAAAATGTCTGTCTTTGGTTTGTACTCAATGCTGTGCAATGTGTCCAAGTAAAGGAGAGATGTAAAATGTGGAGTTCATTAAGCCAGTGGCTCCCCATGTCACTCAGAGAAAAAGCCAAACTCCTTACAATGAATGGTTGACAAGGCCCTCTGGAACCTGGCCTGTGACCTTCGTGACATCATTTCCTACCACTCCTTCCATTTCAGACACACTGGCCTTGGACGTGCCAAGTGGCATCTACCTTAGGATCTGTTCACTGGCTGTTCCTGTGGACCCGAACTGCTTCCCCTGGTATCTGCATGGCGTGTTCCTTCTCCTTCAAGTCTGCTCAGATTTCCTCTTATCATTGAGACTTTCCTGATGCAGGGAGACCAGAAGTTTTGCACTTTTTCTTCATAGTGTTGAGAACTATAGAACCCCCACCCCCACCCCCAAATAAACAAACAAATAATGACACTTTCCTCTTTCAGACAACACCCAATTTTGTTCAGAAAATGATTGAAGAACCTCCTTGAATCTCTCATAGGTTCTCTACTTTTCTCTTTCCATGGGATACATTTTCCACCTGTTTAATTGAGAAAGGAGAGGAGGGGAATTTTCAAAGGGTGTGGCTTTGAAGGAAGGACAAAGATGGCATACATATCATAAACTTTGATTGATATCTATTTCAATTTTTGATTTGATATGTATATAACAATACGTTCAAAGGACAAAAACAAGGAAAATGTCTATTTAAATATGTAATATCTTTATTTGTATTTGTCTGTAAAATTTTCAGGTTGCTCACACAGTCAGTTCTTAGTTGACATAGTAAAATCTCTTTTTCAAATTCTGCATCGCTTGTAGCTTTCCACTGTTGACACCCTCAGTGATATGTGTACGTGTGCATGCATGCATGTGCATGTGTGTGAATTCTACTTACCTTCCACTTTCCCATTTCTGTCCAGATTCCAAGTATTGGCATATTGAATAAATTTTCCCTCTTTCCCTCAGTGTCTAGACTCCACTAGTTACTTTCTTATTTTTTTCTGGGTCTATTTTTTATACTCTTCTTGAATGTTTATTACTGCCAGTTTTTTTTTTGTTGTTGTTGTTGTTTTGTTTTGTTTTCTCTTTTCTTGTGTTTTTTCACTAGCCTTCTACCATCCTCCAACAATTCTACCTTGGGACATTATATGGACTCTATCGGAACAGATACGATATAATTATCCTAGTAGAATGTTCTTTACTCTGCTGAGTCCTTTTGCCTCTGTCTACAGGCATAATTATGTCAACCACTACCAGCACCCAAATTGCAAAGCCAAGACCAACAAGGGCTGCTGTACCTGAAAGGATGACTCAAACCAGGAAAGGTCTTAATATTAGCAGAATAAATACAAAGAGCTTATTTTTCTACTTTAAATATCCCATTTAAATTGTCATTCTCAATTAGTGGCAAATTTAACAGCTTTTTAAAAGTGATTTTATGTAACTTGTCATCAAAGTGTGATGTACAGATGGAATTGGATATATATCTACTTTGCCATGCATTGCATTATAATTTATAAAATAACTTTTGTTTAATATCTGCCACATACTAAAGGCCATGAGTACTATGTTGACATCTTTTTTAAAACAACTAGATGAAAAGATCAAGGAAAAGTGACTAAGAAACATTGCCATGATCAGCAGAAAACAGCTGGTATAACTGGCCAATGCCAATTCCCCAGCGTGGGTGTAGTCTGCCTCTGTTCTCTGTAGCCATTATCATCTCTCTCCCCCAGGGCCTGCATTTTAAGAAAGAAGTATGCCAACTCCCCCCGTTCGCCCCCAAAATGGAACATCTCGCAAATTGACTATCAGTTAAAAGCAAGCCTATTTTTTATATTAATATTCATTTTGTACTGTGAAATTGTCATAACTTTTTATGTCCACTCATAAATGTTGAAGCAGGCTCATGACTTAGTACCATTAAATCACTTGTAAATTACTACTGATGAGGCTGAAATTGCTGCTTCTAAAGGTGCCCTGCTGAGAAGGCTTCCTGTAGTTCGGTGAATTACCCCCTCGAAACTGCCTTACAAGTTGCTCTGCCTATCTGGTCAGGCAGACGTGATGAATGCTTGATGGCTGCTGCGCTGGAGCTCTGACTGGCAGGGCCGGGCTTCCAGCCCAGCATGAAGGTAATTATCTGTACTTTTGATTTTGACTACAGAAGGTAGAGTAGAATGTCCAAAAAGTGCAATTATATAATGTGATTCTCATTATTCATTGTTACTTAGAGGCGAGTAGTATGGAAACATGGAAACAGACCCACAATGGTGATATTGAGTTTTGTTGCCCGTTTTAAGATCCTGTGTTTATCTCCTATGCTTTTTCAAAACTCTCTGCAGTGGGTAGGGCAAATTAAGCAAATAAAGAAGAGATTTAGGCCTTGACAACTGTCCAAACAATTGTAGAAAAGTAGATACACTTCTAAAACAAAGTAGTACAGGAGGTCTGTGTTAATCATAGAATGGGAACGTTGCTTTTTTTGATCTGGTTTGGCTTGGTTTTGTATTTTTTGTTGGTTTTTATTTGTTTACTTTTGAAATTAATAATTTGCCTAAGGTACGTAATGAAAAAAGAAGCACTTTTTGATGTCTTTTTAAAAGCAGCAAAATCTTCCTAGTAACTCTGAGGAAGTATTTCCTCATTTCATTGGTGAGAGCTTGTAGAGCTAGGGCTAGGGTCTGGAGCTCACAGACCCCTCGAGCCCATTCACAAACCCTTCACATGCAGGTCTATGAGCTAAGTAACCGGACAAAATGGTCCTTGGATCCTTGGTTGAAGAAGGAATAGTCTTTATTCAGCACACAGGTGTCTAGGAGTTAGTCAGTACAAAGAGAAACTCAAAAACTCAACTGTTACCAGCAAAGTCCAAAGAAAACTGAAACTGAGCAGCTGCCAGCAAAGTAAACATGCTCTATTGTTAAGAGGAGCTCTCTGCCACCAGCCTGCTTCAGGAACTGCAGAACACACAATAGCTACAAAACTAAAAAGATACATGGATGCACATGCGCACCAACTCCACCCACACACAACTTGTTTACAAGAAATGTGCTGCTTGACCCCCCAGCCAGACCTGAGGGAGGGAGCCTGACTAAATTATTCCATTTTCCCCACAGAGCAAAACAGTGACAACAGGGCTGTGAGTTCTTTTGTTAGAATTTCATCCCTTCGGGATCAGTTCTGAGTGACGTTGACATCGAGGACCATAGAGCAAGATACAGGAAGTTTGGGTTTCCCATTAAGCAATATTCAGCACCACATCCTATCATTCCTCATGTGTTCATTCATTCATAACCACATACTACGTACCTTTATGTGCTGGAATAAAGTAAAAGCAGAACATAACTTGAAGTTAGGGATTATAGCATCTGAAAATTCAGCAGAATTTTGATTTCTGATATAGAAAGAGCACTTAAATGATCCACATGGATTATGATTTTATTTATGCAAAAGTGAACCTCTGACTTCTATTTTCATGTTCCACAGCTCCTCAAGCTGACATATCAACATACTAAACCAATAGACTCCTATTCAAATTTTATTCCTCTGTGTTATCATGACAGCTTATTTGTTATTTCTGCATGTTCTACTTTCTGAATGCAGATGAAATAAATACGGCACAGGAATGCTTTGTTTGTGAACAGATTTGCCACTTGTCCAGGGGTGTTAAAAAAAGGCAGAAGAAAACTAATCTTTGTTATATCTTAGAATATTCAAAATACACATTAGCATTGGCTTAGCTGAAAATCAGTCTTTAGATACATAAGTTTCTATATGAATATTAATATTTAAATGAGTTTTGCTTCCAGACACGAATCAATCAATGAGCTTCTCTTTTCCCTAAAATTTCAGTGATAAATTGTAAGATTTGATTTTTCAGCATCCAGTGAGACCTTGGAGATTTGGGAAGATAAAATATTTTTAAAAGAAAGTACTTTAAAAATATCTGCATGACAAATTTCTATTTTCTAAGCTAAGATAGCATTCCTTGCTCGATAATCTCTTCTAAAAATCATGTGTGCATTGAAAACAATGAGATTTCTTGAAGAACTCCACAATACTGCAAGATTCCACAATGCAATTAAAATCATATGATTATGAACTGCAGAGAATATAAATGTCAAAGAATTGCTGGAGGGTGTTTTTGCAAAGGAAGGTGACCTTTTGATGATCAAGACCAGTTCTGCCAACATAGGTTTACAACAAAAAGAGAGAAGCAAGCCCTTGTGAGGAGTTATTTTCCAGAACATCCATGATGGGTTCTAAAAGAAAAACTTAGATGTTGAGCTTTGCTACAGATTCTTATCCATCACTTTGAGTTGATCCATTCAACTCAAAAAAAGGAAAACCCCTTTTTTCAGGAACAATAAGGTTCAGTGGGATGGAAGAAAGCATGGGATTTGGAGTCAGGGAGCCAGGCTTTTTGGAGTTCTACCTATTTATTACACCAAACTTCAAGAAGTTACAGCTTGCTCATCTTTTTAAGGAGGTATCACTAACCTACCTATCTGTAATGTGGGAGCCCCAAATGTGAGAGGGCACTCACGTAGTGTTTACCTATTCCAAAGAAATCACCTGGAGGTCCAGCAGGTAGAGACATTTGTTTACTCCACTGAGAGATACCGATGGTGGGAGGTCAGTCAGAAATCAGTGCCACCATGGAGTACATACAACAATTATATAGTCAACAGTTCAGAATACAGGTGTAAATTATTTTCAGGCTTGCGTGCAGACCCTCACCCAGCTCACATAACTCAGAGCGTGCGGAAGATCTGGCTGGGTAGATAAGTTAATCTACCCGCTGCTCTCCTGGCCCCAGAGAGTTTGTTCATTTACTTAGGGTCTCCTCTCCCTCTGGCATTCTCTTTGTCTTAAAGGGGACCTGCCTTTCCTTGGGTAACTACCTTGGCCAGGGGTAGCCTTCCAGCGGGGAGGGGGAACTCAGGTATGCACAGGGAGCGGGGGAATAGGACTATGTCCACCATTTACCCTACACCATCTCACATGGTTGATGAAGGACCATAAAGAGAAGTTTATGAAGTGAAAACAACTTATAAATTCTGTAACATTACATGTATTGTCTTATTATTTGATTAACAATTACTAGAAAGTCATTAGTAAAATTAGAATAAAGTCTAAAGTCAAGTTAATAATAATATACCAAAGATAATTGCTCAGTTTTGACAAATATACCATGGAAAGCTGGGTGAAGGGTATACAGGAACTATTTGTACTATCCTTGCAAATTTTCTGCAACCTAAAATTGTTCAAAATTAAAAGTTTACTTAAAAAAAAATCACCCATCATCCCTGAGCTGCTTCCACTAATAGAATGTGTTAGCTCGGCCTGACATGGCTAGGCACATTTCAGGATCCTTCCATCACTGCCGTATATGTTTGGAATAACCTCATCCTGTAGTTCTTGTAAAAGGTTAGAACTGGAATGTAAGATTTTGCAGAATTAATTAAATAGTTGTAGTTTAGGTGTAGTTAATTAAAATAATGATCATCTTGTGTAAAGTATAAAATTGGAGACTCTAATCGAAGAGTCCTGCTGCCCAGCATGTTAAGTTCTCATCATTGGTTTTGTTGCATCTACAATGCCTGTCTAGGATAAAACATTTCCTATATTCCACATATGACTCTGGACTTCTTATATAAGCTTTGTAAATGGCTCCTGCTTGGAATACAGGAGCAATTGTTGAGAGTCCAGGTGAACAGTAATTACAATCACAGGGATGCCAGAAAAATGAGCAGTGCCCTAGAACGTCATTGGACTAAGTCAGGTTAGGTGGGTGGGGAATGTGAGCTTACATCAAAGTGTTTGGACTCCATCTTCATGCACTAAGGGTGATGTCTCATTTGGGAGGAAAGGACTGAAGTCTCATTTGTGTTCTGTCACAGATTGGTCATGCGCCTTCAAGCACATTAGTTAACTTACATGTGCCTGAGTGTCCTCATTTTCAAATGGACATAAAGATATGTAAAAATGGACCTACATTATAGAGCTATCGGGAGAATAAATTAAAATAATCAGTGTTTAAGTGTCAGCCACACAGTAAGAACTCTAAAATTACTGGCTAGTGTGACTACTGAAGTCTCTCTCTCAAGCTCTCTTTCTCTCTCTCTCTCTTCTTTTCATTGTCCTTTAGTCTCCCTCTCTGTCTCCCTCTCTCCTACCCTCCCTCTTTATACCTTCATTTAGTGGTGTTGGAGCCAGTTCCCACCAGCGGGGAGAGCCCATAAATCATTATTAGTATGAATTTGGCCGTGGTGGGAATATTTACACCGTGGAAATCAACAAACACTACAGATCAGTTTGTTTATTTTTTGGCCGGTTTACCATGGATTCCTTTTTGATCTCGAATTCAGAGAGTGTATTAATCTTAAATAAATATTACTCTTTCTATGTAAAATTACCATAGGAAAATAAAAAGATAGATGACAGATGAAAATGACTTATTGTGAGATTTAAAAATAATTTTGGACATTTTCTGCTTTTATATTTGCATTCTGCAAATGGGCTTAAATTGCAATAGATAATAAGCAAATATAGATATTATCTTCCTCCAGAGTACGTTTTATGTATGCTTTAGAGTTTAAACAACAGCTTCCTACTGTTTAGAATGTCTTTAAAATGAAATGGATTTGATCTGTTCCAAGGTCGCAGCTCCACCCCTCGTGTGAGGCTGAGGAATTGTCATTCACCGGATTCTTTACAGGCAGCTCTGCCATTGCTGGATTTTGACCCCATTTGTTGTTTTCCAGACATTTGGTTTTGCTAAAGTAATCCTTGAACTCTACTAATTTAAGAGCTTCAGAAGTAAAACTCACGGCCATTCTGAGAGAGGAATCCCTTCAAATCCTATAGACTGTGGGTCAGTAAACTTTGTTTGCATCACAGCTGAGTTAGTTTTGCAGCTATTTTTTGACAAAACAAACAACTGTGTTTGTTCCTCGAGTCAATAGGGGTTGCTAACACAATCTTGAAGAACTTTCTTTTCTGGTGGGAATCTACAGAGGAACCGGAGAGAAGGTAGGCAGTTGGCACAACACAGAGAAGAAAAACCCGGTTCATTAGACTACTGACCTTCTTGTAATGATTGTTGATGCACTGGTCTTCACATTTCTCATTCAGTTCAGCCATAGAAGCAACACATCCAAAATAGAAATGATTGGCATTGAGAGGAGTGTTCAGTTAAGAAACTGTATGGAGCATTTAATGTCTACCAGGTACTGTGCTAAGCGCTTTATTGAATTCAATCCTCATGAATAGTACATATGGTGTCAACGCTATTATTATATCTCCATTCTAGAGATTTAGCACAGAGAGCTTAAATAAGTTGATGATGTGGTGGCTAAGTGGTAGAGCCAGGATTCATTCTGCTTCCTGGAAAATGTGTTTAACTACCACACTGTAGTTCGTTTCTGAAAATGATAAGGCATCACGTAAGTGTTGATTCTTGGGAAGTACTGCATTAAAGAACTCTGCAAAATGCAGTAATAATGATAGGGATTTCAGAGCATGGTGATTCCACACATTTTACAGCTCGCACTGCAAAGTGCTTTACCATCATCATCTTTTTTAATACTCAGAGCAAATCTAGAAGACAGTGAAGACAGCTCTTCAAAGAAACTGGATGTTCAGCAAAGAGTTAATGTAGCAAGCCTGAAACTGCTACCTTTAGAAGGGCTTGCTTCCGGGCCGGCCCAGTGGCACACTGCTGTAGTACGCCACTTGGGAAGCGCGGCTGCGCTCCTGCCCGAGGGTTCGGATCCCACATACAGACCGGTTCCCGCTCACTGGCTGAGCGAGGCGCGGGAGCAACGCTGAGGGTTGC
>NW_007726149.1:620129-626271 GCF_000696425.1 Galeopterus variegatus
AAAAAAAAAAAAAAAAAAAAAAAAAAAAAAAAGAAGGGCTTGCTTCCAAGGTTGGCCCTTAGCTGGTGCACGGGAACTTGACTCTCAAAATTTTCCCTCCATTACTAAATGAGAAGCTTGTTCACTGGGCCTAGACTATTTGTACAAACAATGTGATTTATGGTGAACACCTGTTTTCCTTCTGGGAGACTGGAATTTTGGTGGTTGCTAAGCAGAGGGTGCCAACGTGATCAGTGTCCAATAAAAACCTTGGGTGTTGAGTCTCTAATGGACAAAAAATCTCGCACACATGTTCCTACAATTTTGTTGCTAAGGGGAAAACACACTCTGTGTGACTTCTCATGAGATGAAGAGAGCATAGGAGGTTTATATGTAGATTCCTCCAGAATATTCTCCAGACTATCACTATAATAAATCTTAGCTCTGAGTCCTACTACATGTTGAGACCAATGAGTCCTTCTAGTTAATCAAAAATGGAGGTGGTCTTGGAGACCCCTGACTCACCGGGATTCAGAGAGTTAAATCAGTAATCTATCATTGTGTAATAAACCACATGAAAACTTAACATCTCAAAACAGACATAATGTATTGTTTCTCTAGATTTTGGTGGATTGACTTGGCAGTTCTTCTGCTGACCTCACCTGGTGCCACTCATGTGGCTGCATTTGGCTGGTGGCTGGATAAGAGTTGTTGGTGTCCAGTCTGTCTTGGTTCCTTCAAGGCCTTTCCACAGCATGGTGGTCTCAGGATTCCAAGACGGTGAAAACAGAAGTTTCCAAGACTCTTAAGTCCTAGGTCTCTTATTTCCATTGGTGAAGGCAAGTCAGGGCCAGCTGAGCTTTAAGGGGATGGGAATAAGTCTCCACCTCTTTGATGGAAGGAATGTCAAAAAGACACAGATTGGGAGGAATTGTTGGCAGCCATTTTTGGAAAAGATCTACCACAGTAATAAAATTTTCCCCATATAAAAAGAGAGAGTACTCCTTTCCAGATAAATTTCTGCCAGTTTGGTGTGAAGCTCTCGGGGAGTAGCCTCAAGTGTGGAAATCTGTCAGGAGTGTCCTCCTCCTTTCTGGATTTCTCCCAGGGTCCTCATGGCTTTTTGTTTATGTTTTTAAGTTGAAATACATAGATATTTCTTTAGGCTCCTACTGCAACTGTGGGTGAAACTTTTAAGGACAGTGCCTTCCCCTACCATCCCCAGCTTTACTGAGATATAATTTACATACAAGAAAATCTACCAATTTTAAGTATAATTGTTGAATTTTGGTAATTATTTACCATCATGTAAACACCACTAAAATCAAATTATAGAATAACCACTTCCATCCACCCATAAAGTATCCTCACACCTCTTTATAGTTAAACTCCTTGCCTAATCCCTGGCCTCAGACAGCTACCAATTGGCTTTCTGCCATTATAGATGTACCTTTCCTAGAATTTCATATAAACAGAATCATATAGTGTGGAGCCTTTTCTGTTTTACTTACTCCACTTAGTATAAAATTTTGAGATTTATCCATTTTTTTGTGTGAATTATATTTTGTTCCTTTTCACTATGGAGTGATATTCCGTAGTATAGATACTCCACAATTTGTTGATCTATTCAGAGCTGGTAGACATTGGGTTGTTTTGCTTTGGTTATTATGCATAATGCTGCTATGAACTCTCATGTACAAGTCTTTGTATAGAAACTTCTTTTCATTTCTCTTGGGTAAATACATAGAAGTGCTATTGCTGGATATATGATAAATATACCCTTTACTTCATGAGATATTGCCAAAATGTTTCCCAAAGTGACTATACCATTTTCATCTCCACCAGCAATGTATTAGAGTCCA
The DNA here is from genome assembly GCF_000696425.1 of Galeopterus variegatus. Classification (NCBI taxonomy): domain Eukaryota; kingdom Metazoa; phylum Chordata; class Mammalia; order Dermoptera; family Cynocephalidae; genus Galeopterus; species Galeopterus variegatus. The sequence continues at coordinate 621,971 of NW_007726149.1, forward strand.
GTTGATCCATATTCTCACAAACACTTGATATTGTAGTTGATCCATATTCTCACCAACACTTGATATTGTCAATCTTTTTAATTTTAGCCATTCTAATGGTTATGTAATGAGATCTCATTGTGGTTTTAATTTTTCTATTCCCTGATGTTTAATGATGTTGAACATCTTTTCATGTGCACATTGGTCATTTGTATATCTTATTTTATAAAGTCTATTCAAATATTTTTCTATTTAAAGTTAGGTTGTCTTCATATTGAACTTTAAGAAGTCTTTACATATTCTGGATACAAGCCCTTTGTTGGATATATACTTTGAACATATTTTCTCACAGTCTGTGGCTTGCCTTTTGTATTCTTAAGTGTGTCTTCTGAAAAGCAAAAGTTTTTCATCTTAATGAGGTCCAATTTATCAATGTGTTTCTTATATGGTTTATGCATTTTTATATCCTGTTTAAGAAATCTTACAATGTCACAAAGATTTTATCTGATGCTTTCTTCTAGAGGTTAAATATTTTTAGCCCTTATATTTAGGGTTATAATCCATTTCAGGTTAATTTTTGTGGATGGTGAGAGTTAAGGGCTAGATTCATTTTTCCATGTGTAGGTATCCAGTTGTTCTAGCAAGGTATGTGTTTTGCCCATTGAATTACCATGACACTTTTGTTTAAAATCAGTTGACCATATAATCCTCATGACATTTGAAGCAGTTGAAGAACTGCTTTTGTATTTGAGTTTTCCCCTAACTACCCAATATCCTCAATTGATTGAAAGGGCTGTTGCTATTCTTGTCAATAATACCTAAATGTCAGAATGTATTTTATTTTATTTTTTATCAATAATAATAATAATAATATGTTGTTGTCGTTTTAAGTAAAGGAACAAATTGATCCTTGTAATTCTTCTCTGGTTTTCACTGTTGAATATAGATCCTCAAAATGAGGATTTACAAAATAATTTGTATTTAGGAAACAACTGCTAAAAGTAAATATAATAAGATTTTTACACTCTAATTTTTCTGCATTCCAATATTTTTCAAGTAAATCCTCTTTTTGTGCTATATGTTTGTATGTATTTGTCATTCACCTTCTTGGAATAGGCTATCTTTTATTCTTATTGGGTCATTCATACTGTTTCCATATGAAAATATTCTTTCCCTTGTATAAAATAATGGTAATTAATAGTTACTTTTGTTTCAAAATTCTCAATTGGCAAAATTAAAAATAGTAACTCAAAGCATGGTCCGTAAGTTTTGTTTTTCATTTTGCTGATTCGGGAAATCTACTAGGTTAAGTTACTGGTACAAGTTCATGCGGCTAGACCACATGATGTGGAGACCCCAAACCCAGATCCTCTGACCTTGTGCTTTAGGTCCTCATGAGTTTTTCTCTGCACAGTGAGATGTGTGAAATATATACATAACTAAGATAGTCCTCATTTTACATTTAGGGAAAAAAGGCTTTGTGAGTCATAAGCGTTTTGAAGAGGGAAAGAACTTTACAATATCTGTTTACAAGATAAGTTCCCTGTTGCAATCTAGGGAGTTACAGTTCAATTTACTGAACATTGTTTTCTGCTTAAAAGTTTCTCAGTCTTTGCTATTGGTTGGTCCAAAGATTAAGACAAATAAGTTAAAATTATCTCCAGAAGTACAAGAGGCCAACAGTATCATGGTGGGTTCCCTTAAATAGCTTTGAATTGTTCGTAATTTGGACACTTCCTCCTCTGGGCAAACTATTATGTCTTATATAAGTAATAATATTGTCTCAGCTCTTTGTCCCACCAACCCAGCAAGTTACGAACTGTATTTGTAAGGCTGGGAGAGGATAAATAACCTGTGTAAGTGATGCCAACTTAAATGGGGGGCGGGGGGTTGAACCTAAGCTGTTTGACTTTAAACTTGTGCCCTTAACCACTATCCATTCTACCAACCAGCACCATACACGAGCGGTCTTATTGCATGATTTAAACCTCTTTGAGTACAAGATTCATGTCTATTACATCTTTGAACCCCTGTAACTGTTTGTTTTAGCTAAATTATGCCATGGTAACAAACAACCCCATATACATCAGTGGCTTACAATAACAAAGGTTTGTTTTACATTCTCACCAAAGCCATTGCGGATCATCTGTGGTTTTCTACCATGCTGTCTTTACTTTGGAAATCAGCTAAAAGAAAACAAATGAGAGTAGAACCACCTGATGGTGCTTACAAAATTTTACTAGAAAGTATTTTGTACACTTCCACCCACAATTCATAGGCCAAAGCAAGTCACTTTTCCAAGACTGATTCCAATGGAGTGAGGAGGTAAATCTGCCTGTAGGGAGGGATAATGAATGAAATGTTCCAAGCCATCCCCCATGTTTTGTAGATAATAGATATTTTATTTATTTTATGTATAAATGCATGAATGGAATGCAAGAAAGAACCATAACAACTATTAGAAGGGAATACAAAACAACATAACCCTATTGGCCATCAAATTTGAACCAGAAGAAGAAAAATACATAATGTATTATATATATGTGTATATATTATTGTTTCATGTGGAAACTTAAATACTGAAGCTTTTGGAAATTTATGGACTCTGCTCTTGTTGAGATCCTTATATTTGACCACAGGATTAGTAAGTCATCATTACCAACTATATACAGTTACAGATTATTTAATGCCCTTAGAGAAAATAGTCAAATACTTACCCACTTTTCATATTCCCATCATTCAATAAACCTAAATAGACAAAGGCACTCTTTTATTTTATTTTTATCTTTTATTTTTTAATTTTATTTTATTTTGTCACTATACAATGTGGTTGATTATTGTGGCCAGTTACCGAAACCTCCCTCCCTCCTTCCTCTCCCCCTCCCTCCCAACAATGTCCTTTCTGTTTGCTCGTCCTATCAAATTCAAGGAATTGTAATTGTTGTGTCTTCTTCCCTCCCCCCAGTTTATTTGTGTATTTATTTGTTTATTTTTAGCTTTCACAACTAAGTGAGAACATGTGATATTTTTCTTTCTGTGCCTGACTTGTTTCACTTAATATAATTCTCTCTAGATCCATCCATGTTGTTGCAAATGGCAGTATTTAATTCTTCTTTATAGCTGAGTAGTATTCCATTGTGTAGATATACCACAGTTTCTGTATCCACTCATCTGGTGATGGACATTTGGGCTGGTTCCAACGCTAAGCTATTGTAAAGAGTGCTGCAATGAACAATGGAGAACAGGTATACCTTGGACTTGATGATTTTCATTCCTCTGGGTATATTCACAGCAGTGGGATAACTGGGTCATATGGCAGATCTACCTGCAATTGTTTGAGGAACCTCCATAGAAGTTTCCATAGAGGCTGCACCATTTTGCAGTCCCACCAGCAATGTATGAGAGTTCATTTTTCTCCACAACCTCTCCAGCATTTATAATTCACAGTCTTTTGGGTATTAGCCATCCTAACTGGGGTTAGATAGTATCTCCGTGTGGTTTTGATTTGCATTTCTTGAATGCCGAGTGATGTTAAATATTTTTTCATGTGCCTGTTGGCCATTCATATACCTTCCTTTGAAAAGTGCCTATTTAGCTCTTTTGCCCATTGTTTAATTGGGTTAGTTGTTTTTTTGTTGTAAACTTGTTTCAGTTCTTTGTATATTCTGGATATTAATCCTTTGTCAGATGTTTATTTTGCAAATATTTTCTCCCACTCTGTTAATTATTTCTTTTGCAGTGCAGAAGCTTTTTAGTTTGATATAATCTCATTTATTTATTTTTCCTTTGGTTGCCTCTGCTTTTGGGGTCATATTCATGAAGTCTGTGCCCAGTCCTACTTCCTGAAGTGTTTCTCCTATGTTATCTTTAAGAAGTTTTAGTGTTTTAGGGTGTATATTTAATTCTTTAATCCATTTTGAGTTGATTTTAGTATATGGAGAGAGTTATGGGTCTAGTTTTGTTCTCCTACATATTGATATCCAGTTATCCCAGCACCATTTGCTGAAGAGGCAGTCTCTTCCCCAGTGTATAGGCTTGGTGCCATTGTCAAAGATCAGATGGCTGTAGGTGTGTGGGTTGACTTCTGGATTCTCTATTCTATTCCATTGATCAGTGTGTCTGTTTTTATACCAATACCATGCTGTTTTGGTTATTCTAGCTTTGTAGTATAGTTTAAAGTCAGGTAGTGTTATGCCACCAGCTTTATTTATTTATTTATTTATTTATTTATTTATTTACGCTCAGAATTTCTCTGGCTATGCATGGTCTTTTGTTATACCATATAAATGTCTGGATAGTTTTTTCCATTTCTGAGAAAAATG
>NW_007726149.1:626378-630885 GCF_000696425.1 Galeopterus variegatus
TCTTGTATCCTCTCTAATTTTTCTCAGCAGTGGTTTGTAGTTCTCATTATAGAGATTTTTCGCATCCTTGGTTAACTCTATTTCTAAGTATTTTATTTATTTGGTGGCTATTGTAAACGGGCAAGCTTTCTTAATTTCTCTTTCTGCATGTTCACTATTGGAGAATAGAAATGCTACTGATTTTTATGTGTTGATTTTGTATCCTGCAACTTTGCTGAAATCCTTTATCAACTCCAAGAGCTTTTTTGTAGAGGCTTTAGGCTGTTCCTTATATAGGATCATGTCATCTGCAAACAGGGAAGGTTTGACTTCATCTTTTCCAGTCTGGATGCCCTTTATTTCCTTCTCTTTTATGACTGCTCTGGCTAGTACTTCCAACACTATGTTGAGTAGGAGTGGTGAGAGTGGGCATCCTTGTCTAGTTTTTGTTCTTAAGAGAAAAGCTTTCATCTTTTCCCCACTCAGGATGGTATTGGCAGTGGGTTTATCATATATGGCTTTAATTATGTTGAGATACTTTCCATGTATACCTAACTTGTAGAGAGTCTTTATCATGAACAAGTGTTGAATTTTATCAAATGCTTTTTCAGCATCTATAGAGATGATCATATGGTCCTTATGTTTGATTTTATTGATATGGTGTATCACATTTATTGATGTGCATATGTTGAACCAACCTTGTATCCCTGGGATGAATCCCACTTGATCATGGTGTATAATTTTGCATATGTGTTGCTGTATTCTGTCAGCTGGTATTTTATTGAGGACTTTTGCGTCTCTATTGATCAAGGATATTGTCCTGTAGTTTTCTTTTTTAGTTGTATCTTTATCTGGTTTTGGTATCAGGGTGATGTTTCCTTCATAGAATGAGTTTGGGAGATTTGCCTCTGTTTCAATCTTTTGGAATAGTTTGTAGAGTATTGGTGTCAATTTCTCTTTGAATGTTTGGTAGAATTCTGCTGTTAATCCATTGGATCCTGGGATTTTCTTTGTTGGGAGCCTTCTGACAACAGCTTCAATCTCTTTTATTGTTATTGGTCTGTTCAGATTTTCTACATCATCTTGGCTCAGTTTTGGTAGTTTGTGTGTGTCCAGAAATTTATCCATTTCCTCCAGATTTTTAAATTTCTTGGCATATAGTTGTTTACAGTAGACTCAAATGACTCCTTGTATTTCAGAGGTATCAGTTGTAATATAACCTTTTTCATTTCTAATTTTTGTTATTTGGACCTTCTCTCTTCTTTTTTTTAGTTAGCCATGCTAATCGTTTGTCAATTTTATTTATCTTTTAAAAAAACCAACTTTTTGATTCATCGATCTTTTGTATCATTTTTTGGGTCACAGTCACCGCTCAGACCAGACCTCAGCTCTCCCACTCCCTGAGACTGAGCTATTTCTCTTTGTGCAGAACCATTAAGAGTCACACGCTACATTAATCAAATGAAAAAAATCCAAAACCTGCCCCTCTGAAGAAGCTGCTTTGAGTGTAGTGAGCTACACACTGTGGAAGCAGGAATCCTCCCCATCCCACAATGCGCTGCCAGGGGCCCTACCCACAGCCCACTGGCACCATGACAGAATGGAGGGACAAAGCTGGAGTGCAGTGTGGAGTAGCTCTTTCCCGGATGTAAGAGTCTATCCCAGAGCTGCTGTCATTGCTCTGAAGACAGGAGAGTCACATGCCAGAGCAAAAACAAAAAAACAAACAAAAAGAAACAACAGGAAGCTCCAGCTGCTCTTCTAAGCCTCACCAAGAGCATGAAGAATGCTGAAGGCAGGGAGCAGGAACTGATGACACCAGGACTCTTCCTGGGTCCAGTGTAGCCGCAGGGCATGGAGGAATGCTGAGAGGCCCTCCATGATCAGAAGGATGGCCACGGTCAGGGTGGCAAAGGCGGCAAAGATGAAGAACAGCGCCAGCCCTCCTGCCAAGCTCTTCACGCTCAGGATATTAATGATTTCTATCCATCTGCTAAATATGGGTTTGAATTATTCTTGTTTTTCTAGCTCTTTAAGGTGAACTATTAGGTTGTTCACTTGCCATCTTTCCATTCTTCTGAAGTAAGCATTTAATGCAATAAATTTCCCCCTTAGTACTTCTTTTGCTGTGTCCCACAGGTTTTGGTATGATGTATCATTGTTTTCATTAGTTTCAATAAATTTTTTGATTTCCTATTTGATTTCTTCTTGGACCCATATGTCCTTAAGTAGAATGCTGTTTAATTTCCACATGTTTGTATAGTTTCCAGAATTTCATTTGTTATTGATTTCTAATTTTAATCCATTTTGGTCTAAAAAAAGCTTTGGGATAATTCCAATTTTTTTGAATTTGTTTAGACATGATTTGTGACCTAACATGTGATCTATCCTGCAGAATGATCCATGTGCTAATGAGAAGAATGAATATTCTGAGTGGGATGGAATGTTCTATAGATATCTGCCAAGTCCAATTAGTCTAGAATGTTGTTCAGATGTTGTGTTTCTCTGCTGATTCTTTGCCTAGATGATCTGTCCAATATTGACAGTGGGGTGCTTAGGTCCCCTGCTATTATGGTATTAGTGTCTCTTTCCTTCTTTAGGTCTAATAGAGTTTGTTTTATAAATCTGGCTTCTCTGACATTGGGTGTGTATATATTTATGATTGTTATATCTTCCTGATGGATGAATCCTTTTATCATTATGTAGTGGCCCTCATTATCTCTTTTTATGGCTTTCAATTTAAAGTCTACTTTATCAGATATAGGAATAGCTATTCCAGTTCATTTTTCATTTATGTTTGCATGGTAAATCTTTTTCCATCCTTTCACTCTTAGGCTATATGAGTCTTTATAGGTGAGGTGGGTCTCTTGAAGGCAGCATGTAGTTGGGTCCTCCTTTTTAATCGAGTCAGACAGTCTGTGTCTTTTGATTGGGGAATTTAAGTCTTTTACATTAAAAGTTGTTATTGAAAAGTGTTGATTTACTCCTAGCATTTTATTGATTTTTGTTTGGATGTCTTAAGAGTCTTTTGTTCCTTTCTTTCTGATTTACTGTTTGTTTTCTGTATTTGTTGGAGATATAAGAATAGCTACTCCAGCTCATTTTTCATTTCTGTTTGCATGGTAAATCTTTTTCCATCCTTTCACTCTTAGTCTATGTGAGTCTTTATAGGTGAGGTGGGTCTCTTGAAGGCAGCATAGAGTTGGGTCCTCCTTTTTAATCCAGTCAGCCAGTCTGTGTCTTTTGATTGGGAAATTTAAGCCTTTTACATTAAGAGTTGTTATTGAAAAGTGTTGATTTACTCCTAGTATTTTATTGATTTTTGTTTGGATGTCTTAAGTGTCTTTTGTTCCTTTCTTTCTGATTTACTGTTTGTCTTCTGTATTTGTTGGTTCCTTAGGCTGGAGATAAATTTTTTTTGTTTGTCTTCATTGTTGGCATTTTTATTTTACTAGTGGGTTTTGATTTTTCTTGAATTTTTATGGCAGTGGTAGTTATTTTTCAGGTGCCAAACCGAGTACTCCCTTGAGAATTTCTTGTAAGGGTGGTCGTGTGGTAGTGAAGTTTTGTTTTTGTTTGTCTGAGAGATATACTATTTGCCCTTCATTTTGGAAGGATAGCCTTCCAGGGTAGAGTATTCTTGGCTGGCAATCCCTGTCTTTTAGTATTTTGAATATATCTTCCCATTATATTCTGGCTTTTAGGGTTTGTGATGAAACGGCTGATGTTAGTCTGATTGTGGCTCCCTCACAGGTGATTTGACACTTCTATCTTACAGCTTTTAATATTGTCTCTTTGTCTTTGAGTTTTGCCAATTTGACTATAACATGTCTTAGAGAAGACCTTTTGGGNATTCTGAGGTTGCTGGATGGAATATTCTGTAGATAACTGCCAAGTCCAATTGGTCTAGAGTTTTGTTTAGATCTTGTATTTCTCTGCTAATTCTTTGCCTAGATGATCTGTACAATATTGATAGTGGGGTGTTCAGGTCCCCTGCTATTATGGTATTAGTGTCTTTTTCCTTCTTTAGGTCTAATAGAGTCTGCTTTATAAATCTGGCTGCTCCAACATTGGGTACATATATATTTATGATTGTTATGTCTTCTTGGTGGGTCAATCCTTTTATCAGTGTGTAGTGGCCCTCATTATCTCTTTTTATGGTTTTTAGTTTAAAGTCTATTTTATCAGATATAAGAATAGCTACTCCAGCTCATTTTTCATTTCTGTTTGCATGGTAAATCTTTTTCCATCCTTTCAATCTTAGTCTATGTGAGTCTTTATGAGCGAGGTGGGTCGCTTGAAGGCAGCATATAGTTGGGTCCTCCTTTTTTTTTTTTTTTTTTTTTTTTTTTTTTTTTTTTTTTTTTTTTTTTTTTTTTTTTTGTCAGCCTGTGTTATTTCATACAGCCTATCTTCAAGGTCAGAAGTTCTCTCTAATGCTTCTGCAAGCTTGCTGGTTAAACTCTTTGTTGTGTTTTTTATTTCACTGAATGAATTCTTCAGCTCAGCAAGCTCTGCTACATTCTTT
>NW_007726149.1:630914-631138 GCF_000696425.1 Galeopterus variegatus
AGCATTGATTCCCTTGTACATTTCTTCTTTCAGGTCCTGTATACTTTTCCTCGTCTCTTCATGTTGTCTAGCTGAGTTTTCTTGTATCTCATTTAGTTTCCTTAGAATTATCACTCGAAATTCCTTGTCAGACATTTCAAGGGCTTCTTGTTTCTTAGGATCTAGAGCTTGAGAGTTATTACCCTTTGGTGGTGTACTTTCTTGATTTTTCATATTTCTGGTAT